>NC_044389.1:76204192-76520814 GCF_006542625.1 Nomascus leucogenys | reverse complement strand
CACATACCTTTTTATCTTTTCTGTAAAATTATTTGGACCTAAATTTGTGGTGACAAGGCTGCTTCTCTCTAATAGGCCTTGTTGCCATGGAAGCAGGCTGTTGAAAGGGCAATACCCAAAGCCTCCAAGTCTTTGCGTGTTTATGTCCAGATTCAAAAATACACAAACCGTGGTTTCAGCTGGGAAGATGTGTACAGTGACACTAGCTGAAATGCAATATTTTTCAAAAACAAAAGTCACAGATGTCAATAGAGCAGAGTTGAGCCAATCACATACAATCAGGATTTTTTACACAATAACCTAAGAGTTGAAGTAAGTTTTTTAAAAAACCTTTTTAGGAACCAGAGAGAAGTCATCATTCAAGATCTGAAATGAAGAAAAAGAAAGGAAGAAAAAGGAAAGAAAACAGAGCCAACTATTTATTCACCAAGCTCTGTAAGTATAAGATCCATGTCTATCATGTCTACTTTCTGTGTTCTCATTGTTTTGTCAGTGCATGACATATAATATTATAGGTGTTCAATAAATATATGTTAAATGATTGAAGACATAGGGGTAGCAAATAACAATGTTATAGCACAGAGATTTGACTAATCATGGTGTGGAGAATCCAAGAGGGAAAGTATTAGCCCTCAGAATGTTATGTATGTGAAATCAGACAGACTCAGCTAGCTACTCCTATTAGGGTGAGAGAAGTGCTTAGGGACTGATCTACTGCAGGAGTTAGAGTAGAATACACAATTACAGTGTTCAAGAGCTATTATTGCCCATGTCTGGACCTGATCCAGGCCAACAATCAATAAGAGCAGACTAAAATGGAGTAATACAGCCACTCTCCATGTTGGTAGGCTGTAGGGCTATTTGAAACTCCAGGCAGACAGTCAAGTCATGGGCAGTCTAAAACTGTTAACAACGTGCCTGCTGTGGAAATGGTATGTGACATCACAGAAGTATTTCTACAGGTATTTTTTCCCTAGCCATTGCAGTGTTATTTAGGGATTAGTATTTGACATATTCACTCTTTTCCAGATGATAATTTTTTTAAACAAATATATGCATCGCAGTCTGGGTAACATAGCGCAACCCTGTCTCTACAAAATATAAAAAATTAGCCAGGTGTGGTGGCACACACCTATAGTCCTAGCTACTCAGGAGGCTGAGGCAGGAGGATTGTTTGAACCCAGGAGTTTGAGGTTAGAATGAGCTATGATCATGCCACTGCACTCCAGCCTGGCCAACAGAGCAAGACCCTGTCTCAAAAATAAAGTTTTTAAAAATAAAAAATATGCATAAAAATAAAAATAATCTCTTTTAAATTTAAGACATTGTATTTTGAAATAATTTTAGGCAAAATTATAAAAGTAGTACAGAGTCCCTATATAATTTTTGCTCAGCTTTCCCTAACATGTGAACATCTTACATAACTGTAGTACAATGATTAAACCCAAGAAAGTAATATCAGTACAATACTGTTAATTGAACTAAAAGCCTTATTCAAATGTCCTCAGTTTTTTTCACCAACAAACGTTCTTGGTTCCTGTATCTATTCCAGGATCCCACATTGTGTTTAGTTTTCAGATAATTCTTAGTCTCTTCTAATCTGAAGTCACACCTCTTAAAGAATATAACTTTTTTTTTTAACTTCTTATCAAAATAATATGTTTTATTCACTGAGGAATCCCTAGTGTCTGGCATGTTGAAGTGCTCCATAGGTATTTGTTTTGAATGAGATAATCTGAGTTCTCACTAGCTGAATACTGGTGGTGTGTCAGGATACCACTAGTTTGTTCAGCCACAGGGACCATTGTGCTAACAATGATGACTTGAAATATGATGTGATGAGGGCAACCACAATGGAACTTATGAACTTCATCCCATAACAACAGAGCAGAGGAAAGGAGGAGCATAACATAAGATTCCTTAACTATTTCATCCATTTTGAAGAGGTTTTTTGTTTGTTTTGTTTTGAGACAGGGTCTTGCTATGTAGCCCAGCCATTTTGAAGAAGTTTTAAAGTTTTTTTATTATTTTTTATTTTTTTGGAGACGTAGTCTCTCTCTATTGCCCAGGCTGGAGTGCAATGGTGCGATCTCGGGACACTGCAACCTCCACGTCCTGGGTTCATGCTGGAGAAGTTTTGTATTTTAAAATATACTGGTGCTGGGCATACTGGCTTGGGCCTATAATTTCAGCTACTTGGGAGGCTAACACAGGAACATCACTTGAGGCCAGGAGTTCCAGACCAGCCTGGACAACATAGCCAGACTAGGCTGGGCAACATAGTGAGACTCCCACCTCTAAAAAAAAAGTGAAAACAAAAACATACTGGGTAATATATAGTAACTTTACTTATTTTATTGACAATAGAAACAAATGATACGAAGCATTCTTAACCAACTTTGAGTCTGTGATGGTAAATCCGTAAATTTAGACAAGAAAGATTGCAATACCATATGGTTGCCATATGAAGAACAAGTTCCTGATAGATGTTTTTGGAGTTTCCATGGCTTTGGATAAAAGTGCCAAAGAAGTGTATAAACATGAAAGTGCATAAAGGTCACCAAAGGAGCTTGTTTAAAATGCTGATTCCAGGGCTTGGTGCCTAAAGGTTCTGATTTAGTAGTTATAGGGTGAAATCCAGATATTTTAATTTTTTAAGCTAATAATTTTATAGTCCTTGCTATATGCCAGGCAGTAATTTACAGATAGTTACTAATTTAATCTTAGTACAAAGAGGAGAAGGAAACAGACACAGAGAGGTCTAAGAGCTAGTGAGTGGTAATGCCAGGCTTTTAAACCAGGCAGACCAGGCCTGGAGTCTGTTGTCTCAACCACTCTGTATACCACCTCACTTTTAACCATCAATCCAAGTGATGTTTTACAAAAGTGGTCCTTAGTCCAAATTTTGAGGAGCATTTTTCTATGTGATCAATATATGGGCTTCAGGGAATCCATGAAATCCTTAAATTACACGCAAAATTGGTATATATGCCATCTGTAGGCACACTTTTGTATAGAAGTCCATAGTTTTCTTAAGATTTGTAAAGGGCTCTATGACACAACTATCCTCAATGTAAGAATCACCCAGGTAAATAAATTAAAAATGTATTTTGCTCCTGAGAAAACTTATTTACTGAAGGCTTACAAGTACTATTTATAAAGTATTTATTGAATCATAATTGGGATATTTTTTATGTGGAAGCACTTCAAAATATGTATGTCTTAAACTTGAGTAGAATAATTTCACATTGCTTTTTCTTTTATTTTTTTCAATAAACTGTATTGGCACCTACTTATTATCAGGCAGTTTATATTCTCTTGAAACTCCATTAATTTTTCAATTGTTCAACCATTCCAAGGCCTTTTACAATCAATCAGGGGTTAGTCTTTTTCCAAATGCTATGGAAAGAAAAAAAATATGTGGAACCTCTTCAGTCTACTATTGCTTTTGCTGCTCCCTGCCGAGGAGTGGCTATGGGTTAGAATAGGGGTTGGTCCACTGCTGTTAAGTGGGCCTTCTGATCCAGGTCTTATTCAGGCTGTGGTTGCCTCATTGAGCTCCAGTGTTACAGCTCTCCCTGTTTCAAGTTCCCACAGTCAGCCATTGCTCTGCACTGCCCAGCAACCATGCTAGACGGATGCTATCCAGTGAAACTTCTGGTACCATGACAGCCTTCCTTGACAAAACCTTTGGTCCTGTTGCTGAACTCCAGTTTTTAGCCCAGAATCCTCATTTTCTACTGGCAATTTTAATTTACTTGATTACTTAATCTATCCTACACTTGGGCCTTACTCCTGCCACTGTGGTCTCCTCTATATCAACAAGACTTCCTAATGCTGAATTTTGAGAAGTAGAAACAGTAGGGATGGGAACTTTCACTTTTTTTCTTCCAAAAAAAATGAAGTTTTCTCATACAAGTTTATCTGCCTTTCCCCAGTAACTAGTTCTACTGAGGTAGTTTTTGCTAATCCATGAAACAAACAAACAAACAAATAAATAAATAGTCTGGTTACAACTTCCTTGATGACAAAGTGCAGCTCACATTAACTCAGTAGGGGCATTCAAGTGACTCAACCCAGAACAAAGACAGTCTGGTCAAATGCAACCTGCAGTTCTCATCCTTATGCACAGGAGAATGTACCTTAAGTTTTAAATTTTTCTGTCAACTGGTACTTGATATAACCTTCACCTTAACAGACATCCTGTTACTCAAATTTAAACAGTATTATAAACTTGAGGCAATTTCTGATAGTCAATTCGAAAGTAAAAGTAGAGAAATACAGAATTACTATTTAAATATAATAATTTGACAGAAAAATCTTACTTTCCCACTTTGAAATTAACATTGGAATTGGAATTGAAAATATGCAAATTTGTAACAAATTTATGCTAGGTAGAAAGTGCAACTCATATCACGGTTTTATATATATATTAAAATATGTATGTGCAAGAAAACTTTAGCAAGCACTTATATTCTGTGGTTAAATATAGTTTTCTTACTGGTTAGATTGTTCTTTTAAGCTTCTGAATGGAGTTCAGAATAGTCAAAGGATGCTTCAGCCCTTGGCGAATCTGCGGTGATTTGCCCTCTGTGGATGGGTTTTTAGCAAAAATTAGACTGTATGCCATTTATAGCAAGGTTAGAAGTGGTTGTGTTTGTGGGAGTCTGGGTTTCCAAAGATTTTTTTGTACTAAATTTCCTCCTGGGTGGGGAACAAGACTTTATTTTGCTTTTCGTCTCTTCTGCTTTTTCCCAAGGTACCTAAGAATTGTTTCAAACATGTACAGTGCATGAACTTCCTGGATAGAAGGTAGCAGGTTTGTGAGTTTTAAGAGAGACAGCTCTTGGTAACGAAAAGCTCCCATACCAGTTATACTCAGGGAGCAAGATTTTTTTTTTTTTTTTTTTTTTTGAGATGGAGTCTCACTCTGTCGCCCAGGCTGGAGTGCAGTGGCGCGATCTCTGCTCACTGCAAGCTCCGCCTCCCGGGTTCACGCCATTCTCCTGCCTCAGCCTCCCGAGTAGCTGGGACTACAGGCGCCCGCCACTGTGCCCGGCTAATTTTTTGTATTTTTAGTAGAGACGGGGTTTCACCATGTTAGCCAGGATGGTCTCGATCTCCTGACCTCGTGATCCGCCCTCCTCGGCCTCCCAAAGTGCTGGGATTACAAGCGTGAGCCACCGCTCCCGGCCAGGGAGCAAGATTTTATCTTCTCAACATTGAGAGACTCCACTTCCTCACTGGTAAGATGGGGAGAATATTGGCTCTCACTACCTTACAAGGCTGTGTGAGAAATAAATGAGATAAAAGATAGCAATCATTTAAAAATTCTAAAGAGCACAAATATAAATTATTAATCCAGGTTAGAAAACCTTAAGTTTCAAAGTTAAAAGGATAGTGCCAATTTAATGAAAAAGTCAATATGTGATATTTTGTTTACTAGTGTGCTTATAATTTTATCAATAATAGAAAAATAATCATATATAATATGGTTAAATTGTTCATATTGATGACCTACCCCTCTTGTACATACTCCAAGAAAACCATAAAATACTGTTCTTTAATGTGGTAAACATGGGCTCAAAATGTTAATACTAGACATCTTTATTATTATTATTTCTTTCTTCAGAATAAGAACTCTTTGAAAAATACTTGCAACTTCAAACATTACCTTTTAAAACAATCCTGTGGATGAAATAAGTCCTGGACATGAAGTTCAGTTCGCAGTTTATAGTCCCTAAATCCTGTGCCTCATTTTGGACGTGACATTCTGTAGTTGTCTCTTTTCCTTTGGAGGACCACATTTCCAAGTGTATGCAGATGTTTTGAGAATCTAGTATTTTTGCAAAGTTGACTTGTGGAGTGGATTTTAAAAGATCATGAAGGATCAGTGATCCATTAAGAAAAAAACAAATTTTACCAGCCACATAATGTTGGCCCAACCTTGTTAATGGAAAAGAAATAAATATTCTGAGCAAATTAATTCAGAGCCTCTCCAAGATTTTTTAATGTAGTTCAACTCCTTTAAGATATGCTTGGAATTTTTGTTTTGATTGATATTTCATATTAACAAGCTGACCTCCATTAAAGCCTTGAAGTCAGAGCCATTTGACTGTGTTCAGTCACCCGTGAGAACTAATATTAAAGATTTAATAAAGTACGTTAGGAAGGATAGGCCAAGGTGATTCCCATGATGAAAGTCAGTATGACACTCGGGGCAAATCATACAGACCAAACATGGATTTAGACATGTTAGTGGATTTCCAGATCAATATTACCACATCCCAAAAGAGCTAATTGCCAAAGTTTTACTGATGACCGATAATTAATACTATCAGTTTTTGGAATATGTGGTTTACCGATTGAAATAATTGTATAGAAATGTGGAATGTAAAAAAGGACTCCTTTTTAAATGAATTAAGACATTTTGCAGGTCAAATCATGTTTAACAAAGCCTGCCCTTTCTAACATAAAGATATATATGTCTCTAAAGTGAGATTTACTTGTGTACAAAAGCAATAGTACAAAACAGATAATATCACAAACTAAGCAAGGCCTTATGTACCCACAGAAAGACACACAGTCAGAAGTGCATACAGATACTTTCATTTGCAGATACTTTCACAGCTCCTGGCACGCCATGTCCACACTGCCTTTGCAAGATTTTTCTTTTAAAGGACATATAATTGAGGAATGACTCAAGGTAAGAAGTAGAAATCCAGAGGCAAATAAACTTGAAAGTGTTTTTCTTCTTTTAGTAGATTAGTTTAGACTTTTGTTGAAATGACAGATATTTTGAGGTCGTACTTTTATAATCCATTATGCCTTAAAATGTTTTTTTGTGGCTTTAAAGTTTTTTGGTGTGTTTTCGTTCTTTTGATTATGTGTGTGTGCGTTTGGAAGGTTTGTATTTGTGTTCTATTTGTGACATTTATAGCTGTAACTTTACATAATGCTCTAACCCCCTATTTCTTTAAACAGTATCTATGAATAGTAAATAAAATTATTTCTTCTTTCTTTCCATTCTTTTACCCATTCCTTTTTCTTTTCAATTTTTATAGGTTATAATATCTTTCTTGGTGTTTAACTTTTACTGTTGCAAGTTCTTTGTTACTCTATGATATTATTATTTTATTTTATTATTTGTTATTTTACTTTAAGTTCTGGGGCACATGTGCAGAACGTGCAGGTTTGTTACATAGGTATACACGTGCCATGGTGGTTCGCTGCACCCATCAACCCGTCATCTACGTTAGGTATTTCTCCTAATGCTATCGCTCCCCTAGACCCCACCCCCCTACAGGCTCCAGTGGGTGATGTTCCACTTCCTGTTCCACGTGTTCTCATTGTTCAGCTCCCACTTACGAGTGAGAGCATGCAGTGTTTGGTTTTCTGTTCTTCTGTTAGTTTGCTGAGAATGATGGTTTCCAGCTTCATCCATTTTCCTACAAAGGACATGAACTCATCCTTTTTTATGGTTGCATAGTATTCCATGGTGTATGTGTGCCACATTTTCTTTATGCAGTCTATCATTGATGGACTTTTGGGTTGGTTCCAAGTCTTTGCTATTGTGAACAGTGCCACAATAAACATACATGTGCATGTGTCTTTATAGTAGAATGATTTATAATCCTTTGGGTATATACCCAGTAATAGGATTGTTGGGTCAAATAGTATTTCTAGTTCTAGATCCTGGAGGAATCGCTGCACTGTCTTCCACAATGGTTGAACTAATTTACACTCCCACCAACAGTGTAAAAAGTGTTTCTGTTTCTCCACATCCTCTCCAGCATCTGTTGTTTCCTGACTTTTAATGATCGCCATTCTAACTGGCGTGAGATGGTATCTCCTTGTGGTTTTGATTTGCATTTCTCTAATGTAGTATATCTTAAATTCCAGCTAAATAAGATGAAGTTATCAGTATGCTTCAATTTTTTTCTCCAAATTTTCAACCAATTCACTTCTCAATTTTAGTGAGAGATCTCATTCCAATATTGTGAAGGGTTGTAGCCTTTTCACGTGATTCTGTAACCATAACTGCACATTTGTGTTAGTCTCAAGCCTATGGTTACATTCAATCAATATTCCCCACCATATTTTTCCCACTCTTACTTGGATAAAGTCTTAATCTAATTGTTTCTTCTTTTTCAAAAATGGTTATACGAACAACATTTTTGTTTAAAAATGTCTAGTGGAGAATGGCCAGGTATAATTTTTTCTTAAGTGGCACTTTCTTTCCTTTCGTAATTTATAGGCAATGACCAATTACTTTCTTGTACTGAGTGTTGACTCAGAAGGTTTGGGACTAGTCTGATCTTGAATTTCTCCTTTAATGGCTTTTGTAGGGTAGTCTCAATTTATGCCTGTTGTTTAGGCATAATGATCTATAACATCTATTCAAAAGGTTGGAAGTTACATGATATATTCAGCCTATATTTGAGTGATTTGATGTTATTTCTTGGCTATCACAATAAAATTTATGTTTCAAGTCCAGTAATTTTGCTAGAATATGACCCAATTTGACCATTTTGTATAATTTTTCCCCTTGAGATATGATGTGCCCTTTCAATCAGTAAAGTGTCTTCTCCTCCTCTTCCTTTCCTCCTCTTCCTCTTTCTTCATCACTTTTTTACTAGTTAAATTTAGTTTCTCACCTTTCTCATTTTGGTTCATTATATCCCTTACTGAAATTTTAGGTGTGTCTATTCTTAGTGATGTTTCCAGTTTTATCTTTGTTTCTGTGATTTTCTTTCACTTTATTTCTGGGTTCTGCCAGCTCTTGTTTTATCATCTCTTTCCTAAGCTTTTGCACCTCTGCTTTGTGCTATATAAATAGATGTTTTTAAAAATTATTATTTACTATTTTAATTCATGCAAAATTATGGGTCACAATATTTCATCTGTGGCCTTTTTTTTTTTTAGCTTTATCTGACATTTTTTCCCCTTTTCTTTTTCTCTCCTTCATCCCCATATTTTATTATCTTAACATTAATCCTGATTTTTCTTGGATCTCTTGGATTATCTTTTGTGGAAATTTTGTGTATGGGAAAATAAATAAAGAGCTGCATTATAAACTGAAAGAAATTTTCATTATAAGCTAAAGTTCCAAATTTGAGTTCTTTTGTCCATTTCCTTCCTAGCCAGCAAATTAAGAGAAAGGGATATAAAAGGCTATGAGACTGTGAGATGGTTTGGCTCTATGTCCCCACCCAAATCTCATGTTGAATTGTAATCCCCAATGTTGGGGGAGGGACTGGGCGGGAGGTGATTGGCTCCTGGGGGCAGATTTTCCCCTTGCTGTTCTCTTGATAGTGAGTGAGTTCCCATGAGATCTGGGATTATTTGAAAGCATGTCACACTTACCCCTTATCTCTCTGTCTCTCTCCTGCCAGCGGTGTGAAGATGTGCCTGCTTCCCCTTCACCTTTTGTCATGATTGTAAGTTTCCTCAGGCCTCCACAGAAGCAGAAGCCTGTACAGCCCACAGAACCATGGGCTGATTAAACCTTCTTTCTTTATAAATTACCCAGTCTCATGTAGTTCCTTATAGAAATGTGAGAATAGACTAACACAGACTGCTTCCTATAAATTCGGCTTATCTAACAGATCATTTATTCAGCATTGTCTCCTCCACTTCTTGGTAGTAAATCAGGTCCAGGGATGCTCCTGTCATGATCCCATAGACCTGTTTCCTTCTATTACAAAAAACTGGATTCTGCTTTTGCAGCTTAGAGGGTATATACTCCAGCTTGGAGAAATGTCCTTTGGCACCAGCCCTTCTGAGAGTTATAGCACAGGCATCCTCTCTCCTCAAGCTCCTGCACTCTTCCTTGGTTGTCACTGCTTTTGGTAGTCTTTACATTGGTATTATGATTTGAGTTTCCACTGTCTATTAGGTTCACAAAAAATGGGATCCCTCTTTCATATACTCTTTATCACTTTTTGAGTGCTTTAAGAGAGCAAGTAGAGAAAATTATGCTATCGTCTTCAAACAGAAATTCCTTTTCCATAAGTTTGATATGAAGTATTTTAATTCTAATTTTGTCATAATTATTTTATAAATTTTATTTTAATTTTCTCTTTAGTTGATTTTTAGAAGTGAATTTTAAAATTTCAAGGTATAAGGGCTCCCTCAGTGGTGTGTGTAAGTGTGCATGTGTTAGTAGGGGATGGACTTCTGTTTTCATTTCTAATTGCAGTAGATTTTGTATCAGTACAATGCGCTAACTGACTGCCCCACTGGAGCTCCTAATTGTATTAGATTTTGGATTTGCTGAGACTTCCTTTCTAGTCTAGCACATGATGAAATTTACATGAGTGATTGAAAAAATACTGCATGTACATTAGTTAAGCTTAACAACGATCTTATTACAATCATTGATTTTAAAATTCAAGTTTCCTACCAGAATTGTGGACTCAACAATTTCTCCTTGATGTTCTATAGGTTTTTCTTGTTTTATATATTTTGAAGATCTATTATTGGGTAAATAAATGTGAATAACTATCAAATCTTGTGGTACTTTTCCTTTTGTCATAAAATAGCCTTTTAATTTCTATTAAATTCCATTTGAATTCTATTTTTTCTTATGCTAATGTGGCAACAATAGCTTTCTCTTGTTTGGTATATTTATCCGATCTTTATCTTTATTCATCTCATGTCTTTTTTTTTATTTTAGTACAAGAATCAGTGAAAAATACATGAAAATGATGAAACTTTTATATTATAGTGTATGTTTTACAAAGCAATATGGGAGAAAAAAATAATAAGTGAAAGTACTTTTATACTCCAGTGGTTAATATACAAAACAACAAATTATGGTCTCTTTCTAGAGTTAAAATTATAAGAACATTTAAAAATCCCAAGACATGGGTATTATTGCAAAGAAAGGGCTGAATAAGCACTCATAGTCATTTGGCACAACACATCCTGCATACACCTCCCAGCTAAGTCTATTGTCCAAATTCATATTTTTATAATACATTTAGATTCTTACAGGTCTAAAATTAAAAATTCAGTGTTAATCTTACTTTACTTTTCCAATTAAGAGAACTACTATGTGTCAGATTAGCATTAAGTTTAATTGTACTTGAAATCAATAGAATTGTGGAAAATAGGCAAATTACAAATTCCTTGTAAGAGAAGTTTTTCACTTGGTGAGAAATTTGATGCCACAGTTTTGTAACTAAATTAATTCAAGTTTAAATAGTTCAAACTTACATTATAAGTTTTAAACTTTCAGAAAAAAGGATAGTCAGATTAGCAAGTGAAGGCAAAAGAGCATCTGCTGAATTACATCCAGAAACGCTTATATGATAGGACAAGAAGCATGAGCTAAGTAGTCTTAGACGAAGGTAATTAGCAATTAATAACAAAAAATAGTGAAAATAGCAGATCAAATGACTTCAAAAGGTCTACTTTTGTTTAAATTTGTTTTTATTTCTATACCACTTTTGTATCACATATATCTATTACTATTGCTATAATTTGGATATATAATCCCTCCAAGCCTTATGCTGAAATTTCATCCCCAATGTTGGAGGTGGGGTCTACTGAGAAGTGTTTGGGTAATGGGAGCAGATTCCATAAGGGTATGAATGGTTTGGTGCCATCCTCACATTAATAAGTGAGTTTTGGCCGGACGCAGTGGCTCACGCTTGTAATCCCAGCACTTTGGGAGGCCGAGGCGGGCGGATCACGAGGTCAGGAGATCGAGACCAAGGTGAAACCCCATCTCTACTAAAAATACAAAAAAATTAGCCAGGCGTGGTGGCGGGCGCCTGTAGTCCCAGCTACTCGGAGAGGCTGAGGCGGGAGAATGGCGTGAGCCCGGGAGGCGGAGCTTGCAGTGAGCTGGGATTGCGCCACTGCACTCCAGCCTGGGCGACAGAGCAAGACACCGTCTCCAAAAATAAAAAAAATAAAAAAAAATAAGTGAGTTTTTACTCTAATAGTTTCTGTTAGAGCTGATTATATAAAACATCCCAGTGCCTCCCTCCTTTCTCTTTCTCTTTCTTCCTCTCTTGCTATGTGATCTCTGCACATTGACTGTTCTCCTTCACCTTCCACCATGTGTAGAAGTAGCCTGAAGCCCTCACCAGATGTAGATGCTGGTGCCATGATCCTTGTACAGCCTAAAGAACTGTGAACCAAACAAATCTTTTTTCTTTCTAAATTACCCAGCCCCAGGTATTTCTTTATAGTAACACAGACTAAGACAATTATTCATACCAATAGTTTATTCTTAAGAACAACATTTATTTCAGTGAAATGGCATTACTTTTCAACTATTGAAAAGTAGTCTTAAGAGAATATGACATACATTTTCCAGAATTGACAATCCCAAGTCGTAGAAACAAAATTCTGGAGAGCAATCATTAAGCTCTGTAGTAAATGTAACTACAGGAATATGTATTTTAAAAATATATATTCATTGTATGATCCCATTCATTTAAAAAGTAGGTGGATTGTTTCTTTAAAACTATTTGGCCAGGTATGGCTCATGCCTGTAATGCCAGCACTTTGGAGGGCTGAGGCAGGTGAGTTGCTTGAGATCAGAGGTTTGAGACCAGCCTGGGCAACATGGTGAGACCCTGTCTCTACTAAAAATACAAAAAAAAAAAAAAAAAAGCCAGGCATGGTGGTGCACACCTATGGTCGCAGCTACTCAGGAAGCTAAGGGGGGAGGATCGCTTGAGCCCAGGGGCAGAGGTTGCAGTGAGCTGAGATTGCAAAACCACTGCACTCCAGCCTGGGTGACAGAGCAAGACCCTGTCTCAAAAAAAAAAAATTTTTTTTGAAAATTTAGTAACGTGTAAGTTTAAAAATAGTCACTAATAATCCTGTCATCCAGGGATAACTATTAAGATTTTTTGTCTACATTCTCACAATTTTTTATATATATATATTTGGCTTTTCACTACTATAAATAATTCTTAAATGAATATATTTTGAATTCGTTCTTTTTCCCGTAGGTCTAAATTCTTAAGATTGATATTATTGGCCCAAATGACATGATAATATTTACAGCTTCAATAAGTATTATCAAATTGCTTTTTAGAAAGTTACTCTACTTGGCTGGGTGCGGTGGCTCACTCCTGTAATCCCAGCACTTTGGGAGGCCGAGGCAGGTGGATCACGAGGTCAAGAGATGGAGACCATCCTGGCCAACATGGTGAAAACCTGTTTCTACTAAAAATACAAAAATTAACTGAGTGTGATGGCATGTGTCTGTAGTCCTAGCTACTTGAGAGGCTGAGGCAGGAGTATCGCTTGAACCCGCGATGCGGATCCTGCAGTGAGCTGAGATTGTGCCACTGCACTCCAGCCTGGCGACAGAGCGAGACTTTGTCTCAAAAAAAAAAAAAAAAGAAAGTTACTTGACTTAATCTTCCACCATAAAGGTATGCATTTGCTCCTTTCAGCTTATATTTGATAGCTTTAAGTGCTATCATTTGGAGATATTTGTTTATTTGAATCATGAAATGTAGTATATTGTGTCAGAGGCAGCCAGTCATCATTAAAATATATTCTTCCCATTTTCTGCAGCAAAAATTCATACTTCCCTTCTTGTACATATGGCTGCTCAGCTACTGGCTTCTTTTCCCAACCACCATGCAGCTACGTTTCACTTTGTGCATAGTATGCAATGCTAGCAAAATGTGCCTCTTAACAGATTTTGGCCTTAAAACATGGAATGCCTGCTTTCTCATTTTTTTTCACCTGTCTGAGAATTGGAACATAGATGATCCTTGATGATGTGTTGGAAGAACTACAAGGTGGAAGGAAATGTGGTCCCTGAATGATAGTGAGAAGTAAAACCACTCAGCTGGCTTGGACTGCTCACTCGTGACTGTTACATGGGATAAAAATACATGTCTATGTTTTTTAAGCCACTATATTTTGGGGACTGTTTATTTCTGTAGCCTAGCTTTTGCTCTAAATTATAAACTCATTTATTAATATTTTGTTTTGAGTTGTTTGCTGGATTTATTTTGTCAGATTCTTTCTTGTGCTAAATGGGTTTGAAATGATTTTGTACATTAAGGCAAATAATCTTCTTGTACATAACTTCATTTGCCTTCAAATTCAATTTAGACAATTATATTTCTCATATTGGCATAATGAGCAATGCATTTCTTCATTTTACTTAGTGAAATTTTCTGTGCTAATATACCTAATACTGTTAACTAGAATACTGAAGTAAATATTCTCTTTCTGGTTCTGCCATTAACTCATCTGTAAAATTAATTTCCAAGCCCTCTTCTAATCTTATAAGTCCATGATTCATAATAGTTTTCATCATTGGAAAATTATAGGAATACGAAATCTAAGAGTTGCAATCTTAAACTACAGGAAGAAATAGGTAAGTACAAGCTGAGCACCCATAATCTAAAAATTTGAAATCTGAAATGCTCCAAAATCTGAAACATTTTGAGAGGGGGCAAGATGCCACAAGTGGAAAATTCTATACCTGACCTCATGTGATAAGTGGTAGTCACAACTTTGTTTCATGTACAAAATTATTTAAAATATTATATAAAATTATCTTGAGCTATATGAATAGGATGTGTAAAAAATAAATTTCATGTTTACAATTGGGTAATCCCAAGATGTCTCATTATGTGTATGCAAATATTCCCAAATCTGAAATACTTCTGGTCCCAGGCATTTTGGATAAAAAATATTCAGTCTGTGTTATAGATTACCTAACTATTTTTGAAATTTCTGTATTTTTTGCTACATTTCTTAAGAGATTGACCATCTCTTCCTCTCTCTTTTAAAACTGTCAAATAGGATCAAAGGTCAGAAAAATATTAAAAATCAAGGACAAAAGAATTAGAAATGAGACTACAGCATACGGAAGATCTCAGTAAATGTCTGGAAGCTGTAAATTCAATGGAAGAAAGGTAACTGAATAAATTGAATTACCATCTAAATGCTTATAGTTGGGGGCCTATTGATGTAAGCCAATCACTGTGCAGAGCCTATAAGAGATTCATCAATTGGAAGGCCTAGGTGTTATGGATAATGTCATGCTTTCTTTAGCTTGCTGCAACAAACTTCCATAGACTTGTGTTTTGTAAACATGGAAATTTATTTCTCACAGTTCTAGAGGCTGGGAATTCCAAGATCAGGACACAGGCAGATTCAGTGTCTGATAAGGGCCCACTTCCTCGTTCATCTTGATGTGTTCTCAAGTGAATGGGGTGAGGAAGCTCTCTAGGGTCCTTTTATAAGGGCGTCAATATCATTTATGAAGGCTTTTCCCTCATGATCTAATTATCTACCAAAGGTCCTACCTCCTACTACATCACATTGGGGGTTAGGATTCCAACATCAAAATTTGGGAGGAACACATACATTCAGTTTATAGCAGAGAGCAATGATAGATCTTCCTCAACTCTCTAGAGACTATTGTTTTATTCAGGAGAAGGGGACACTAGGCATTTAAGAACACAGGAGTGAGGTAAGCAGCTGAAAACATGGTTTTTAGTGAAAGACTTTATACCCCACTGTGAGATCCTTAATCACCTCTTTCATTTCTGGAATTTCTGAAGTAATGTATCTAGGCAGGAAGTTCTGAATGACCCTAGAGAAAATACCAAGTATTCAAATTTGAATTTCTTTCCATGAAAAGTGCCATACATAATGAAAACTCATTTCATGGCCTACCATCGTAAACTTTCAGAACAATAGGAATAAAGAAAAAAATTCTAAAGTTTTTGTAAAGATAAAACAGGTCACAGTTTATGGGCCAGGCACGGTGGCTCATGCCTGTAATCCCAGCACTTTGGGAGGCTGAGGCGGGCGGATCATGGGGTCAGGAGATCGAGACCATCCTGGCTAATACAGTGAAACCCCGTCTCTACTAAAAATACAAAAAAATTAGCCAGGTGTTGTAGCGGGCACCTGTAGTCCCAGCTACTCAGGAAGCTGAGGCAGGAGAATGGCGTGAACCCGGGAGGTGGAGCTTGCAGTGAGCCGAGATTGAGCCACTGCACTCCAGCCTGGGCGACAGAGTGGGACTCCATCTCAAGCAAACAAACAAACAAACAAAAAACAAAAAAGTCACAGTTTATGTTATTGTATATTGCAGAATTTCCTTCTTTTTCTAAGGCTTAATAGTATTCCAGTGTATCACATCTTCATTATCTATTTACCTTACAATGAAAATATATGTTGTTTCCACATCTTGGCTATTGTGAATAATGCTATAATGAATATAGGAATGCTAATATATCCTCAACATTCTGATTTCAATTCTTTTGAATAAATATCCAGAAGCTGATTTAGATGGTAGTGATCTTTGTAAGCTTTTGAGGTACCCCTATACTGTTTTCTATAGTGGCTGCACCACTTCGCATTTCCCCCAACGGCGTGCGAGGGTTCCAGTATCTCCCTATCCTTGACAATATTTATTGTCTTTTTTTTTTTTTAAACCACGAACTTGATAGGTGTGAGGTGACATCTTACTGTGGTTTTGACTTGCATTTCCCTAATGTTTAGTGATGTTGGGCATTTTTTCATATATCCGTTGGCCATTTGTTTGTCTTCTTTGGAGAAATATCTATTCAAGTCCTTAGCCCAATTTTTAATAGAGTTATTCATTTTTTAACTATTGAGTCATATTTATTCCTCATATATTTTGGTGTTTAACTCTTTATCAAGTACATGGCCTGCAAATATTTTCTCCAATTCTATAGGTTATCTTTTTAGTCTCTTAATTGTTTCCTTTGCTGTGCAAGAGTGTTTTGCTTTAATTTAGTCCCACTTGTTTATTTTTGTTTCTGTTGACTGTGCTTTTGGTATAATATCCATTAAATCATTGCCAAGACCAATGTTATAAAGGTTTTCTGCCTCATTTTCTTAAGTTTTCAGTCTTTTGTTAAAGTCTTTAGTCCATTGTGAGTTAATTTTTTTGTTAATTTTTTGATGAAGGTGTTCTGCTACATTTTCTCAAGTTTTCAGTCCTTTGTTAAAGTCTTTAATCCATTGTGAGTTAATTTTTTTGTAATTTTTTTCATGAAGTTATTCTGCTAAATTTTCTTAAGTTTTCAGTCTTTTGTTAAGTCTTTAATCCATTTGGAGTTAATTTTTTTTGGTATGGTGTAAGAATCCAATTTCATTCTTTTGCATGAGGATATCTGGTTTTCCCAATATCACTTGTTGATGAGATGATTCTTTCCCCATTGTTCATTATTGGCATCACTGTTGAAGATCAGTTGCATATATGCATGGATTTAATTCTAGGCTCTCCATTCGGTTCCATTGGTCTATACGTCAATCTTTATGCCAATATTATACTGTTTTGATTTTTGTAGTTTTGTAAAATATTTTGAAATCAGAAAGTATTGCCTCAAGCTTTGTTCTTCTTTCTCAAGATTTATCCAGCCATTCGTGAACTTTTTGTGTGTGGGTTCCATATAAATTTTGAATTGTTTTTTCCATTTCTGTAAAAAGTCATTGGAATTTTGATAATGATTGCACAAAATCCGTAAATAACTCTGGGAAGAATGGACATTTTAACAATATTAAGTGTTCCAATAGATAATCATGACCTGTCTTTCCATTTGGTTACATTTTGTTTAATTTCTTTCATTAATGTCTTGTAGGTTGCAGCACATGTCTTTTATCTCCTTAGTTAAGTTTATTCCTAGATATTTTATTATTTTGATGCTATTGTAAATGTAATTTTTCCTAGTTTTGTTTTCAGAAATTTTGTTATTAGTGTATAGAAATGCAACTCATTTTTGTATGTCCATTTTGTATCCTACAACTTTACTGAATTCGTTTATTAGTTCTAAGAATTTTTATGGAGTCCTTAGGATTTTCTACATATAGAATCATGTAATCTACCAACAGGGATAATTTTACTTCTTTATTTCAGATTTCAATGTCTTTTATTCCTTTTTCTTGCCTAATTGTTCTGGCTAGGACTTCTAGTACTATATCAAAAAGAAGTAGGAAAAGTGGACACCTTTGCTTTATTTCTGATCTTAGAGAAAACACTCTCTGTTTTTTACCATTAAGTATAATGTTAGCTTGTCATTAAGTATAATGTATGCTTGTCATGTATGGCCTTTATTATGTTGAGGTAATTTCCTTCTATTCTTAGTTTATTAAGAGTTTTTATCATTAAGTGTGCTTAATTTTGGCTGATGCTTTTTCTGCATCTATTAAGACAATTGTGATATTCATTTTTTTTCTGTTAATGTTGTGTAATGCATTAATTGATTTTCATATGTTGAATCTCCCTTGCATCCTAGACATAAGTCTCAATTGATCACGGTGTGTGATCCTTTTAATGTGCTCTTGGATTCCATTTGCTAGTAGTTTTTAAAGGATTTTTGCATCTATATTCATCAGGGATATTGGTCTGTAGTTTTCTTATGGTGTCTTTGTTGGGCTTTGGTGTCAGGGCAATGCTGGTCTCATAAAATTAGTTTGGAAGTGTTCCCTCCTCTTCAATTTTTAAGAAGAGCTTAAGAAATATTTGTGCTAATTCTTTAAATGATTGGTAGAATTCACCAATTAATCCATCAGGTCTTGGGCTTTCGTTTTTTCGATTGGGAGGATTATCAATTCAATCTCCATACTAGTTATAGGTCTGCTCAGATTTTGTTTCTTTATGATTTAGTCTTGGTAGGTTGTATGTTTCTAGGAATTTATTCATTTCTTTTTGGCTCTCCACTGTGCTGGCATGTAATTGTTCAGAATAGTATCTTATGCTTCTTTTATATCTATGGTATTGATTGTAATGTTTCTTCTTTCATTGATGATTTTATTTATGAGTCCTCTCTTTTTTTTCTTAGTTTGGATAACAGGTTATTAATTTTCTCTCTTCAAAAAACCAAGTCTTAGTTTCATTGCTTATTTTTCTGTTTTCTCTACTCCAATTTTTGTTATTTCCTTCCTTTTATTAACTTTTGACTTAGTTTGTTCTTTTTCTATTTCCTTAAGGTGTAAAGTTAGGTTACACATTTGAGATCTTTCTTTTTTAAAAATTCAGGCATTTATAACTATGAACTTACTTCTTAGCACTGATTTTGCATCCCATAAGTTTTGGTATGCTGTGTTTTGTTTTCATTTGTCTTGAAGTATGTTCAAATTTTCTTTTGATTTCCTTTTTGATTCAATGGTCATTCATGAGTGTGTTGTTAATCTCCTCATATTTGTGAATTTTTCAGTTTTCCTCCTGTAATTGACCTCTAGTTTTATTTCATTGTGGTCAGAAAAGATACTTGATATAATTTCAATCTTTTAAAAATTTTGAAGTCTTGTTTTGTGAACTAACATGTAATCCACCTTGGAAATAAATTTATGTGTGCTTGAAAAGAATGTGTATTATGCTGCTGTTGAATGAAATGTTCTGTATAGGTCTACTATGTCCATTTGGTCTATGGTGTTATTCAAGACCTCTGTTTTCTTATTGATCTTCTAACTGGATGTTATGTCCATTATTGAAAGTGGGATATTGAACTCTCCTACTGTTATTTTATTGCTGTCTATTTCTGTCTTCAATTCTGTCAATGTTTGATTTATATATTTGACTGCTCTGATGTGAACCAGTCTCCACCACGTTGCTGATGTCACTCCTCAATAACTCCAATACAGCTTTATTTTTAAACTATGAATGTGGATTTCTGTAATAAAATAAAGTTAATTATAGACATGGATATACCAATATTTTGTATTTAGTTTCCAAAAAATCTTTTGAAGTAATCTTTTTAGCTTAAAATCATTGCCTATCCATTCAAAAGTTATTGCAATGTAACAGCAAGAGCAATGGAGCTATATTTTAAAATGTCTGTTTTAGTCCATTTTGTGCTACTATAACAGAATATCTGAGACTGGGTAATTTATAATGAACAGAAATGTATTGGTTCTTAGTTCTGGAGGCTGGGAAGCCCATGATCAGGGGGATGGCATCTTGTGAGGGCCTTCTTGCTGTGTCATTCCATGGCACAAAGGCAAGGAGAGGGCAAGAGGGAGCAAGAGAATAAACTCACTCTTGAGACCTTTCATAATTGACATTAATTTTTTCATGAAGGGGGTTCTGTCATGACCCAGACATCTCCCATTAGGCCCCACCTCCCAATACTGTTGCAATGGAGATTACTTTTCCAACACATGTTTTTTTGAAGACACACTCAAACCATAGCAATATCTGAGGTAGACTTCAAACTTTTAAAAATATTCATCTTAGGTCAAACACTATTTTTTTGTTTTTTTCTAAAACTTTATCAATATTTCACTATTGCTTCACCACTGGTTTTCGGTGAATGTTGAAACAACAACTCAAGTTCATAAAGTTCTTGGTAACTTGTCTCCTTATTCCATGTAAAGTGGTAAATAAATGTTTTTCTTCTTTTCTTTTTTTTTGAGATGGAGTCTTGCCCAGGCTGGAGTGCAATCACACAATCTTGGCTCCCTGCAACCTCCGTCTCCTGGGTTCAAGCGATTCTCCCGCCTCATCCTCCTGAGTAGCTTGGATTACAGGCATGCACCACCATGCCCGGCTGATTTTTGTATTTTTAGTAGAGACGGGGTTTCACCATGTTGGCTAGGCTGGTCTCAAACTCCTGACCTCAAGTGATCCACCTGCCTCAGCCTCCTAAAGTGCTGGGATTACAGGCGTGAGCCACTGCACCCAGCTGTAAATAAATGTTTTAACGAATAAAGGTTCACTCTAAACAGAATCAAAGGGAGTTATGTATCTGATTTTTTTTTGAAATTTTAATGTAATTATTTTATTTTATTTATAATTTTAATTTTAGATTAATGGAGTACGTATGCAGGCATTTTACATGGGTATATTGCATGATGCTAAGGTTTGGGGAACTATTGATCCTGTTGCTTAGTTAGTGAACATAGTACCCAGCAGTTAGTCTTTCAACCGTTGTCCCCTTTCCTCCCTCCTCCTCTCTAGTAGTCCAGTGTCTATTGTTGCCATCTTTATGTCCATGAGTACCCAATGTTTAGCTACCACTTATAAGTGAGAACATGTGGTATTTGATTTTCTGTTCCTGTGTTAATTCACTTAGGATAATGGCCTCTAGTTCCATATATGTTGTGCAAAGGACTTGATTTTATACTTTTTTATGGCTATGTAGTATTCCATGGTGTGTATATATATCACATTTTCTTTATCTCATCCATCATTGATGGGCATGTAGGTTGATTCCATGTCTTTGCTATTGTGAATAGTGCTGCCATGAATATGTAAGTGTGTGTGTCTTTTTGGTAGAACAATTCATTTTACTTTAGGTAGATACCCAGTAATGGGATTGCTGGTTTGAATGATGGTTCTGTTTTAAGTTCTTTGAGAAATCTCCAGTCTGCTTTCCATAGTGGCTGAACTAATTTACATTCCCATCAACAGTGTATAAGCATTCTCTTTTTTCTGCAGCCTTGCCAGCATCTGTTATTTGGCTTTTTAATAATAGCCATTGTGATTGGTGTGAGATAGTATCTCATTGTGGTTTTGATTTGCATTTCTCTGATGATTAGCAATGTTGAACATTTTTTCATATGTTTGTTGGCTTCTTGAATGTCTTTTTTTGAGAAATGAAAAGAATTTTTTTCGCCCCTTGCCCTTGCCCTTGTTAACAGAGTTATTTGTTTTTGCTTATTGAATTGTTTCTTATAGATTCTGAATATTAGACTATTTTTAGGTGCATAGTTTGCAAATATTTTCTCCCATTCTGTAGGTTTTCTGTTTACTCTGTTGATAGTTCCTTTTACTGTGCAGTAGCTCTTTAGTTTGATTAGGTGCCACTTGTCAATTTTTCTTTTTGTTGCAATTGCTCTTGAGGACTTAGTCATAAACTATTTCCCAAAGCTGATGTCCAGAATGGTGTTTCCCAGATTTTCTTCTAAGATTGTTATAGTTTGAGGTCTTACATTTAAATATTTCATCCATCTCGAGTTAATTCTTGTATGTGGTGGAAGGGAGTGATCCAGTTTCATTCTTCTGCTTATGGCTAGCCAGTTATTCCTTGTCATTTATTGAATAGGGAGCCCTTTCCTGATCGCTTATTTTTGTTGATTTTGTTGGTTATAGGTATGCAGCTTTATTTATGGTTTCTGTATTCTGTTCCATTGGTCTATGTATCTGTTTTTATACCAATACCAAACTGTTTTGTTTACTGTTGCCTTATAGTATAGTTTGAAGTCAGGTAATTGAATGCCTATAGCTTTGTTCTTTTTGCTTAGGATTGCTTTGGCTGTTTGGGCTCTTTTTCGGTTCCATATGAATTTTAAAATAGTTTTTTCTAATTCTGTGAAAAATTACATAGTAGTAAATCTGTAGCTTGCTTTGGGCAGTATGTGCATTTTAATTATATTGATTCTTCCAACCCATTAGCATGGAATGTTTTCCATTTGTTTGTGTCATCTATAATTTCTTTCAGCAGTGTTAGAGATCTTTCACCTCTTTGGTTAGATGTATTCCTTGGTATTTTATTTTCTTGTGTGACTATCATAAATGTCATTGCGTTCTTGATTTGACTTTCAACTTGAACATTAGTATATAAAAATGCTACTGATTTTTGTACATTGATTTTGTACCCTGAAAATTACCGAAGTTGTTTATCAGTTCCAGGAGCCTTTGGGCAGAGTCTTTAGGGTTTTCTAGGTATAGAATCATATCAGTGAAGAGAGGTAGCTTGACTTCTTCTTTTCTTATTTTGGTGCCTTTCATTTCATTCTCTTTCCTGATTGCTCTGGGTTGCACTTTCAGTACTATTTTGAATAAAAGTGTTGAGAGTTACCATCCTTGTCTTGTTCTAGTTCTCAAGGGAAATGTTTCCAGTATTTACCTTTTCAATATGATGTTGGCTTTGGATTTGTGATAGATGGCTCTTATTATTTTGAGGTATGTTCTTCAATGCCTAGTTTATTGAGGGTTTTTTATCATGATAGGACATTAGATTTTATTACAAGCTTTTTCTGTGTCTATTGAGATGCTGTATCTCATTCTTATTATTTGGGCATAACTTTCATAACTTTTAACAATTGTTAAATTACTTGCTCTTTCTTCCAATCCTTTGTTCTCTAGAATCTTGCTATGCTCCCTGAATAGAATATCTTTTCCACTATTTTCCTCTTGATCCATATTTATGCCTCTCTTAAACATCCATTTAAATAAATTTTCTTCATCAAGTTCACTTGAATAGCTCTACTCCACACTGATCATTCCATTATTCCATTTCTCTTAGCACTGATGTTCTGTATTACGTTAATTTGTATCTGTTTTCATGTCATCTTTGCATGTGTTGTTATGTCTTTTCATCTGCATTTTGTTCCCCTATTATATTGTAAATTCCCTGAGAATGAAGACAATGTCTTTAACTTCATTTGCATATCTCCATGGCATCCAGTAGAGAATGTCATCAGAAAGCAGCACTCATTAAATCAAATTTTCACTGACAAAAATAATGCCTAGGCTGAAAAAATATGGCTTGTGCACACTCAGTATAGTTGTTACACATGTTTTCTCTTAAGAGGTCTTTGAGAAATATACATACACAATATTATGTAGAAAATACACGGCTAATGGCTTCATTAAATGCTTGCAAGCCAGTGTACTAAAATATGAAAATTTTTAAGTGGCTTGTAACAAAATATCATTGATTTATATATATATAAATGCAAAGTTTAGAGAAATAATATTAATTTATTCTTTTCAATAATATTCAAAATAAACAACAAAATTTTGTATTATATTCTTTCCCCCGTCTTAAAAAGTTATGTTAGCCTGACTTTATATATTTATACAAAAATGTATATTAGAAATTATGGAATTACTAACAGACTTGGCTTTCTGTGGTTTCCAGAATATATAGATAACCTCTTTAATTTTATTTTTTAGAAACTTGCCTAAACTTTCCTTTTTAATCTCATCAAAATTATGTAAAATTCTGAGCTCCAGAATTTTTCTTATTATTTTCTAAACATAGAGATTTTAAAATATTAAAGCTGGAAGAGTTTATTAAGTTCAAACAATTTCCAAATATGGTAGAGTAAAAGAATCAAGAAGGAATTAAAACTGAAAATCTCAATCCCCATTCCTAGCAATTATCACTTACGAGGCAGGGCCTAGAAGTCTATAATTTAACAAGCACCCTATGTGTTTCTAATGTGTTAGGAAATCCATGATTTAGTTCAGTCTCTTCATTGTAGATATAAATAAATGACAGTATACATGCACATGTATATATTGTGTGTGTATATGTATGGACGAATTGTAAATGTCATGCTGGTGCTCTAAAATTCTAACTTCTGAGCCCCTTCCTCCCACATCCTCCATATTTGTGACGTAGTGCCACCTGTATCTTTAGGCAGTCCCATTTTCAAGGCTTTGCATACATTTTTTCCCACCTGGAATGTCCTCTCTTCCTCTCTGCCAAATCAAAGTCTTTAAGATACATATCTACTATGATGCTTTCTCTGATCTTATGTTCATACAGCCATCATTCTTCACTAAATTCCTTGTTGAACCATTTATCTGACACTATTCATGTTTCCTTGGCATGAAAATTATTTGTGGATAATATTGAATTCTACTCTGGCCCGTTACCATCAAGCTTATTAGAAATTCTACCATTGAGAAAATACACCTAGTAATGGCAAATAAGTCCCTACTTATTTTAGGTGTTTTAACGATCAGACAATTGCATTAATAAACTGATGTAATCTGAAAGTACCCTGAGGTCTCAGTTTCTTAGAAAAGTAATTCTCAAACTTTAACGCACAGGCAAATCACCTATAGTTGGAATCTTAGTCTGGTCTGATGGTAGTTTAATATACACTCATATTGCATTATTATTATTTAGCTTTTGTTTTGATTTTTTTCTCTCATTAAATCTAACAAGGAGTTTTATCTTTTCCATATCCTCCATAGCAGCTAGTGTATCATATACATAATAAATTATTTATGAATAAATTCATCAAAAACTACTACATAACTTTCTGATTTTAAATTTTTTTGTTAAAGAACACTTTTTTTTCAACTTTTATATTAAGTTCAGGTGTCCATATGCAGGATGTGTTACACAGGTAAATGTGTGCCATGGTGGTTTGCTGCACAGATCATCCCAATTCATAGGTATCAAGCCCAGCATCCATTAGCTATTCTTCCTGATGCTCTCCCTCCTCCTACCCCCTACCCTCTGACAGGCCCTGGTGTGTGTTGTTTCCCCCCACCATGTGTCCATGTGTTCTCATCATTCAGCTCCCAATTATAAATGAGAACACCCAGTATTTAGTTTCCTGTTCATGTGTTAGTTTGCTGAGGATAATGGCCTCCAGCTTCATCCATGTCCCTGCAAAGGACATGATCTTGTTCCTTTTTATGGGTGCATAGTATTCCATGATGTATATGTACCACATTTTCTTTATCCAGTCTATCATTGATGGGCATTTAGGTTGATTCCATGTCTTTGTTACTGTGAATAGTGCTGCAATGAACATATCATGTATCTTTGTAAAAGAATGACTCATATTCCTTTGGGTATATACCCAGTAATGGGACTGCTGGGTCAAATGATATTTCTGCCTCTAGGTCTTTGAGGAATTGCCACACTGTTTTCCACAATGGTTGAATTATTTTACACTCCCACCAACAGTGTAAAAGCGTTCCTTTTTCTTCACAACCTTGCCAGCATCTGTTATTTTTTGACTTTTTAATAATAGCCATTCTGAAGGGCATGAAAGAACACTTAAAGCATAAAAGTTTGATTAGGAGAAATCTGAAATGCACCATTCTTACTCTTTTGTTTAAGCCAACAATAAAAAGTAAGGAAAGGTAAAATATGTCATTCTTATAAAATGGAATACCACAATGTGTGAAGAATGGGTTTTCTTTTGTTACAACAACTTCAGTTCATTTAACTATTTCTATGAAACTTGCCAATTAAATTACCAGAGACTTTACAAAATCAACCATTGTAGGTTTTGGAATTTAGAATAATATTCATTCATGAAGTATTAATGAGTGAATATTAGAATAAATACTCCTATCTTAACTGGGTTTAGACTTTAACTAAACTATTAGTACATCAGATAGTCCTGTTTCTTAAAAAAAGCTTTGATGGAATCAGTGGTAGAAGACATTCCTCCCTATTGAATGTTGCTGATCAACTTGCATTTTTATAAAAGCATCTTAATGCCATGTTTGACTGTCTGAAGGTTAATTAATCACCAAAGTAGTAGATTATGTTCTATCTGACAAATATGCAAGGTTTTTAAACTATTATAGTAGAAGACACTTAGAGTAGAACTTCCCTTGCCTAATTTCTATGCCTTTCCTTGGCAATAAATTAGATACTTTTGGAAATCCACCAGCTTTTTCAGATTTTTAGGACTCAGCCGTGGACTGTCATAGTTTTCACCAAGAATTTTTTTTTTGGATTAGGGCTCATAATTTTATTTGCTATAATTACAAACATTATTCTTCTCAGTTAATGAACATATGGCTACATCAGCGTAACTTGAATCCATTTATAAATATTCTTTATATAATGTGAAATGTGTAGAGAATAAACAACCAATAAAATTACAGTCATGTATTTTTAAAATTTGCTTTAGCTGCTCACTAAAATGATAAAGCATTAGTTTTGTTTTTAGATTTTATTTTTATTGGGAAACAGTTTCAATTTACTAGGTAACTTTTTCCCTTGCTTATAATCATTTTATTAGCTACAATGGACAACATCCCTGAGATACAAGTTTGTATTGTTATCTGATGGTTACTACAGTTAATTTATTTTATGTTTATCTCTGAGCTCAAGTTTAGAGCAATATGCATGCTGGTATAAGTGTCTACAAATTTTCTATATTCTCATGCTATTACCCAAGCACTCTGTTCTATATTTGACAACAGCTTCCTCTAAATCATACTTACATGCTGATTTCTGTATGTCTTCTAGGTGTGAAGTTATAGCACATATTTATTTCTTTCATTAAACACGTGTCCCAAGATAATTTCATTCTTAACATTCAATGACAAGGAGAGTCCTTGCTCATATGCCTGATTCTACCAGAGTTTTAATCTTGTGCACTTTCCACCTATCCTATTTTCTTTCTTCCCCGACACAGAAATTCTCTCTTGTTCATAAATGAATTTCATGTTCTCAGGTACAAGGAGGAGTATTAGAAGAAAAATAAAGAACCTGAGAGAGAGGCAACATGGGAGAGGGCTCAGGGCACAAACCCTGCAGTTGTGTGGCCTAAGTAGTAACAGGCTCTGCCATTAATAGTTGCATACCTTAGGAAGTTACTTTCCTTTTTGTGTCTCAGTTGCTACATCTGTAAAATGGGAATAAAAACAGAATTTACTTCATAAGTATGTTCTACTAATAAAATGAATTGGCATTTGTTAACGCCCTTAGAAGTATGACTGGCATAGAGTGACATATAAATAGATAAACATCAGATATTATGAGTTATTAAAATGAACGATGGAGAAATGACTGATTATGGTTTTAAGACGTCACACCATCTTAAGAATTTGAATCATTTTAATATGGAAACTTGTACAGACAATCAAGGCCCCTATATTTAATACACTTCTTTCCTTTGTTGCTTTAAGTTCTTTATTATACAGTGGTAAACAGATGCAACAGTTAATTTTGGTACCTCGGAATGGTGGCTAAGAGAGACAAATACTCTTCTCATTGGAAGTCACTAGTCTATCTTGTAAATAAATATGGAAATAATACCTATTACTTTGAGGAATCTCTTGGACAATTCTACAAGATTCTTGGCCTGAAAATTCCTATAAATAACTAACAATTTGCTAATAACTGAGTCATTATGTCAATGTATATCATTATGTGTATCAATGGTTAGCCAACAGTTTGCTAATGAGTGAGTCATTATATCCGGTTATTACTGACACAGGTCAACACCCTTTTCCAAAACCATGCCTTTCTCTCAGGTATGGCAAAGTCTGCAACATTCATGCAAGCATTTAAATACCAGTCCCTGTCTTTTAGACATTTTGCAATCATTTGAAGTAGGTTTCCAAACCAGTGATTCTCTAGAAAAGCATTTTATGAAATGCCAATATGAGTGTCAAAAGTTACAGAGACAGTATAACAAATTTAGGCTGCTTGTTTTCATCTTTTGATTACAGCATTGTATATTCTTTGCCCCCAAAATATATTTTTGTATATAGAAAACAAAAACTATAGTGAAATTTAAATCTCCAATGAGAAAAGCATGACAGCTAAAAAAGACAGTTTAAATTTTTTTTTGGTGAGAGGTAGAGGTCCAGCTTCAGCCTCCTGCATACGGCTAGCCAGTTTTCCCAGCACCATTTACTGAATAGGGAGTCCTTTCCCCATCCCTTGTTTTTGTCAGCCTTGTTGAAGATCAGATAGTTGTATGTAGCTGGCTTTATTTCTGAGTTTTCTATTCTGTTCCATTGATCTGTGTGTCTGTTTTGTACCATGCTGTTTTGGTTACTGTGGCTTTATAGTAAACTTTGAAGTCCAGTAGTGTGATGCCTCCAGCTTTGTTCTTTTTGCTTAGGATTGCTTTGGTTGTTTGGGCTCTTTCTTGGGCCCATATGAATTTTAGAATAGTTTTTCTGATTCTGTGAGAATGATATTATTAGGTTGGTAGGAATAGCATTGAATCTATATTTTCCTTTAGGCAAAGCAGTTTCTCAAAGAACTTAAAACAGAGCTATGATTTGATACCACAATGCCATTTTATAATATTGATTCTTCCAATCTATGAGCATGGAATGTTTTTTCATTTATTTGCATAATCTCTGATATTTTTCAGCAGTGTTTTATAGCTCTCCTGTAGAGATGTTTCACCTCCTTGGTTAGCTGTATTTCTAGATACTTCATTTTCTTTGTGGTTATTGTAAGTGGGATTGTGTTCTTAATTTCACTCTCAGTCTGGATGTTGTTGCTGTATAGAAATGCCACTGATTTTTGTACATTCATTTCATATCCTGAAATTTTGCTAAAGTTGTTTATCAATTCTGGGAGCCTTTTAGCAAAGTCTTTAGGATTTTCTAAGTATAGAATCATCTTGTCAGCGGAGATGGTTTGACTTCTTTTTTTTCTATTTGGGTGTCTTTTATTTCTTTCTCTTGACTCATTGGTCTGGCTAAGACTTCCAGTACTATGTTGAATAGGAATGGTAAGAATGGGTATTCTTGTCTTGTTCCAGTTCTCAAGGTTCCAGAATGGTTAGAGATTTTGCCCATTCAGTATAATTTGGCTGTGGGTTTGTGATAGAGGGCCCTTATTATTATGAGGTATGTTTCTTCAATGCCTGGTCCGTTGAGGATTTTTATCACGGAGGATGTTGGATTTTATGGAAAGATTTTTCTGTGTCTGTTGAGATGATCACATGGCTTTTGCTTTTGATTCTTTTTATGTGGTGAATCACATTTATTGGTTTGTGTAACTCAAAATGGATTAAAACTTTAAATGTAAGATCTCAAACTATAAAAATCCTGGAAAAAAACCTAGGAATACTCTGCTCAACATTGGCCTTGGCAAGGAATTTTTGGCTAAGTCCCCAAAAGCAATTACAATAAAACCAAAAATAGATGAGTGGGACCTAATTAAACTAAAGAGCTTCTGCACAGCAAAAGAAACTATAAACAGAGCAAACAGACAACCTACAGAATGGCAAAAAATATTTGCAAACTATGCATCCAATAAAGGCCTAATATATAGAATCTATAGGTAACTTACACAAATGAACAAGCTAAAAACAACCACAGTAAAAATGGGCAAAGGACATGAACAGTCACACAGATGCTTCTCAAAAGAAGACATACAAGTGGTCAAGAAACATATGAAAAAAGGCTCAGCATCACTAATCATCAGAGAAATGCAAATCAAAACCACAACGAGATATCTTCTTACACCAGTTAGAATGGCTGCTAGTAAAAAGTCAAAAAATAACAGATGCTGGTGAGGCTTCAGAGCAAATAGAATGCTTATCCATTGTTGGTGGGAACGTAAATTAGTCTAGCTGCTGTGGAAAGCAGTCTGGAGATTTCTCAAAGAACTTAAAACAGAGCTATGGTTCAACCCCACAATGCCATTACTAAGTATGTATGCCAAAGCAAAATAAATAATTCTACCAAAAAACACATGCACTTGTATGTTCATCACTGTATTACTCACAATAGCAGAGACATGGAATTAATCCAGGTGCCCATCAGTGGTAGACTGGATAAAGAAAATGTGGTACACATACACCATGGAATACTATGAAGCCATAAAAATGAATGAAATCATATCCTTTGCAGCAACATGGATGGAGCTGGAAGCCATAATCCTAAACAAATTAACACAGGAACAGAAAACCACATATTCTCACTTCTAAGTGGGAGCTAAACATTAAACACCCATGGACATAAATATTGGAACAATACACACTGTGGGCTACTAGAGGGTGAAGGAAGGTGCGATGGGTTAAAAAAACTACCTATCAGATACTATGCTCACTATCTGGGTGATGAGATCCATTCTCCAATCTCAGCATCACACAATATTTCCGTGTAACAAATCTGCACATGTACCTCCTATATCTAAAATAAAAGTTGAAATTTAAAAAAAATTAAGTCAAGAGCAAAAATATACTCTGACTCATAGAAAAATATGCCTTGGATGTGTAAATTTCCGTTTCTTCTCTTGGCAAATTCTATGTTATCCCTACCACTTTATTTTCCTTATGAATGGTCCTATGAATACTAGAAATGCTAAAGGCACACAAATATTTTTCTGTAATTAAAATGTGCAAGACTGTTGTACTGTTGTAATGAAATCCTTTTCAATGATAGGCTTACATACTTATGTTCAATGAAGAGAATGACAACTAATATAAGCTAATTTATACCTTAAATATGTTTATGGTGCTTTTTGAAAGAAAGAATATGTGTGTATGATATATGAACATCCTCATCAATTTAGTATAAATCCCATAAGCTTGAGGATGAAATCATTTAGCTAGTCCAATAAAGATATTATAATAATACACTGTAACAATGAATAGTACCTGACTCTACATGCCTTAGTTCATCCCTTAGAGATTAGAAGCTTGAGGATCCATCTGTTAAAAACATATGTATGAAAAGGGATCATGAATGATTAGACTGCTGCCACAAAGCAGGTTAAGGAAATTCTGTAATGACAGGGCCTTAGGCTGAATTTCCAGGGATATGAAGCCACTGATGCTTTTTGACCCTAGTCTATGGGGAACTAAACCTATGCCAGGTATCCCAAGACCATGAGGTAAAGGACTAGTAACTAGGAATGAATATAATTTTGGTTATAGAAAATCAGTATACTCAAAGAAGCATGAAAGAGACTGCTGCTTCTGTGAAAGAAGCTTGGGAGAAGCCTGATTTCCAGGTGGCTATTTTTTTAAATGGTTAGATGTATCCCAAGTTTATATTTAAGAGGCTCAACCTTGTATTTAAACAAAGTATAAAGAACCTGCAGTAAAACCTCATAAATAATAAGCAAGTAGTGTTCTATCAAAATATAATTTTGTATGTAAATGATACAATATATAGATAATACAAAATATAATTAAAGGTCCTCAGAAACCTCAGTAGATAGTTGTACTTTGGAATGCGCTATAAAAAGGTAATTTATACCCGATAATAGAGTTCAGTGTAGGTATTTGTTAAATTTTGTGGTATGTGGGACAATTGGGATGATTTTTCTGATTTGCTGGTAAGAAAGATGATCTATGAATGTCTGAAATGCTTATCTTCTCATCTAAATAAACAATTTTAATCTAAACCCATGTGAATGTGTGTCTTCATTTTAACAGTATATTATGAAATGTCCGTATATTTCTTTAATCACAATAGTGTAATTTTAGGCTGGTGAATAGTAATTAAATCTTCCCCCAATTGAAGATACAGTAATTACAACCGTGAAGGTAACTTGCTGTTTTATTTAACTACCTGTGTCACAAAACCAAATGTTATCAGGTTATAAAAATTATTCAAAAGAAAATCATCTCTGTTACTATAAGATTTAACTACTGAATAAGAAGCCAAATCACTAGGTGTGTTTTATATCATCAAACTGCAGATGCTCTCCTTGTTATACCCTGAAGCAATTTTTTAGGCATTCCATATGGCTAGCAAAACTATAGCAAAACATGCAAAAAAATTCTTGTATGAAGAAAAACTGAGTAACTCAGGCAGCTAATTTACATGTCTCAAGTGTCACTCAAATAAGAAATTTTATGATATGATTTCAATTAAATAATTGTATGGTGAATTTTAATTCCGGCTACAAAATTCATTTAATTTTGAAATTAGATTAAGAAACATAAAAACTCAGTCTTCCAGAGATAATTTTTTTAGATCTTAGGCTGGTGAATAAGCTATAATTTTCATAGTTATGCAGGTAGATACTTGTTAATATAAATAGAAAATTATATTAACCTATAATTCTATTCAATGAGGAGTTATATATATTCAGATAATTATGCTAGCTTTATTAAATAAATAAAATCTGGTAAATGAGAAATCTGATTGGATTGACATATATATAATCTACACACAATCAGAAGTTCTACTAATAGTATATTTGGAAAAGAGCACAGGACTTAGAATGCAGAGAAATTGAGGACTTACATGAGCTCATTTACTTGGAATTAAACCTGGAGCCAATTATTCAGCTTATTAAAGCTTAAATTTCTTCATTGTGGAAATTTGGTAAATAGGTTACATGATCTTTAAAATTCTATCCAGCTCTAAAATTTTATAATTTTGTTTATCTCACATTTTATATTTGTATTTTTTAAATATTTAAATATTTAATTTTGGAGGGTACATAGTAGGTATATATATTCATGGTGTACATGAGATGTTTTGATATAGACATGCAACATATAGTAATTACATCATGGAGAATTGGAGTATCCACCCCTTCAAGCATTTATCCTTTGTGTTACAAACAATCCAATTATACTCTTTTAGTTGTTTGAAAATGTACAATTATTATTGACTATAGTTACTTGTTGTGCTATCGAATAGTAGGTCTTATTCATTCTTTCTATTTTTATTTGTACCCATTAACATCTCCACTTCTCCCCGTACCCCCACTACTACCCTTCTTAACCTCTGGTAACCATGCTTTTGCTCTTGATGTTAATGCATTCAACTGTTTTGATTTTTAGATCCCACAAATAAGTGAGAACATGTTATGATTGTCCTTCTGTGCCTGGCTTATTTCATCTAACATAAAAATCTCCAGTTCCATCATGTTGTTGCAAATGACAGGATCTCATTCTTTTTTATGGCTGAATAGTACTCCACTGTGTATAAGTACCACATTTTCTTTATAGGTTCATCTATTGATGAACACATAGGTGACTTCCAAATCTTGGCTATTGTGAACAGTGCTGCAGTAAACATGGGAGTGAAGATATCTCTTCGATATACTGGAAAAGAACACAGGACTTTTCTTTCTTTTGGGTGTCTACCCAGAAGTGAAATTACTGGATCATATGATAACTCTATTTTTAGTTTTTTGAGGAACCTCCAAACTGTTCTCCATAGTGACTGTACTAATTTATATTTCCACCAATAGTGTTTAAGGGTTCCCTTTTCTCCACACCCTTTTCAGCACTGGTTATTGCCTGTCTTTTGAATATAAGCCATTTTAACTGAGGTGAGATGATGTCTCATTGTAGTTTTGATGTGCATTTCTCTGATGATCAATGATGTTAAGGACCTTTCATATGCCTGTTTGTCATTTGTATGTCTTCTTTTGAGAAATGTCTATTCCAATAGTTTGCCCGCTTAAAAAATCAGATTCTTAGACTATTTTTTGCCTATAGAGTTGTTTGAGCTCCTTATACATTCTGGCTTTTTATTCTTCTTTAGATTGGTAGGTTGAAAATATTTTCTCCCATTTTGCTGGTTGTCTATTCACTTTGTTTATTTGTTTCCTTTGCTGTGTAGTTTTTTCACTTGATGTGATCCCATTTTTCCATTTTTGTTTTGGTTGCCTGTGCTTGTGGGGTGTTACTCAAGAAATTTTTGCCCAGACCAATGTCCTGGAGAGTTTCCCCAACATTTTCTTGAAGTAGTTTCATAGTTTGAAGTCTTAGATTTAAATCTGTAATCAATTTTGATTTGATTTTTGCATATGGTGAGAGACAGCAGTCTAGTTTCATTCGTCTACATATGGATATCCAGTTTTACCAGCACCATTTATTGAAGAGACTATCTTTTCCCCAGTGTATGTTGTGGCACCTTTGTAAAAAATGAATTCACTGTAGTTATGTGGATTTGTTTCTGGGTTCTCTACTGTGTTCCATTGACCTATGTGTATTTTTTTGCTAGTACCATGCTGTTTTGTTTACTATAGCTCTGGAGCATAATTTGAAATCAGGTAATGTGATTCCTCCAGTTTTATTCTTTTTGCTTAAAATAGTTCTTTGGCTATTTTGGGTCTTTTGTGGTTCCATATAAATTTTAAGATTTTTTTTTTTATATTTCTGTGAAGAATGTCATTGGTGTTTTCATAAAGATTGCCTTGAATCTGTAAATTGTTCTGGGTAGCATGAACATTTAAAAAATATTGATTCTTCCAATCCATGAACATGGAATATCTTGCCATTTGTTGGTGTCCTCTTCAATTTCTTTCATCAGTGTTTTATAGTTTTCATTATAAATATCTTTCACTTCTTTGGTTAATTCCTAGGTATTTAATTCTATTTGTGGCTATTGCAAATGGAATTAGTTTTTAATTTCTTTTTCACATTGTTCACTGTTGGCATATGGAAATGCTAATGATTTTTGTATGTTGGCTTTGTTTCCTGCAACTTTACTGAATTTATGTATGAGTTCTAATAGTTTTTCATAGAGTCTTTAGGTTTTTCTAAATAAAAGATTATATAATCTGCAAAGAAAGAATAATTTGTCTTCTTCCTTTCCAATTTGGATGCTCGTTATTTGTTTCTCTTGTCTGATTGCTCTAGCTAGAACCTCCAGTACTCTGTTGAGTAACAGTGATGAAAGTGGACATCCTTGTTGTGTTCCAGATCTTCAGTTTTTCTCCATTCAGTATAATACTGTGGGTCTGTTGTATATTGCTTTTATTATGTTGAGTTATATTCCTTCTATACCCAATTTTGTCAGGGTTTTTATCACAAAGAATGTTGAATTTTATCAAATGATTTTTCAGCATCAATTGAAATGATCCTATGGTTTTTATCCTCCATTATGTTGATATGATGTGTCATATTGATTGATTTGCGTACGTCGAATCATCCTTGCATCCCAGGGATAAATCCCACCTGGTCATGATGAATTATATTTTTAATGTGTTGTTGAATTTGGTTTGATGTGCTAGTATTTTGTTGAGGATTTTTGCATCAACATTCATCAGAGATATTGGTCTTTAATTTTTTTTTTTTGGTATGGCTTTGTCTGGTTTTGGTATCAGGGTAATACTGGCCTCATAGAATAAGTTTGGAAGTATCCATCCTCCTCTATTTTTTGGAATAGTTTAAGTAGGATTGTATTAGTTCTTCTTTAAATGTTTGGTAGAATTCAGCAGCAAAGCCATTAGGTCCTTGACTTTTCTTTACCGGAAGACTTTTTATTATGGCTTTGAGCTTCTTACTTGTTATGGGTCTGCTCAGATTTTGGATTTCTTCCTGGTTGAATCTTGATTGCATGTGTTTAGAAATTTATTCACTTCTAGATTTTCTAATTTATTGGTATATAGTTGCTCATAATGGCCATTAAGGGTACTTTAGATTTCTGTAGTATCTGTTGTAATGTCTCCTTTTTCATCTCTGATTTCATTTATTTGGATCTTCTCTCTTTTTTCTTAGTTGGTCTGAATAATGGTCTGTCAATTTTGTTTAACTTTTCAAAAACCAACTTTTTGTTTTATTGATCTTTTGTATTGTTTTCTTCATTTCCATTTTGTTTATTACTGCTCTGATCTTTATTATTTCTTTTCTTTTAATTTGGAGTTTGGTTTGCTCTTGATTTTCTAGTACTTTAAGATGTGTCATTAGATAAGTTTTTCTTCTTTTTTGATGTAGACACTTACAGCTATAAACTTCCGCTTAGAACTAATTTTGCTGTATCCCATAGGTTTTGGCATGTTGGGTTTCTATTATCACTTGTTTCAAGAAGTTTTTCAACTTCCTTCTTAATTTCTTCATTGACCCACTGGTCATTCGGGAGCATATTGTTCAATTTCCATGTATTCGTATAGTTTCCAAGATTCATCCTTTTATTGATTTCTAGTTTTATTCCATTGTGGTCAGAGATGATCCTTGATATTATTTCAATTTTTTGAATGTTTTAAAACTTGTTTTGTGTCTTGAAATCTCGTTTTCCTAATATAAGTATAGTGACTTCTGCTCTTTTTTAGTTTCCATTGGCATGGATTTTACCCATCCCTTTATGTTCAGTCTATGTGTGTCTTTATAGGTGAAGTGTGTTTCTTGTAGGCAACAAATCAATGGACCGTGTTTTTTACCCATACAGCCACCTTATGTCTTTAGATTGGAGAGTTTAGTCTGTTTACATTCAATGTTATTACTAATAAGTAAAGACTTACTTTTGCTATTTTGCTATTTGTTTTCAGGTACTTTTGTGATCTTCTCTTCCTTCTTTTTTTCTTTCCTGTCTTTCCTTAAGTGAAGATGATTTTCTCTGGTGATTTGATTTAGTTTCTTTCTTTTTATTTTTTGTGTATTTATTGCATGATTTTTTGGTTTGAAATTACCATGATTCTTGCAAATACTATATTATAACCCATCATTTTAATCTGATAACAACTTAACACTGTTTGCATAAACAAGCAAATAAACAAGCAAAAAAAAAACTAATAAAAATTCTATGCCAAGCTTGTCCAACCTGTGACCAGCAGGTTGCATGTGGCCCAGGATGGCTTTGAATGTGGCCCAACCCAAATTTGTAAACTTTCTTAACATGATATGAGATTTTTTTTTTTTTTTGCTTATCAGCTATTGTTAATGTTAATGTATTTTTATGTATGACCCAATACACAAACTTCTTCAAACGTAGCCCAGGGTAGCCAAAAGATGGATTAGCCCTGATCTATGCCTTAACTTTACCTCCCCATTTTTTTTGAACTTTGTGTTGTTTATATTTATATATTTATATCTTATTATACTCTCTGTGTCTTGAAAAGTTGTTTTTGTATTCCCAGGCAAGGCAAGATGGGCAAATAGGAACACCTCTGATCTGCAGATTCCAGTGAAACCAATGCAGAAGGTGGGTGACTTCTGGATTTCCAATTGAGGTACCTGGCTCATCTCAGTGGGACTGGTTAGACAGTGGGTGCAGTCATTGAAGGGTGAGCAGAAGCAGGGTGAGATGTCACCTCACCCAGGATGTGCAAGGGGTCAGGGAACTCCCTCCCTTAGCCGAGGAAGCCGTGAGAGACCATGCCATGAAGGACAGTGCTAGCCAGCCCAGATACTATGCTTTTCCCATTGTCTTCACAACCCACAGACGAGATTCCCTTGGGTGCCTACACCACAAGGGCCCTGGGTTTCAAGTACAAAACTAGGCAGTCATTTGGGCAGACACTGAGCTAGCTGCAGGAGTTTTCTTTCGTACCCCAGTGGCACCTGGAATGCCAGCAAGACAGAACCATTCACTCCCCTGGAAAGGGGACTGAAGCCAGGGATCCAAGTGGTCTTGCTCAGCAGATCCCACCCCTACAGAGCCCAGCAAGCTAAGATCCACTGGCTTGAAATTCTCACTGCCAGCACAACAGTCTGAAGTTGACCTGGGACACTTGAGCTTGGTGGAGGGAGGGACATCTACTATTACTGAGGCTTGAGTAGGCGGTTTTCCCCTCACAGTGTAAACAAAGCCACCAGGAAGTTCAGACTGGGTGGAGCCCACCACAGCACCGCAAAGCCACTGTAGCCAGCCTGTCTCTCTAGATTCCTCCTCTCTGGGCAGGGCATCTCTGAAAGAAAGGTAGCAGCCCCGGTAAGGGGCTTACAGATAAAACTCCCATCTCCCTTTGACAGAACACCTGGGGGAACAGGTGGCTCTGGGCGCAGCTTCAGCAGACTTAATTGTTCCTGCCTGCCAGCTCTGAAGAGAACAGCAGATCTCCCAGCACAGTGCTTGAGCTCTGCAAAGGGACAGACTGCCTCCTCCCATGCCTCCTGACTGGGAGACACCTCCCAGCAGGGATTGACAGATACCCATACAGGAGAGCTCTGGCTGGCATCTGGGATGAAGCTTCCAGAGGAAGAAGCAGGCAGCAATCTTTGCTGTTTTGCAGCCTCTGCTGGTGATACCCAGGCAATCAGGGTCTGGAGTGGACCCCTAGCAAACTCCAGCAGACCTGCAGAAGAGGGGCCTGTTAGAAGGAAAAGTAACAAACATTAAGCAATAGCATCAACATCAATAAAAAGGATGACCACGAAAAACTCCATCCGAAGGTCACCAACAGCAACAACCAAAGGTAGATAAATCCAAGAAGATGAAGAAATACCAGTGCAAAAAGGCAGAATATTCCAAAAACCAGTATGCTTCTTCTCCAAAGGATCACAAATCCTTGCCAGCAAAGGAAAAAAGTTGGGCGGAGAATGAGTTTGATGAATTGATTGAAGTAGGCTTCAGCAGGTGGATAATAACAAGCTCCTTCGAGCTAAAGGAGCATATTCTAACCCAATGCAAGGAAGCTAAGAACCTTGATAAAAGGTTAGAGGTATTGCTAACTAGAAAAACTAGTTTAGAGAACATAAATGACCTCATGGAGCTGAAAAACACAGCACAAGAACTTCGTGAAGTGTACACAAGTATCAATAGCCAAATTATCAAGTGGAAGAAAAGATATCAGAGATTGAAGATCAACTTAATGAAATAAAGCATGAAGACAAGATTAGAGAAAAATAAATAAAAAGGAATGAACAAATCCTCCTAGAAATATGAGACTATGTGAAAAGACTAAACCTACATTTGATTGGTGTACCTGAAAGTGATGGGGAGAAGGGAACCAAGTAGGAAAACACACTTCAGGATATTATCCAGGAGTACTTATCCAACCTAACAAGACAGGCCAACATTCAAATTCAGAAAATACAGAGACCACCACAAAGATACTTGTTGAGAAGAGCAACCCCAAGACACATAATTGTCAGATTCACCAAGATTGAAATGAAGGAAAAAATGTTAAGGGCAGCTGGAGAGAAATGTCGGGTTACCCACAAAGGGAAACCCATTAGACAAACAGTGGACCTCTCTGCAGAAACCCTACAAGCCAGAAGAGAGTGGGGGCCAATATTCAACATTCTTAAACAAAAGAATTTTCAACCCAGAATTTCATATCCAGCCAAACTAAGCTTCATAAGTGAAGGAGAGATAAAATCAAAGGATTTCTCAGACAAGCACATGTTGAGGGATTTTGTCACCACCAGGCCCGCCTTACAAAGGCTCCTGAAGGAAGCACTAAATATGGAAAGGAAAACCCAGTACCAGCCACTGCAAAACAAACCAAAATGTAAAAATCATGAAACTATGAAGAAACTGCACCAACTAATGGGCAAAATAACCAGCTAGCATCATAATGACAGGATCAAATTCACACATAACAGTATTAACCTTAAATGTAAATGGGCTAAGTGCCCCAATTAAAAGGCACAGACCAGCAAATTGGATAAAGAGTCAAGACCCATCAGTGTGCTGTTTTCAGGAGACCCATCTCATGTGCAAAGACACACATAGGCTCAAAATAAAGGGATGGAAGAATATTTACCAAGCAAATGTAATCATAATGGTAAAAGGATCAATTCAATAAGAAGAGCTAACTATCCTAAATATATATGCACCCAATACAGGACCAGCCAGATTCATAAAGCAAGTTCTTAGAGACCTAGAAAGAGACTTAGACTCCCACCCAATAATGATGGGAGACTTTAACACCCCCACTGTCAATATTAGATAAATCAATGAGACAGAAAATTAACAAGGATATCCAGGACTTGAACTCAGCTCTGGACCAAGTGGACCTAGTAGACATCTACAGAACTCTCCACCCCAGATCAACAGAATATACATTCTTCTCAGCACCATATCACACTTATTCTAAAACTGACCACATAATTGGAAGTAAAACACTCCTCAGCAAATGGAAAAGAATGAAAATCATAACAAACAGCCTCTCAGACCACAGTGCAATCAAATTAGAACTCAGGATTGAGAAACTCATTCAAAACTGCACAACTACATGGAAACTAAACAACTGGCTCCTGAATGACTACTGGGTAAATAGTGAAATTAAGGCAGAAATAAATAAGTTGTTTAAAACCAGTAAGAACAAAGACACAACGTACCAGAATCTCTGGGACACAGCTAAAGCAGTGTTTAGAGGGAAACTTATAGCACTACATGCCCACAGGAGAAAGCAGGAAAGATCTAAAATCAACACCCTAACATCACAATTAAAAGAACTAGAAAAGGAAGAGCAAACAAATTCAAAAACTAGCAGAAGACAATAAATAACTAAGATCAAAGCAGAAGTGAAGGAGATAGAGAAACGAAAAACCCTTCAAAAAGTCAGTGAATCCAGGAGCTGTTTTTTTGAAAAGATTAACAAAATAGACCGCTATCCAGACTAATAAAGAAGAAAAGAGAGAAGAATGAAATAAACACAATAAAAAATGATAAAGGGCAGATCACCACTGATCCCACAGAAATACAAACTACCATCAGAGAATACTGTAAACACCTCTACGCAAATAAACTAGAAAATCTAGAAGAAATGGATAAAGTCCTGGACACATACACCCTCCCAAGACTAAACCAGGAAGATGTCGAATCCCTGAATAGACCAATAACAAGCTCCAAAATTGAGGCAGTAATTAATAGCCTATCAACCAAAAAAAGCCCAGGACTAGACAGATTCACAGCCAAATTCTACCAGAGGTACAAAGAGGAGCTGTTACCATTCCTTCTGAAACTATTCTAAACAATAGAAAAAGAAGAACTCCTCCCTAACTCATTTTATGAGGCCAGGCCAGCATCATGCTGATACCAAAACCTGGCAGAGACAAAAACAAAAAAGGAAATTTAGACCCATATCCCTGATGAACATTAATGAGAAAATTTACAATAAAATACTGACAAACCGAATCCAGCAGCACTTTAAAAAGCTTATCCACCACGATTAAGTTGGCTTTATCCCTGGGATGCAAGGCTGGTTCAACATAAGCAAATCAGTAAAAGTAATCCATCACATGAACAGAACCAATGACAAAAACCATGTGATTATCGCAATAGATGCCAAAAAGACCTTAGATAAAATTCAACACCCCTTCATGCTAAAAACACTCAATAAACTAGGTATTGATGGAACATATCTCAAAATAATAAGAGCTATTTATGACAAACCCACAGCCAATATCATACTGAATGGGCAAAAACTGGAAGCATTCCCCTTGAAAACTGGCACAAGACAAAGATGCCCTCTGTCACCACTCCTATTCAACATAGTATTGGAAGTTCTGGTCAGGTCAATCAGGCAAGAGAAAGCAATAAAGTGTATTCAAACAGGAAGAGTGGAAGTCAAATTGTCTCTGTTTGCAGATGACATGATTGTATATTTAGAAAGCCCCCTTGTCTCAGCCCAAAATCTCCTGAAGCTGATAGGCAACTTCAGCAAAGTCTCAGGATACAAAATCAATGTGCAAAAATCATAAGCATTCCTATAAACCACTAATAGACAGAGAGCCAAATAATGAGCAAACTCCCATTCACAATTGCTACAAAGAGAATAAAATACCTAGGAATACAGCTTAAAAGGGATGTGAAGGAGTCTTCAGGGAGAACTACTAGGAGAACTACAAACCAGTGCTCAAGGAAATAAGAGAGGACACAAACAAATGGAAAAATATTACATGCTCATGGATAGGAAGAATCAATATCATGAAAATGGCCATACTGCCCAAAGTAATTTACAGATTCAATGCTATTCCCATCAAGCTTTCTTCATAGGAGAAATTGACTTTCTTCATAGAATTAGAAAAAACTACTTTAAATTTCATATGAAACCAAAAAAGAGCCTGTATCACCAAGGTAATCCTAAGCTAAGAGAACAAAGCTGGAGGCATCATGCTACCAGACTTCAAACTATACTACAAGGCTACAGTAACCCAAACACCATGGTACTGGTACCAAAACAGATATATAGACCAATAGAACAGAACAGAGACTTCAGGAAGTAACACCACACATCTACAACAATTTGATCTTTGACAAACTTGACAAAAACAAGCAATGGGGAAAGGATTCCCTATTTAAAAATGATGTTGGGAAAATTGGGTAGCCATATGCAGAAAACTGAAACTGGACTCCTTCCTTACTCCTTATATAAATCAACTCAAGATGGATTAAAGATTTAAATGTAAGACCTAACACCATAAAAACCCTAGAAGAAAACCTAGGCAATACCATTCAGGACATAGGCATCAGCAAAGACATCATGACTAAAACACCAAAAGCAATAGCAACAAAAGCAAAAATTGACAAATGGGATCTAATTAAAATAAGAGCTTCTGCACAGCAAAAACAAACAAACAAACAAACAAACACTATCATCAGAGTCAACAGGAAACCTAAAGAATGGGAGAAAATTTTTGCAATGCATCCATCTGACAAAAGGCTAATGTCCAGAATCTACAAAGAACATAAACACATTTACAAGAAAAAAACAACCCCATCCCAAAGTGGGTGAAAGATATGAACAGACACTTCTCAAAAGAAGACATTTTTGTGGCCAGCAAACATATGAAAAAAAGCTCATCATCACTGGTCATTAGAGAAATGCAAATCAAAACCACAATGAGATACCATCTTACACCAATCAGAATGGCTATTATTAAAAAGATATTTAAACCCAAAAAACAACAGATGCTGTTGAGTTTGTGGAGAAAAAGGAATGCTTTTATACTGTTGGTGGGAGTGTAAATTGTTCAACCATTGTGGAAGACAGTGTGGCCATTCCTTAAAGACCTAGAGGCAGAAATACCATTTGACCCAGCAGTCCCATTACTGGGAATATACCCAAAGGAATATAAATCATTCTATTATAAAGATACATGCATGTGTATGTTCACTGCAGCACTATTCACAATAGCAAAGACATGGAATCGACCTAAATGCCCATCAGTGATAGACTGGGTGAAGAAAATGTGGTATAGATACACCATGGAATACTGTGCGGCCATAAAAATGAACAAGATCATGTCCTTTGCAGGGACATGGATGGAGCTGGAGGCCATTATCCCCACACACTAACACAGGAACAGAAAACCAAATATTACATGTTCTGACTTAGAAGTGGGAGCTGACTGATGAGAACACATGGACACATGGGATGTAGAGAACAATATACACTGGGGCCTGTCAGAGGGTGGGGGTTGGGAGGAGGGAGAGAATCAGGAAGAATAGCTAATGGATCCTGGGCTTAATACCTAGGTGATGGGATGATCTGTGCAGCAAACCACCATGGCACACACTTACCTATGTAACAAATCTGTACATCCTGCACATGTACTCCTGAACTTAAAATAAATGTTGGAAATAAAAATAAAGTAGAAAATAAATACAAATTTGTTGATTCAGGATCCATTAATTGGTAATAGTCAGGTGGTCCTGGGTTTAAATATCTTTAAGATGTTAATGAAGAAAGGTTATGCTAAGCAAGTCACCATTATGAACAAGATTAAAAAAGGAACATTAGGCTACCAATGAAAATAAAGTATTTTAAGTCATCTTCAAGAATTCCATAGTCATTTAAAACATAGAAAATTGATAGGCTAATGTAAAATAATCCAACAGTCTTGTCACTCAGAAGTCCCGTATTTAACTGATGATGAAAATGCATCTTGTCGGTTTCATCTACTCCAATGTGTCTTGTCGGTTTCATCTACTCCAATGTGTCTTAGGCACTAAACATATTGACTCAAGAGTGTAGAGATTCTTAACTATGAGGCTTATTGGTATCACCTGGATAGCTTTTAAAGTGTTATTCTCCAGACATTCTAATTTAAGTATTAGCAGTGGAGCTCAAAGATTCCTTAGTTTTAAAATCTTCCTATTTGATTTCAATGGCTAGCCAGGTATGAGAACCACTGTGTTAGTACATTGTGAAAGCAAATATCTTGGTCATAAGCAGCATTTAAAAAATGAAATACAATATAATAGAATATACTTGAAAATAGACAATGCAGTAAGGGTAGTCTTATTTTGTGAATTTTTGTGTTGACTATGTTTGTGAGTGTTGGTGTGTGGATGTAAGTATTTACTGGGTTGCAATATAAAATATATTTTGACTCTAAATTGCAATAATCTATCTTAATAATTTGAACTGATCTACCTGCAAATGGAGTCAATGAGGTATATATGAAACTATTTTTCTATTAATAAGAACCTTTCTATAAAATTAATTGGCTTTAGTGTACTGAATAGAGGTTAAGAAAACAGATTCTGGAGTTAAATTACCTGAGTGTGAATCCCAGGTCTGCCACTAACTAGTGTTATTGACTATGAGGAAATTACTCAATCTCTACCTCAATTTCTTAAATTATAAAATAGAGAAAATAATAATTGTCATTTTATAGGATTATTGTAAAGATTAAATGAGTTAATGTTTGTGTGGCATTATGACAGCACAATATAATAATATGTAATATGCAAATATTTAAATACATTTTTATTAAATAAATAATATGTTAAAAATTCATTTGGACCTCCATTCACAGAAATAGCAAAATTTTATCCTAAAATACAATATATTTCACTACCAAAAGAACATAGCCTTGTTATTTGTCAATTAAAATACTGTAAATAAATACATAAGCAAATAAATAAATTTAAAATATCAAGAAGAAGAAGAAGATAGCCAAAGCATAAGATTTATAATAATAATTCACTGCAGAAAGAGGTGTAAAAATCAACTATAGAGAGTTGGAAAGATGATTCTTCAAACTCACCCAATATTATGTATTTAATACAAATACGTAATTTGTATTAAACTGGTTGGGAGAGTAAGTTTTAGAATGTTGACTGAAAGTATTCTTTTTTGGCACCTCTGTATAAAAACCTTTGAATTTATTTGTATCTTTTATTTTAGCACATTGAGTGCTTTAATATTTGATCATTAAATTATTTCTATCCCTATTTCAGCCATAATTTGATGTGACACACTGCCTTTTGAATGTAGGGTGAACGTCTTTTAACGTTTTAATGAACCAATTCACTTAACCAAATGAAGCGTCCCTGAAAGATATTTTGTTTAGCACCTTTGATGTTGCAAATAAAGCATAGAAGCAAGAAGGGTTAGTAAAATTTCAGTTCCTATAGTCACTTGAGTAGTTGTCAGTTTTGGATTTGGAAAATTATAGGCTCCATGATAAATATTTCAGGCTGCTGACTACAATGAAAAGTAATTAAACCAGCTATGACAACAGGTGCTGTATGGGGGGAATGCTGCCTTTTATCATGAGGTTGTGGGTGTATGTGCTAAATGTGCTCATCATTTTCTCTTTCCTATTATTCAGTGAATACCCTGGGGAGATTATTCTATGCCAGCATTTATAAGATATAATGAAACCACATTAAATATGTATCTGATTGCTACCAACTGTGTAGAAAGCTTATGCTAACTATGGTTGTGTACAGCGAGTTAAACTCTGAGACCAGAGATGTTCAACTTCATTGTGGCTTCTTTGTGCTTGACCCATGGGTCTTTACTGTTTCATTGACCTTTAATTCAAGCATCAGGTATCTTTTTGTTTGTTTGTTTGTTAAATAAAAATGTTCAGAGGGTTATAATAAGATAAATATTTCTCTTAGACCTAAGTGTTTCCATAAAGGGAACTCTTTAACATATGGCATATGAAACAGCATGATGGAAAATGATTTTAATCTTATCAGTTTTAGTTACATATTTCTTTGAAATATTTGTGTTATTTCACAACACATCTCATTTAGCTTCACCCAACTCCTAGACTTCTCCTTAAAAACAAAAAGAAAATGTGTTTTCAATAATATAATCGTTCAATTTTGGTTACAAGGAATTATGCCTGTATTAAATGTCTAACATGACGCAATAAATGTGAGAGTGTTTTGTAAAATAAAATGCTATACAAATGACTTATTTTTTTTAAAAAATCTTTCTTTTATAAAGGTTCAAACTGCTGTTTTAAATGTTGAAGTAACTCTTATGTACATATTACTACTTTGTTATAACATTTCCTTTATGGAAGGATACACATTTTGCCAATATGACAAAGGCTCAGAAATCTCCTCTGTGTATATGTAGATCAATACTTGTTCATTGTTGGCAAATTTATGGTGTACAGTTATATTTACTGACCTCAAGATTAAAAAATTTGATAATGCATAGCAATCTTTTTCTACAAATTGAATGCAATAAATTTAAAATTAAATGGCTTAAATTTACATATACTATTGACATCCCTATAATGTTTCAAGTAAATATGCTATCAAAGTACCTGAGAGCTTTGGTAATGCCACATAAAATTAATGAGAAAACATATCTTCTATACATTGTAGCTTTGAGAATATAGAAAAATAAGAAATATCTCTAAATTTTTATGAAAAAAGTTGAATATTTTCAAATTTTAAGTCATTTATTTAAACAAATGTCGACTGTTGAGTGCTTACTACATGCCCAGTACTGGGCCAAGCATTTAAGACAACCAGACTGAATAAGGGTGTTATTGTAGATCCAAACACTTAAAAACATGTATTTTTCTTTTTAATCAGGGTGAGTTTGAAGAACCATCTTTCCAACTCTCTAAAGTGTTTAGAATTATGGGCCGGACGCGGTGGCTCATGCCTGTAATCCCAGCACTTTGGGAGGCCAAGGCGGGCAGATCACCTGAGGTTGGGAGTTCGAGACCAGCCTGACCAAATTGGAGAAACCCTGTCTCTACTAAAAATACAAAATTAGCTGGATGTGGTGGCACATGCCTGTAATCCCAGCTACTTGGTAGGCTGAGGCAGGAGAATCGCTTGAACCCAGGAGGCAGAGGTTGTGGTGAGCCGAGATTGTGCCATTGCACTCTAGCCTGGGCAACAAGAGCGGAACTGTCTCAAAAAAAAAAAAAAAAAAAAAAAGAATTATTAATCTGAAAAGCAGAAATTTTTCTATAGCTGTAGCTCTACTTCCTAGATAGTTGTCTGGGCTCCATGTGCCCCACAATTAGATAGGAATGGAGTCACTGAGAAGGAAGTTGATTTTAACTTTATATTCATGCATTTATGTGCTGGGCAGTAGGGTTATGTGTCAACAAGATAGGCACTACTCCTGCCCCCACAGAACTTACTTGCGTCGAGTTGGGAAAACAGATAAGAGAAGAGCAGTTACAATACAGTGTGGCAAGAAATGTGGGAACAGAAAACCAGGGAACACAGTAGAGAAGTTGAATTTATGTTGTTGGCCGGGAAATAGTGAGCTTGAAGTGCTTCTGGAACATACAAGAAATACTCGGACTAGAGGTATCAGTGGTAAATGTAGCAATGAGAATGAGTACAGGAGATTGCTTAGGAAGAGTATGCAGAGTGGGGAGAAGAAAAGGCCCTGAACTACAACATATAAACCATGTATAAATACAGAGTCACCTAAGACTTTTAAGAACAGTCAGAGAACTAGAAAGAAAACTCTTAAAAGTTTAGTATTATGGAAGCCAGCAGCAGAGTTTCAAAAGCAAAGTGGTAGATAGCATCCAGTGTTACTGAGAGGGCAAGTTAGTTGAGTATTTTTAAATGTTCATTAGATTTAGATGTAGGGAATTTTGTTGATTTGCCAAGGGCATAGATAATTTGTATGTTATGTGTTAGGTGTAGCAACTTTGTTGCTGTTCCAGTATTATGATGTTCTAAGTACCCTGGTAGGCATTTTAGATACATTACCTTGGTGATCTTTACAGTATCCCTATGATCTGGTATTATTATGTGGATTTTACTGACAAGAAAGTCAAGGTTATATAACTTGTTTGGGGCCACAGAGCTAGTAATTGGGAGACCCAGAGTTGAATGTAGATTTGTTTTCTTCACCTATAACACAATGCCTCATAGCAGTTCTGGCCCAATACATGGGAATGTAGTGTCAACTCATACCTGTTGCGAGGCTGGGCCTGATCTCTTGAGTTTACTTCATGCTGACACCTGGTTCCCACCTTATAATCTATTTTGGACTTCAGTGCTATTCTCTGTTCAAGTTTTTTTTTTTTTGAGACGGGTCTCACCCTGTCGCCTAGGCTGGAGTGCAGTGGCACCATCTCAGTTCACTGCAACCTCTGCTTCCTGGGTTCAAGCGATTCTCCTACCTTAGGTTCCGAGTAGCTGGGATTACAGGCACAAGCCACCATGCCTGGTTAATTTTTGTATTTTCAGTAGAGACGGGGTTTCACCATGTAGTCCAGGCTGGTCTCGAACTCCTGACCTCAGGTGATCCACCCACCTCAGCCTCCCAAAGTGCTGGGATTACAGGCGTGAGCCACCGCGCCCAGCCTGTTCAAGTTTCATCTTGGAAATCTACCTAGAGTATCAGTCCTATTGTGATTTTGGGCCAGATAACCATTTGTTGTGAAGGGGTTGCCAAGTGTGTTGTAGGATATTTTGCATCCCTGGCTTTTACCCACTGGATGCTAGAAGCACCCACCACCCACAGCTGTGACAATAAAAATATCTTCATATATTTCCAAATGTCTCTGCAGGGCGAGGGTTGGGGATGGGGCAAAATCACTCCCAGCTGAGAACCACTAGCCTATAGCTGCAATTCACTTAAGACTGAGGCTCTTCCTAATTCTTAATAGTCTTTTGTCTTCCACACCACTGAGAAACTGGAATCCTGTGTCTGACCGCCAGGCAAGTTGTTACAATGCTCCTCTCCAATCACCTCTGGCTCTCTGACTTGGATTCTAAGTAGGCTTCTCCTGGATGTAGTGCTGCTGGGCTCAACCTGCCTACAGGGAAAAGTGCGTTGCGCCACCTAAGACCCCCCACCTGGTGGCCTTTGTCACAGCCTGTGCCTACCCCAGTCTGTTGCTGAACGACATTTTTTCTTCATATCTGCAGCCAAGTGATCGTGTCTCTAAAGTTTAATTTAAGTTCTAAATACCTGCCTTCTGTCTCTTCTATATAGTTAACTAAGAAATTTCTGCCTGTATCCCAAGATAGGATTACTCTTTGTAACACTAATAATGGCACGAAAGCATGTTTAAGATGAAGGGTATAGCAGCCCTCATGACATAATTTCTAGAGCATCTCTACTTTCCTTTAAAAATATACTGTTTTAGCTTCAGCATCTATCAGTTAGTTTAAACCCCTACATATTAAACCATTTTCTATATTATTTCTTGGGATGATGTCTCACATTAAGTACCCAGAGTATTTAATACACAATAAGTTGCCTCTTTCAAATTTCTAGAATTGCCTACTAGTTTTAGAATTAAAGACTGTAGTAAATAAGATGATGTCTTTCATCATAATCGAACCTGTGCCTTCAATCCTTAATTATCACCCTTAGAGGTGGTAACTACGTTGAGTTTTCCTTTTCCCCATACTTGGCTTTTTTCTCTTTTTGTAATTATTCAGAAACATTTTGTTCTTCTTGATTATTTTATTTGCTATGAGCTTAATAATACCTCATTTTATTATGTATGCTTTAGGTTTGGCAAACAAATTCCAAGCAGTGTTCCAAATGCAGAGCCACCATAGTTTTGTTTATATGAGTAAAGTAATATTTTATACTATAAACATTGTTTCTGCTGATTCTAATTTTGAATACTGGATTATATTAGACAATTCCATTAAAAAAAAGCAAGGCAGTTTATTCGGTGAAATATTTAGTCACATTAGTTGATGACATTTTATGTCAAATTTCTTCTTCAATATTATATGATTTATGTTGTTAAATTTATGTAATAAGCAAACTGTCTTATATTTACATGTATATTTCCAATTTGAACATTGTTCACCTAACTATGTCTTGTAAGTAGGCTACATCCAGATGATTAGGCTTGACCTTTTTTGAAAAGTTATTATCCTGTGTGTCAGCCATTGTATTAGTCTGTTCTCACACTGCTATAAATAAATACCTGAGACCAGGTAATTTATAAAGAAAAGAGGTTTAACTGGTTCATGTTTCTGCAGGCTGTATGAGAAGCATAGCAGCTTCTGCTCGGCTTCTGTGGTGGCCTCAGGGAACTTTCAATCAAGGTAGAAGGCAAAGTGGGAATGAGCACTTCACATGGCTGAAGCAGGAGGAAGAGGGGTGAGGGAGAAGCCACACACTTTTAAACAACCAGATCTCCTGAGAATTCACTCACTATTATGATACAGTGCAAAGGGGGAAATCGGCATCCATGATCCAGTCATCTCCCTAAGGCTCCATCTCTAAAATGGAGATTACAATTCGATTTGAGATTTGGGTAGGGACACAGATCCAAACTATATCAGCCATCCAGTAAAAATAAGACATGTTTTATTCACAGAGGGAAGGGAATAATATTGAGTGTGCTTGAGGTTTTACTCTCTTAAGTCTAGACATGATGAATCTAGGAACATTAAGAAGAGTCCCTGGATAGCAGGAATGTACATTATGAAGAACATAGTTATAACTGAGTAATTCTTATGTTTGAAGAAAATAAGAAATTTAAAGTTTTAATTTAATCTTCACAGTAACCTTATGATGTAGGTGGGCAATATATTATTATCTCTATTGTATAGCTGGGGAAATTGAGGCATAAAGTTTAAGTAATATGTCCAAAGTCACTCAGCTATTAAGTGGAGAACTGGAATATAAATTCAGGTCTGCTTAAGTCCAGAATCTTCAATCTAAGCCAATACATTTCTAAAAGTTTCTATGAGGGGGACAGGCTGAGGAAAAGGCAAGAACATTACTGAAGCATTGCTTTAGAGCACTTTCCAATAGAAATATAGTAAAAATCATATATGTAATTTAAATTTTTCTGGTAAACACTTTAAAATGAACTAAAAATAAACAGAAAACATAATTTTCATTTTATATTGTATTTAACCACATATGTCTAAAATGTTATCATTTCAATATGTATTCAGTATAAAAATTATTAATGAGCTCTCACATTCTTTTTTGTACTAAGTCTTTGAAATCCAGTGTGCATTTTATACTTTCAGCACATTTCAACTTGGACTAGGCATATCTCAAGTGCTTAATAGTCACTTGTGGCTAATGGCTAGTGTATTAGACAGCAGAGCTCAGGAGACCTTGAAACTGGATTTAGATAATTTAGATTTTGAAGATTACTTTGCATTATGTCATTTTATCTCACATTAAAGATTTTTCTAGCCTTGAGTAATTTCGCATTTGAACACTCCAGCCTTCGATCAGTTGTGTTGTGAGGAATTAATGGGTAGATGAGAACTCGTGGCCTCCTACCTCTACTAGTGGGTGTCATCATGGGAGCAGGTTAGTTAGGAATTCCCAAGGAAAAAGTAAATCTCAAAGGTCAAAAATCAGGATTTTAGATCTAGCTTCTTCTCCTCCATTGTAAATCCTGGAATTTTTTTTTTCTTAGGTAGTTAGTAGTTGCCTTAAAATTATTCCAACAGTTTGGAACTTGAGCACTAGTGATTTTCAGTATATTCATTTTGACTTTCCTTTCTTGCTGGATGTCCTTTTATTCATCTGGTAAATTCGCAAGCAGGCTGCATCTTGGAAAGGGCAGGCACAGGCTTCTTTTATAATAAGAAGGTTAATCTAATGAGTTATCTCATTAGATAATTCATTAGACAACGGCGTAGATAGCAACAAACTCCCAACCAGATTGCTATGGAATAGTCCCTTCTACTTATAATTTCTAGCACCACTATCGTTTAAGTCCTTCTTTGAAGTGAAATTGAGAGGTTAGAAACAGACAATGGGGCAAGAAAAGCAGTCTCCCACAGCAGCTTACATGACTTATGAGCAAAAACTGGTTCACAAAATGGACAACAGAGTGTGTTGAAAAGAAACTCGATATTTACAATGAAGAACTTAGGCAAGGGATAGTTTTACTGTAAGATATTTCAGGACAGTTGTGATGTAATCATGAGCTGACATGAAAATAAGTAAAGGATGTTAATTGTCAATTGTGTGATAAATAAAATTTTCTAAATCTTACACTTGCTTAAATTCTGTTACAAATGGAATATGTGGAAAACCTAACTCCACTAATTAAGACAATTCACAGCAATGTTATCTACATGAAAATGTGTACAGCAAAATAACATCAATATTCATTGTCATCCTTGGATGAAATATTTAAGGTTTTCTTTTCGAAAAAAATTCTTTATATATATGTAAAACTCACAGGTAGATATGAGTTAAAAGATATAAGCAGATGTGGAGGTGGAGAATAGGGCTCTGCTGATGGTCTTTGAGGTAATCAGGGCTCATATTATGACCTAAAGAATAATGGAAAGACAGCAAAGACAGCTAAGAGGAACTAAGAAGATAAAATAAGAATGATTTCATGATTAGGCACTCATTTGACTTTGTGCTTTGTATCAAGCAAGCTAACAACTAGAATTTGGAGCCCTATCTCCACACTATTTCTTGGCCACACAAAAATGGAAAGAAGTTGGCTATAAAGTGATAAAGTTTCTTGACTCTCTTTTCTCTCTCGTCATGTAGCCTTATCTTGTAAGAGCAAAGCACATGTTAATCTGGGAAGCCTTTTAGCTTAATTTCTAAGGTGCTCTGTTCTGGCAAACCTTCCTAATTTGTCTCAATTATTATTGTTGAGATTAGCCCCTGAACAAAACAGAAGCAACAACAAAAAGGACAATGGGAAATGCAAGTAGAGACTGGAGATTTTTTTTCTTCATCAGGTTGAACGGAACTACTCTTCCTTCCTCTCCCTCCCAGTGTGAAAAGACTGCGGCCCGGGCGCGGTGGCTCACGCTTGTATTCCCAGCATTTTGGGAGGCCGAGGCGGGCGGATCACGAGGTCAGGAGATAGAGACCACGGTGGAACCCCGTCTCTACTAAAAATATTAAAAAAAAAAAAAAAAATTAGCCGGGCGTGGTGGCGGGCGCCTGTAGTCCCAGCTACTGGGAGAGGCTGAGGAAGGAGAATGGCGTGTATCTGGGAGGCGGAGCTTGCAGTGAGCCGAGATTGCGCCACTGCGCTCCAGCCTGGGCGACAGAGCGAGACTCCGTCTCAAAAAAAAAAAAAAAAAAAAAAAAAAAAAAAAAAAAAAAGACTGTGAAGCCCCAGGAAGTAGATATAAGCGTTAAACGTTTCCAAATAGGCCAATATTTTGAAGCTAGTCCAGTTCCTGAGTACTGAATTTTTTTAACATTGTTTGGGAAGTTTAAGCATAACAGGCTTGGAACTAAAAGTCTTTGCAGAAAAGCAAAAAATGAGAAGCTCGGGTGATTGATTCTTTCCACTCTTGACTGCCTTTATTATCTTTAAATAGAAAGGGCTAGAATGGGAGATTTTTACTGACATCCCACATGTTAACAGTTCTAAGATAATCATATGTCAACCTACCCCTGTTTTTTTTTTTTTACTACTGTTAAAACTTATAAAAAATTACATTTAACAATGTCAGCCTAGTCATCCAACAGCTTTTTGCCTAGACTATTAGGCATCTCATTGGGAAAATATTTTGTATCTATTGAAGAAGAAACTTGATTTTACTTGGATGGTTCATCCCTTGCCCTGGGCTGACAGCAAAAGGGCCAAGCTCTCCATATGTTAACAACATTCCACAATGGCGTAAATACAACAGACAGGTTTTGTGGCTGTCACTACTTGTTTCTATGTCAGATAGGGACGTTTTCACCTCTCAAAACTTTCCTGCAGTTTTTCTTTCCTTTTCTTTATAAATTTTGCTGATCTATGGCAACATACCAACATAAATTCAGTAGGATTAAAATTGTACCTATAAACTCATGAAATCCCTTACCATCTACCTGTATGGTCTCTTCTTTTAAAAAAATCAGTTCCTAAAAATAGTACTGCATTTGAGGTCCTGCAAGATCTTTAGTTCAATCAGTCAACCCGGTTCAGCATGTATCACAACACAGTCACATCATTAGATAAGGTTCTATTTGTAGATGGTGTAAATTCTCCCCTAAAGGGTGTAAATTGCCAGATGTCCTAAACCCTAGCATGCTCCAAAATCTCTCTCATTAATCTGCTTCCTAGACAGAAGTTCTTATCATTAAATCTTTTGTTTCACTTAGACCAAATAGAAATGTGGTCTGCATGAGGCTACTACATAAAAAAACACATAGCTTATGTATAAAATACATAGAATAGATAAAATTTTGCTCAAATTTTAGGCGGGGCGTGATGGCTCACGCCTGTAATCCCAGCACTTTGGGAGGCTGAGGCGGGCAGATCACGAGGTCAGGAGTTCAAGACCAGCCTGGTCAACATGGCAAAACCCTGTCTCTGCTAAAAATACAAAAAATTAGCTGGACATGGTGGAGTGTGCCTGCAATCCCAGCTACTCAGGAAGCTGAAGCAGGAGAATTGCTTGAACTGGGACCTGGGAGGTGGAGGTTGCAGCGAGCCGAGATCGTGCCACTGCACTCCAGCCTGGGCTACAGAGTGACACTCCATCTCAAAAAAAAAAGAAGAAAAAATTTTGCTCAAATTTTATTAATTCATCTCAGATCTCCTGTGTAACAACGAGTTTTGTGGGATGTGGAACATATACTCAATTACGTGCCAAACCAGTCATCTTTCCCACTTTATGTTGCAAGGAAGAGCTAGGTTTCAAAATAGAGGCAAAGGCAGAAAGGTCGCTAAGCTCAGCCCCCTCTACCAAATACTTGATCCTGTTGAAATAAGAAAATCACAGGACTGGGCATGGTGGTGGGCGCCTGCAGTCCCAGCTACTCGGGAGGCTGAGGCAGGAGAATGGCATGAACCTGGAAGACGGAGCTTGCAGTGAGCCGAGGTCGCGCCACTGCACTCCAGCCTGGGCGACACAGCAAGACTCTGTCTCAAAAAAAAAAAAAAAAAAAAAAAGAAAATCACAGGACTGGAGAATTATTTGTGCACCTTTGCACCAATCCACATTTACACCTTTCTAAAGGAGTAAGAAATTGTTCTATTTGTATATAAAGCCTTTCAAAACAAAACTTCTGATAGCAACTCACTCATGTGTAATAAACCTTCCTGTTGAGAAAATGTTTCCTATTCCCTAAGAGCCACTGTAAAAGTAATCAAAATAATTATAGAGAAGCTAAGACCCTTGGGGGAAATAATTTCTACAAATTAATAAAGCCCAATCACACTATTTCTATGCTGGCAAAATTATAACCCCAAATTGCTTTAAACTGACTGATGAAAAGCTCACATATTTTCAGATTAGCATATACTTGAACATAATCTGTAACAGTGACATCTGGTGGCTTTTATTATAATGCCGTGGCATCCTTTGTACAAAGCCATGCCCTAATTAAACAGAATTGTACTATAGCTTTGTGTTTTATGCATGACAAAAGAAACATAGATGCACACTGGCTTTCACCAAAGCATTCCTTATAAATTTGGTACAGCAAAATGTCAAATTTTTACGTGAGTTCGTAAGTTTGAAACTTTCAGATAAGTGTATACAAATTAATATTTGAACCTTCAACTTTTTAGTCACACTGCCATGAACTTGGTGGCTTGAAATTTATGTGTTTAACTTTCATTCATTTTCCTTGTGTTGATGGGGTGTAACCTCAGATTGGCATACTCTTTCATAGCTTCTTCCAACACCAGTCTGTCACTCACAGTAGCTAAAACCCCAGGCCGTCTGGAATAAATTTAATTCATTGCCCTCTTGAGCTCTACCAGGGCTAAATGGAGAGAGAAGGGTGAATAGGTGAATCTCAATCTTTCTCTGAGTGTTAAATTTTAATGATGACCTTGATTTGTCCATGTGCACTTCTCCCCGCCCCCCAGTCCTGAGATCTAGCAACATATATGCTGAAACACTTTCTGAACATGATGAAAAAAATAGTGGGAAATATACTAACAACAAAAATTCTTTAAAAAAATATGTCTTAGCTGCTAGTTTTAAAATACCACCCTTCAGTTTGCACTTTATTCACTGCATGTAAGTCAGTCAAGAGGCTGATCTTTTTGGCATTTCCATCTCTTAAACTTCTTTGACAGCCTCTTTGTAAACATTGGCTGATACAGAACTTCTAAGCTGAAGTTCTACTGTAAAGGGACTTTTAAGTTTGTATTTTTAGTAAGTTGGTAAAATTATTTATATTGGGTAATCTGGTTTAATTCACTCTGTTGAATATAGAAAAGAAATTGTGACTAACAACACTTGCGCTTGTGTGTGCAAGTTGAAAGTGATCTAAGCATCAGGCCAAACTGTGGTAATTTTGATTGTAATGTGATGTATTTAAGTAGATCCAAATGAGCAAATCCATTGGCTTACTTCAACAATCTGCAATTTTTGCTTTCTTTCTGTCTGGGCATGTCATTTGTGGCAGATAACAGCACTTATCAAGAGAAACACTTCATTAGGAAGTTAGGCAGAGAAACAAACCATATACTCAAGCAAGTTTTTTTCAAATAACTGAATTGAAGTAACAAACAATTTAATGTTTCCACAACAGTAAGTTGTGAATATATTCAGGCAAAGAGAAACAGATGTCATTTAGCAAAATGCTATGCTATGGAATTACCAATTCAAGGAATAATTCAATACTCTTAAGTCGGTTTTATTATCTCTTAATCCTTCATGGGGATAAGAAATATTTTTCCAGTGTACGTAATCTATGAAATCATGGGTCAGAACTATCATCAGACTGCCCTTTATGAGTGTTTATGTTAGTCGCCATAAAAAATACGACTCCTTGATGAAATTTTCCAGGCTCATGGACCATCTAGACACTGAAAAACTCCCAAATTTATCATTGATAATGTTTCTACTAAATCCCAGACTGTAATGATCATTGTTTAGTTGGATGTCTAGTAGATATCTCAAACTTAACATGTCAGCAGTATTCTTGATCTACCAGCAAAGTATCTTCTCCCATTGTACTCACCATCTAAATAAGTGGTACCTTCATTCTTCTAGTAGCTCAACCTAAAAAACCTTGAGTCATCTTTGACTTTTTTCTTTCTCTCATATGCCATATCCTATCCAATCCATCAGGAAATCCTATTCGTTTTCTAACGTCAAAATATTTCCTGATTCAATCATTTCTTACGACTCTATCGTTACTATTTCTGTCCAAGCCACTATTTTCATTTGCCTGGTTATTCTACTTTTAGTGCTACTTAAAATAAGGATGATGCCTGTTAATTAATACTGTAATATTAATTAGTTAATGCTGTATATTTTGTAATATACAGAATACTGTACTTCTCACTCTGGCAGTCCAAAGAATCCTTTTAAATCTGTTATATTATGTCGTCCTTTTGCTCAAACCTTTCCAAAAGATTTACTTCTCATGCAAAGTAAAATTCTAAATTGCTGTCTTTGCTTAGAAGGCTCCATAGTCTGATTCCTTGTCTACTTCCATTATCTCCAGGATTGTCTCCTTTGCTTAAGCAGCAACAACTTGGCCTTCTTGCTTTTATTAGTATATACCCTTGTGCCTCTGCTTCAGAGCCTCTGTGCTTTCTGTTCTGGGGAACATCTTTTCCCCAGATAACTTGTTTGCTCGTTCTTTCATTGCCTTCAGAGTTTTGTTTAACTCTCATCATCTCAATGAGGCTTTCCATACCCTCACATCTCCTTCCGTCCTTCCGCTTGCTCCCTATCTTCTTCCTTGGGTATTTCTTTTGTTTATCCCCAGCTGATATTTTGTATATTTTACTTACGTATTTGTACACTGTTTCTTTGTCTCTACTCATTCAAGAATATAAACTCCATAAAGTGATGAAAGTTTGACTTGATCACTGCTGTATTTGCAGCACCCACAACAGTGCCAGGAACATAATAAAAACTTGATAAATGTTTATCGAGTGAATGAATAGATTAGTTATCTGTAACTGCATCTTGTACACACACTTCCTCAAAGAAAAGACACCTCTCTTAAGTTAACCATGTGGATAGCATAATGTTTCTGATTAATCTGGTCGAAGATGCTGTTGTTGATGTCACAGAACTTTAAAATTACTAAATTCACCACACTAGATCTCTTTGATAGTTGATATGCTCTTGGAGATCTATGAATTGATATTCATTCTGACCTGACTTTATTTTGTTAGATTCCAAGAAATATCTGAAATGCATTTTCTGCCTTATTCTTGAAGACAATGATTAATTCGAAAATTAGATATCTCTTTTTTTATTTCAAATGCAACACTGCCTAGCAAGTTAGACAACAGCCACTTATTCTGGTTATCTTTTGCTGTAAAACAAACCACTCCAAAACATAATGACTTAAAACAACAAAAACGGTAATTTGCCATAAGTCTTATTGGAGAAAGGCTTGGCAGGAGATAGCTTGTCTCTGCTACACTCAGCATCATCTGGGGGTGACGTAAAGCCTGGGGGCTGAAGTCACTTGAAGGCTTGCAACTAATGCTGCCTGTCAGCTGAGACCTTAGCTGGGGCGTTGGCTGGAACATTTTGACATGCCTCTGCGTATAGTTTGGGCTTCCTCACCACATGGTGACTGTTTTTCAAAACGAGCATTCCCAAGAGAGATGCTCAGGTGGAAGCCATATCCACTTTTAGGAACCAGTCTTGGGAGTCATGCAAGGCCACTTCTGTTGCATTTTGTTTGTCAAGACCATCACAAAGTTCTGTCTGCTTTCAAGGCTAGGAGACAGAGATTTTACCCTTGTAAGGGAAGTGGCTGAAGGAGCATGTAGGGAAGATTCTGAAAGAGCATGTGACAGTAGAAATATTGTTATGGCAATTTTTGAATAATGCGAACTGCCACATCTGCTACAAGGTATTTGAGGTGCTTTGAGCTCTACATTGACTTAAGTGATACTCTATTAAAAGAGCTCATAATAAAGATCTAGAATTTCCATATTGTCTCTCAAATAATCTATGTACTGCTATCACACAGAGGGTAGTGTCGCAGTTTTAAAATGTGTCTACAAATCTTTTACAATCTTCCTCTCACAAAGTGGCTACTTTATTTCTTCCTTGTGAATCTGTGCTGACCTTACAGACTTGCTTATTACCAATGCAATGCTGCAGATGCAGCATTGTGTGAATTCCAAGACAGCTTTAACCTTCATCAGTGGAATACTTGTGTTTGGAACTGTGAGCTACCATGTACGAACTCCATTTATGCTTGGGCCTCCACGTTATGAGGAGGCCTAGGCAATGCTCAAAAGGCCATGGATAGGTATTCTGGTTGATGGTGTTTCCAGTTGACAACCAGCATTGAGTGCCAGCGGTGGCAGTGAGCCATTTTAGATGCACAGCCAAGGTGAGACTTGATGGCTGCAGCCCCATCTACATCTGATTGTAACCACATGAGAGACCCCCAGGTGAGAACTGACCAACCAAACCCTTCAGAATTTCTGATCCACAAAATCATGAGCAAAATAAAATGATTGTTTTAAATTGCTAAGTTTGGGGGTGGTTTATTATTTAGCAAAGATAACAAATAGGTAGAGATAATAGCCAAAAGTACATACTTTTTTGTGTGCGCTAAAACTGTAATTTTGATTCTCCGTTTTCTCAGAAAGCCATATTATGAAGATCTAAGTTAATATGAAATTTGATTTTGGAAAGTTGTATCTAAATAACATGTGACGTTTTTCAAAGTTTAATTTTTTAGTACTTGCTTTTGGGTAATGGTCAGCAGAATGTAAGAGTTTGTTTACAGATACCAATTTGACCTAAATTGCTACCTTATTTTCATAAGAAGAAATTATAAGCTGCATTCAGTGCCCAGTGAAGATGTAGCTGCCTTAGGGACTTCACACTTGCTCTTTCCTCTGCTTGGAATTTTCTTCCCCAGACTTTCACATGGCTTTCTCCTTCCCGTCAATCATATCTCCACTCAAATATCACCTTCTATGGGGGGAGTCTTCCTTGGTCATGCTGTGTATAATAATCTTTCCTCCCAATCATTCTATATTCCTTTCTCCTCATTCTGATTTACATAGCATTAATGAAAAACTGCTATTGTCTTAGATAATTTTTAATTGTTTCTTCTCTAACTAAAAGGTAAAGATTATGAAGGCATGGAATTCCCATGGTTGCTCCTCTTTGTGTATTCTCAGCATTTAGAATAACATCTGGCACATAGTTGCCCTTTAAAAATAATTGTTAAGTGATTACATAAAATATAATTTGGGAAAAGTCATAAGAAAAAATTTATATGTGTTCTCAAATTACATGTGAATATTTTCATATAAAATAGTTCCCCTTTTAGCTTGAAGCAAAAAAAAATTTTGGAAGTTGAAGATAGAATAAAATTTTTATACTTTGTCCTTTCACTTCTAGAACACAAGAAAATATATTCTCTTCTAGAAAATATGTTTGCTTCTAGAATATAAGAAATATATTCTCTAATCTATAATGAGGGGAAGGAGGGACAGGAGGTATGCTAGTGATCCAGGTACGTGTCAGACACTTGCCTAGCCTCTGAGCTCTGTATCTCATTCATTTCCAGTGACAATGCTGTGTGATAGATATTACATCATCACCTCCATTTTACAGATGAGGAAACTAAAGTTCTGAGAATCTGAAAAACGTCTCCAAGATGATAGAACTATTAAGGGGTAGACTGCACTTTGGAACTCAAGCCTGTTCCTGAAGTCCTTTTTGGAGAGAAGACTATGTCCAAACAACCATAATACAGAAGGTAATAATAACCAGTGTATGAGAGATACAAAGTGCTGTGGTGGTTCAGAGAATGGAGAGACTCTATATCCTGCACATCTCAGGGAGAGCTTTATTGGGTTTTATACGGCAAATATTCAGGGACAGATATTTGCTAGCTGAGTACACGCCATACCAAAAAAAATAGGTTGGCTGCCATGATTAAACCTGTTATTATTTCTTTGCAGTAAAATAATGGGAAAACTCTTCAGATTATTTCAAATTATTGAGTCATCGACTGTAATTCTTTTATAAGCTTATTAACAGGTTGGTCTGTGCAAAGTAAACATGAGAACACTCTTATGTAGGTTTCATCCAAGTCAGTCAGATTATCACTAAAGTGTATTGAGTTATTGAGTTCATGATTGTATTAATAGTTAAAGTTAATTGCTTAACATTTTACCTGTTGTGCTGTAAAAAATCTGTACAACGGTTTGGTTACTATCATTTTGCTGTAAATGTATACCTTGTTATACTGTTTTAATACAATTTTTATACTGAAAGTCAACCTTCTGGTAGATCTTTTAAAAATTAGAACATTAGTTAATGAGCTTTTAAAATTAACAGCCCCTCCCAAAGCAACAATGAAATGTATCTCAAAGTCAGGGGACCATGTATTTAAGTGGCAGATTGAAAACAGACAATTCAAGAAGAAAATAAAAGTAAGAATTAGTTTTATAAATTGGTCTAGTTCTTTCCACTGATGGGAAATTACAAAACATTATAGTAGAAACATACATAGTCTCTCTTTTTTGTTTTTTTCTCACTCAGTGCTGGAGTAATTTTGTAACTCTACAAAATTATTTTTTTCAAGTACAAACTAAGAATTATTTACTTAACTTCTTTCTTGGCAGAACAGAGACAAAGGGTCAGACAATAGAACAGTGCAATTAAGAGAACGCCTTCCTGGTTCTAAGAATTGTAGTTTGGGTGTGTGTAGAGTGATTCCCAATTGTTACAGTTACTAAAAATAAAATCAAGTATATAGTGGTTCAACTTCCCACAAATAGGAAGGCAACTAAACATTTTAGTAAAAAGTGATAGAACCATAAGATCTCAAAAAGGTAAGTATTCATTTTTTCTTTTTTTTTTTTTTTAAAAAAACACTTTCATAATTTCTGACTTTTCTCATATAAACATATTTGGGTCTCCCACCCCCACGACTCTCTCTTGTTGATTTTCAGATATAAATTACAGCATTTGTGAGAACCTTCGGATCATTTTGTTACCTTTGGGAAGTAGCATAAATGGTTTACAATTTCAAACAGTTCTGAAACTGTACTGTGTGTGTCCGTGTGTGTGCCTGCACGTGTACGCCTGCCTCTGTGGGTAAATAAGAAGCATGCCGGGCAGCATAATATAGTCACTGAAGAGAGGTCCTGAATCTGGTTTGGCGAATCAGGATGCCACTGTGTATGAGGGTATTACTTACACGAGCGGCAGCTGTTCTTGTGACTATAAAGTTAAACACATTGACTAAGTATATTCTGAAGCCAGTGATAAACAAGTGTCTCAAAGATATATCCACACAACAGCACATGTTTAGCCTTTTATGCACGACAATGGGTGTCCCACATCAGCTTTCTCCTTCTTCAGGTTTCCTGCAGCCCCCCTGACTGTCCCTGTCACCCAGTGCCAGATGGGAAGTGAGAGCTCAGCTGATCCACCTCTTTGTGGTGGAAACCCCCAGAGCTTCAACTCCAGGCTACAGGTTACCGAAGCCGTCATGAAAAATTCAGAGCTGATATTAACAAGTCTGCTGAAAGTAAAGCGCGTGTCACATTATCCACCCTGCCTTTCAGTTAATACTAAAGCTACTGTCGCTAAAGGAAGAAATGCATACTTGCTGTCAAAACTATTTGGGTCGTGCTATGTAGATTCAGAACTAAAAAGAAAGATGTAAAAATAGAAGAGAGAAAGATCAGACGGTTGAATTACTGACAGTCCTAGAGAATAACTGGAAAGCTGGAAAGTGAATTGGAAGGAAGTGGCCTCCTAATACCCGGAATGAAAAAAATGGAAATATTTTACTGAAGTTGCAGTTTTGTAGCTTCATTAAATGATTAAACATGTTTTAATTGTTTCATGTATACATTGCTTTTGTATATTTTCAGTAACATCTATTTTGGAGAAGTTATTTTAATTAAAGACACACTCCTCTCGAAAAATTTTTGAGGTATTTATAAAATTAATTACTCATCATAATTTCTTGACTACTTGCTCCGTTCTAAGCACTTTCTATGTTTTAAGCACTTTTCATGCATTATCCCATTTACGTCTCACAACAAGCCAATGAGGTGGGTACTAGTTATTATAAACACCATTTTGCAGATTAGGAAGATGAGGTACTATCGGATGGTTAGGTAACTTGCTCATGGTCATGTAGTAAGTGGCAGATTTAAATCCACATAGCGTCTCTCCAGATTCTGTATATTTAGCCACTACTCTATCATATTTCAAAGACTACAGAGAAGTTCAAAGGATACTAAATACACTGCACGTTTCCCAAATCAATAGAGATTTCATGCATTAAAAAGAATAAATATTTTACACATGAAGTTAAAGTTCCCTTTGACAACCAACCTCAGTCCCATCTTCCCCCGAGACCACTATTATAAGTGTTGTGTGTATTTAAAAATATAATTTTATTTAAATATGTACAGTGTTATATCACACTGTAAATATCTTTCTATAGCTTTATTTTACCCCAACATTTTGATTTTTGAAATCTATCCATATTACATGTGAAACTTTAAAAGGAAAGCCTAGAGGACTATGAGTTTGTACGAATTCAATAGGAAAGAAAAAAGTGGTAACCCAGCCATAGGCTACAGTACATATATTACCTCATGAGCTGGATGGGATTTAATGGGAGCACATGGGAGGTCTTAGCATGAATGCAATGATTTAGTAGCTAGACATACACATCAACCAACTGTCAACCTCCTTTGCTTCCCATCCCCCTTTTTAATGAAATGTGGGAGCCATACCTCATCAGAAACTTTAAAGAAAATATGTTTCATCTCTTTATGATTAAGACATTTTAATTTTTCTTTCTTTTCAAAATGTGTTCATTTATGTTACTGTCAGATCATAAAGTCATACCTGAAATTTCATGAGTATAAAATGTTTCTCAACTCTAATGTTATAGTACATACAATTTAAATAAATAAAACTAAGCTATTGTGAAACTTTCTTAGTGAAGTTTCTAAATAGCTGAGAACACATGCAAGTTTCTACTTTGCCTCCAACAGATAGAAGTTAATCTATATCAAGGAAGAAAAATATTAAGTGAATTGACTATACATGATTTGACCACAACCAGACCCTCTTGGTAATCTAAGCAAGAGCTATTTAGTTATAAAAACCTGGAATATTAGCTTGGATGTGTCATTCTTAGTCTAACCCTGGCTCTAAACAAGTTTTTTAAAAAATAGGGAGGGGCAGAGGAGGGAGGAGTGAGCAGTAAGATTAAAAATACCATTAGATAATATAATTACTATTCTCTAGCACTTGTGAGTTTTATCAGTGTTAACAAGTGGTAGGACACAAGTAAACTATTCTATGTAGTAAAATTTTTCCCCAGGAAATCATTTCAAAATCTAACATGTGCTAGTCATTGCCATTCACTCAAAATTCACAATTTGAAGGCCAAGAATGAGAGCTACCTATATTAACTAAATTAGAGTTTCACATTCATTTATCTACTCCCCAATTTCAATCTCAAAATCAAAGTAATTGTAATTTGTTCAATTTTAAGAGGATAATTTCATCTGTGAGAAATGCAGAATTTCAGGTTAGCTGCAAGAGCCATATAAAATTGCTTAGTAGTCATAAATCTTAACATAGTTTGCAAAGAATCAAACAATGGTGTCAAAATTACAGTTGAATGAAAAAAGAAATTCTAATATTGTTTTATTGTCACCATGTGGGTTTTTACTCTGATTTATCTGTCAAACTTTGTACTTTTTGACAGTGTCCTGGTGTGAGATGGCCATTTGAGTGCCATCTAAAAGGTAGAAATAAGAACTTCTTTGTTATTTTTTCATTTATGATATGGACAGTTTTTAGTTACTTTAATACTGAGCAAGGTTGGCAGGATAGACATTTTAAATGTCACTTGAAAATATGTTAAGCAGAATATAACATCTTATCACTGAATCTATCAGCTGAATATTTCTGGGCAGTATCTAACTTCTAGGAGGATAACCTTAAAAACACAAATAATCTGTTTCCAACATTGAAAACATTAAGATAATTCTGATCCATATACGGGGCCATTTATGAGAATCATTATTTAATCTTTCTTCTCATGATAGCCAACATGAGGGCTCACTGTTCAAATAACTGTTACCCCCTTTAAAGTGTTTGATACTCTCTTTCATCCAACTAGACTGTGAGGTACCTAAGGACAGCCCACAACAGTACTTCTTTGCTTATAGTAGATGCTCAATAATTTGTAGGTCTCAGGAAATTTAATCAAGAATTTAAAGTTATAGTTTATATTATCTTTATATTTTCAAATTAGCACTAATAGCCATGTAATTTACAAACCAAAATTTCTCTGATTGGCTTGCAGACTTGGAAGTTTTTCTAGCTTTCACATAACCAACTTAGAATAGGTAGGCAATAGTGGCAATGTTATGTGATTGATAAATTGTAGAATTTGGCCTTTTACATATCAATTCCTATTACCCTAATTGCAGCTCTATATAAAACAGTCACAACTTTACCCTTTGAGAATCAGATAAATTCAGCAACTTGTTTAATATCGCATGTTCATTTCCCCTGTAACCTATATCTTCACCTCCAACATACATAAAAACGGAAACATAAGAAAAACATGGTCTTATTTAGTAGTTTTGCTACCAATAAAATAGCCAGATTTCTATCACTAAAATAAATGTTTGAAATAATTGTTTATCAGAATAATTCATACATTATTAACTCAACTTTTTTTTTCTGCAAAGGTAGATTTCTGTTATAATTCCTATGCTTTGAAAGTGATCTTTAGAGGTCAGGTGCAGTGGCTCATGCCTGTAATCCCAGCACTTTGGGAGGCCGAGGTGAGTGGATCTTCTGAGGTCAGGAGTTCAAGACCAGCCTGACCAACATGGTGAAACCCCATCTCTACTTAAAAAAAAAAAAAAAAAAAAGACAAAAAGTTAGCTGTGCATGGTGGCACATGCCTGTAATACTAGCTACTCGGGAGTCTGAGGCAGGAGAATTGCTTGAACCCGGGAGGCGGCGGTTGCAGTGAGCCAAGATTGCACCATTGCACTCCAGCCTGGGCAACAAGAGCGAAACTACGTCTCAAAAAGAAAAAAAGCGACCTTTAGAGATAAGGTATGGAATGTGGTTGTGCCAAAATGTTTGCCACATGTAGTGCAGTTTGGTAGAGGAAAAGGCAAATTCTGACCCATACTTTGAAGAAAGCAAGATGAAATGTTGGTTTGTTTAGGAATAACTTGGCACTGGGTGACCAGTTTCAGATCAGGTTTTCTGAAGCATGTCATTCAAATAGAAGTTGAAATCACATGTTTTCTTATAGTTCTAGCCCCACATTTTTTTTTTTTTAAGAGCCAGGGTCTCATTCTGTCATCTAGGCTGGAGTGCAGTGGTGCACTCATAACTCACTGCAGCCTCAACTTCGTGGACTCAAGTGATCCTTCCATCTCAGCTTTCTGAGTAGTGGGGACTACAGGTGTGCGCAATTGTGCCTGGCTAATTATTATTATTATTATTATTATTTTTGTAGAGACGAGGTCTCACTATGTTGTTAATACCTAGGCTTAGCCTCACAGTTTTACACATGGTATCAGTAAAAAATCTACATGTATACAAGATTGCATTATTCTCCATATTATTGTCATAACTCTAGTAGAAGTCAATAGCTACTGAGAATTTACAGATACACTTTCTTGTCTATCTTTGTGAAAAGTGAGCTAGTTGGTTGACTTAGAAAGAATCTATATATGTACTGCATACAACCTGATATACAAGTCATCATGAAAATCACTAAAGCAAAGAAGTTTACCAAAAATATTGACACTGTCTCTACTACTACATTCACAGTTACATTTATTAAACGCATTTTAAGGACATGTAATTCATGGCAGAGGTCATTATTTCTATCATAATGAAAATAAAATAAGATAAAAACTTCCTATTGGAGTTTTGCACTTTAAAATAATCATGCAACTTTATTTTATTTTAAACTACATGTCTAGTTTTTAAAAAGAGCATTTAAAATATTACCTTGGAATAATCTCTTCGATAATGAGACTATTGAGTCCAAATGCAATGGATGTGCTACAAAAGGTTATTAGAGTTTTGTTTTTCTAAAACTTTCCATGATTCATTTCACACTGCTGTCAAATATTGGCACAATTAACTTAATGACATTAATTAATAATTCACTAACTTTTTAACTTAAGTCTGTGATGGCTGTGAATGACATTCATTTTTGTTTTTTTTAAATTTTCCAGGTCTTTATTTCCTACTGCCTCATCTTTTGCTAACATAGTCCTGGCTGCTTTTATACTTTTTTATTGTTTACTGAATAAATAATTGAAAAGTGAGCTGTAGAACTTCCTTTCCCATTTTTATTGCCTTTATAGCAATAATACATGGCCACTGTGCATTTATATTACTTTTCAAATTGTCCCAGAGCACAGTTACAAAAATTTAGCTTGCTAAAAATAAATAAAATATTAACAGTTTAAAACTAGCAGCTTAAAATAATCTTAAAATACTTTGGTGCTATTTGAGAAGGTCAAATGTAGGTATACAACCTATATATGGAATAGAAAGAAGAAACTCCACAATCCAAATTGGAGATTCTTTTGGTGATAATGATTGTGCTTTAAATAATCTTTTATCGTCTCTATAATCCCTGACACATAAGTATTTGTTTAGTAAACATTGGCTAAATGAAAGAATGGATGAATTAAAATTTAATCCTCAAAGGAACATTTCAGAAAGAGATGATTTATTTTTTATTAATTGCAAAGTAAATAACTCCTCAGGGAAACAGCATGCTTCTCCTTTAATGAAACCCTTGTAATGTGCAACTGTTTGAGAACTTCTGTGCATGAGGGGATTCTAAGGATTTGTTTTATGATTAGCTAAGTAATAACCCCAATATTCTCTCTTTGCTTGATCAAAGATTTAAAGAATCAACTTCCACCATGAGAAATACAGCTTTGCCAACAGGCTGATGAGACTTGCTATGCTTCTCTATTAAACAGTCAAAGAATAATGTTCGGGCTTTTCAGCCACTAAACTTAATTTTGAGAGCTTGATTTGGGTACTTCTCAAGACTTAGAAATCAAAATACTATATTAGAGTAAAGAAGAGCCAGGCAGCATCCAGTCCCATCTATTAGCTGTCTTATCTGGAAATTTCTTCACATATTTTTGAGTTTTGTTTGTAACTTCATTTCAACTAAAAAGATTTTTGGGGAGGGAAACTTTGCAGGGGCACTCTGTTCCATCTCATTATTCTATCTATTCCTATGCCAGTGCTATACCCCTTTAATTACTGTACTTTTTTGGTGTGTTTTACTATCCGGTGGGACTAGTTCCTTATCATTACTCACTAAAAGGTTTTTAAGCAAGGGAATAAAATGCTCAAATTTGATTTTGAGATACTTCATTTGGTAATTTTTAGGATGGATTTAGAGGGGATGAAATTAGAGATAGAGAAACTAGTTAGAATGCTATTGCGGTAATCTAAGTGAAAAACATTAAGGCTGGAGCCAAAGTAGAGATGGTTGGAAATAAGGGGAGAGATTTACGAAGTAATAACTAAAATCAGCAGCATTAGATAACTTATTAAATAGCGTGATTTTTCCATCACCTGAAATAGAGAACACAAGGTCAGGTTGTGTAGGTGGAAGAGCAAGTAAAGGTGAGTTCAGTTTGAACACAGTGAATTTGTAGCACCTTTTTGAAAACTAAATGGAAATGTCCACCAGACCACTGGAAACATGTCTGAAAACTTGGGAGAAGATTGAACTAGCCATATAGATTTGGAATAAATAGAATTAATTGTAGCCATACTATCACCTACAAGAATATGCAGACTGAAAAAGGATGGGCCCAAGAATGGAAGCTTATAGAATACCATTAATAAAGAGGCTGGTGGAGATAAAGGCTCAACAAATGGGAGAGGTTGGGAGTGATCAGAGAGGTACAAAGATCACAAAAGTATGAGCTGCCATAGAAATCAGGAGGAAGAAATAATCAGCAGTGTCAAATGATGGTGCTCAATAGCATTAAATGAAGTTAAAAAAAGGACTGAAATGTTCTTTGGATTTGGCATTTAGCCAGACAGTAATGACTTTATTTAGAATTGTAAGGACTGAGGCTGGTTTGCAATGAGTTGAAAAGTAAATGATTGTAGAAGAAATTAAAAATCAAATTGTAGACTACTCTTTGAAAAATCTGGGTGAGGAAAGGAGGACAATGAAAGGGATATCAAGAGGTAAATTCAGGATAAGATAAAAATGTGTTATAATAGCAGAAACTTAATTATATTTATAGGCTAAAGGAAGGAAAAAGAGAGAAGGGATAATTGATGGAAACAAATCTGACAGAGGTAGGGAGGGATGAGATCAAGATACAAGTGAAGACTTGACTTTTAAAGGACTTTCTATAAAATTGGACAAATTGAAGAAAGATGGGTATGAATATAGATATGTTTCCAGATAGGAGGTCAGAATGTTCAGAGAGATTATAGCTGATGAGATTACCTTCCTCAATTGAGTAGGAGTCAAGATAATGATGAGAAGGAGGAGAGCACTGGGGGAGGTGAGCTGGAGCTTAGAAAATTCATTGAGATAAGTGACAGAGATGCTATCTAAATAATAGAAAATTTGACTGGCAAAGTTAAGAACCATGAATCACCAATAGTCAAAATTTAGAAACAAATGAGCTGGATCCATACAGTAAAAAATTAAAGTTTCTAGCATATCAGTGTGACCAGTAGAAAAAAATATATATATATTTCTTCAAACAGAAGTTTCCAACCATGTGAGTGGGCATGGATGAGAAAGTAGGAAGGGATTTAAAGACTGGAAGAAAATCATAATAACAAAAGGACTGGAGATATTTAATTATTAGAAAACATTAGGTATAAAAAATTTTTTTGAAGAGGAGCAAAACTGACAAGATTTAGGGTTAGTACTAGGAGTAAGTGGAAATTAAGGTAACTGAAATCGAGGAGATGCAGGCACATTCTGGGTGTTTGGATGAGTCATTGCCATAGATGTATAGATCTTTTTTTTTTTTTTTTAAGATAGTGTCTCACTCTGCCACCCAGGCTGGAGTGCAGTGGCATGATCTCTGCAACCGTCATCTCCTGGGTTCAAGTGATTGTCATGCCTCAGCCTTCCAAGTAGCTGAGACTACAGATGCACACCACGACACCCAGCTAAAGATGTATAGATCTTATCACTTGTTTGAAGTTACACAGCTAGTAAGTGCCAGAGTTAGGATTTAGATTTAGGAAATTTGGCTCTAGAGCCTTTGGTTTCAACCACCATGGTGTCTTGAATCTTTGCATAAGGATGACACAGTAATAATACGATATAGGCAACGTGGAATATAGAGAAGGAAAAACATTTCTTGGTCCTGTTGCTCATGGGAGATGAGAAAATGAGCTGCTTCAATCGGAGGAAGATGCAATGGAAGAGGTGTCCTCAATGCAGAGTTATAATGCAGTTAAGTCTGTCTGCAAAAAATATTAAGGAACCATGGGGGGAATTTATCTACAATGAAAAAGTGTTCAAAAAAATGTTCTAAAAAGAGTTAGAAAGAGAGATTTGACGATTACAAGAAAATCTAGGGTAGACTGCACACTTCAATTTCCCATGACATTGAAAAATGCAAAAAGAAGAGGAACAAAAGAATAAATAAGAGGAATGGAGAGAATAATAGAAAGGCAGGTACAAAGAGACAAAGAGTAATGGGGAACAAGGTACATAAGTTGTGTTTTCATAGGAACACAGATTTTTAATTAATTAAAATGCAATTTTTTTTTTCTGAGACAGGGTCTCACTCTGTTGCCCAGGCTGGAGTGCAGTGGTGTGATCTCAGCTCACTGCAACATTCACCTCCCAGGCTCAAGCAACTCTCCCACCTCAGCCTCCTGAGTAGCTGGGATTATAGGCGTGCGCCACAATGGCCAGCCAATTTTTTGTATTTTCGGTGGAGATAGGATTTCGCCATGTTGCCCAGGCTGGTCTCAAATGCCTGGACTCAAGGAATCCACCTGCATCAGCCTCTCAAAGTGCTAGCATTACAGATGTGAGCCACTGCACCCGGCCCAAACATATTTTATTTATCTGAATATCATGAACATCTATTTTGTCACTTCTGAGCCACCAGCACACATCTCAGAACTCTTCATTTTTCTGGCTTCTTCTTAGCTGGCATATCACCTGGACAACATTTGTGTTTCAACACTAATACGCAACTCATATTTTTGGGATTGTTGCATATGGTACATGGTAAGCACTCAATAATATTTGTCGAATCTGAATCTACAACCTGATATAGGCCTTTGCTTATTTTGTTCTTTGGGGCACTGGAATCAGGGGTAATAGTGAAGAAGCAGGTAGAAAGTTGGAGATGAGTAGGAAAAGTAAACGTGAAGCTCAAACCTGATTGTGATCAGATTCTACCTGACTCTGAAGTGCACTCAATTTCCACCTAAAGCATGGAACAATTAGACTGAAATAAAACATCTGAAAATTGAGACAGAACTATGCAATAGAGTCCCAGTCACCACAATATTCCTTAGGTAGAGACACTAATTTTGATAAAGAAAATAATTTGCTAAGATTGGAATTTGCTCCCTATTCTTAGTTGAACACCCACTTACATGAGGTGGAGAGGTGAATGGAGGTGTGATGCTAAGAAACTATCATGTGCTTCCTGAAAGTACACGTTGGGGACACCCTGTTCTTTCCCTTTCTTTGTGGAAGCTCCTTTTCAACCGTTTTCTTCTCCTGCTTCTGGTAACAGGACTCCTCTTTATTATGGGAGAGCTACTCTATGAAACTTAGGTGGAGCAGACTTTTCCCCACAAAGGTGGACACATGACCCAGTCTATGAAATCAGAGTAGTGCATTTCCTTGGCCACAGAGATTGGTTCAACGTCAAGTCACCCACGCAGAGCCACTCAGAACCTCCCCAGGGCCCTGCTGGGGAAATAATGAAAAAGAGGGACTTTCTTTTCTCTGGGGTTGCACCTTATGACGAATATAAATCTAGAACTGCTTGTGGTCATTTAGAGAATGGAAGATATTTTGGAATGGTAAAAGAATAGGGTGGAAAGGGAGAGAGATGGAAAATGAGGCTAGAGAAATGGGCAGGGATCTGATTGATTGTATTTATGTGACAAGCAAAAGCACTGAATGTCCTCCTGCAGGCAAGAGCATATCAACAATGGTTTAAGCTTATTTGATGGCATGGTGTCTGAAACTGAGGTCTGTCCACCGTTTTGTTGTTGTTGTTGTTGTTGCTGTTGTTGTTATTTTTGAGACAGAGTTTTGCTCCATCGCCCAGGCTGGAGTGCAGTGGCGCAATCTTGGCTCACTGCAACCTCTGCCTCCCAGGTTCAAGTGATTCTCATGCCTCAGCCTTCTGAGCAGCTGGGATTACAGGCACCTGCCACCACGCCTGGCTAATTTTTGTATTTTAGTAGAGACGAGTTTTCACCATGTTGGCCAGGCTGGTCTCAAACTCCTAGCCTCAGGTGATCTGCCTGCCTTGGCCTCTCAAAGTGCGGGGATTACAGGGATGAGCCACCGCGCCCAGACCTCCTTTTGTTTTTCTAGAAAATAACTGTGTCCTTAGTGTGGAGATGGGAGCATGAAATAATTCAAGAAACAGACCAAGTCTGTAGCTATAGCAATTTTTTCTGCAACAAGTGAATAAATAACAGTACAGGCGGTGGCATTGACAATGGGGCTGGGCAAAGACTCTATAGTTGTGATAAAATTAATAGGGTTTTAGTGATCTAATGAATACTAAGTTCGAGGGAGAGAAAAGAATCAAGGATCTCTCACAATTTTCCAGTTTAGAACATTGTAAAGATGCAACTCATTAATATTGTACAGGGATAAAAGTAAAGAAGGCATTGAAGGTGAGCTGAGGACAAAAAATGAATTTGGATGAGTTAAGTTAGGGAAGTCTGTAATACCCACATGAAGAAATCTTGAGAGTATTATGAAATATAAGCCTGAAGCCCAGGGGAAAGGTTAGTGTGGAGTTATGGAAGCGAGAGTGATAAGCATATGAATTGTAAAGTCACTGATGTAAATGGGATTACCCACGTAGAATGAATTATGTGAGAAGACTGACAGAGGAATGAGGAAAAGTTGCCACAGAGAATGAAGAAAATCAAGGAAAAGGTGTTGGTGAAATGAAAACCTACAAAGAAAGAGTTGCAACAGCAGTCAGGAGGTCAGTGTTTAAGGATTAAACAGCGTCCATTAGCTCTGTCACTTAGGAGGTTAACTTGTCCTTACAGTGAACTTTCAGTGCAGTGATAGGGTGAAAGTCAAATTACATTGAGTTGAGAAGTGAGTTACAGGTGGAGGAAAGTTAAAGAGTAGAGACCATTTAAAAGAAATTTAGATCTGGACAAAAATTGAAAACCAGGGTAGTATATATAGAAGAACAAGAATGTGGAAAGCTTTTTTGTCTGTTTGTTCAGTTTTTTAGATTTGTAATTTGAGGGAAGAGGGGATAACGGATGATCTCTGTAAAATTGAGATGTGATTGTGAAAACAAGTAGATTCTTAAATTAACTTTTTTTCCCCTAACAAAATTCAATTTTCTTCTCCTAAAGCTTCTTTTAATGTAACCAAGTCATTATCTAATTATAACTTTTAAAACAGATAATTTTTAGAAGATCTTTACATGAAAATCTAATTTTGGAATGGCACTTTTCTAATGTTTACACTTTTCTAATGTTAGATGAAAAGAATTATGTGCATTCCCAAACACCCCATACATACAATGTAATATTAGAGAAAGCATAAGCAACTATTGTAGCATATCATTTTAAACTCTAAATTGTAGGTTGTTTACAACTCAGACGATACTCCATTTTCAGTTTGATTTTTGTTTCGCCTACATTTTACATGTCTTTTAAAACCAGATCTGCCTAGGAGTATTCGTAGCCTCCATTTTTAATCTTAAGATTTGGGTTTTAATGAACACCTACTACATTCTGGTCATTTTTGTCTGCGTAATTAAAACCTACAAAGAATCAAAGTGCTTCACTCCTGAAATCTATAGTAGACATTCAGTTCTATTAAGAGGTAGTATTTTTTATTGGGCTTCATTGCCCAGTTGAGGTCACAAGCAAAACCTGTTTTTGTTACTAGTCTTTGGTTTTAAAAGTTTTCTTTTAGCTTAATTTTTATAAATATGTATTTAATGATATGCATGCTTTCTTTTTCAGGTATACTATATGTGATGAAATGAATAGTAGATGAAGTAACCTTTACACAATGTAAAGAGGCATTATTTTTGACATTTCCTTTCAATTGAAATGGAATTTATCTTTGTAGCTACTTACATACTGAGTTACACTACACTGACATATAATGACAATCCAGTAAATTATATTGTTTAAAGTTGATATAAATTAAAGAAAAAATAGAAATTAATATGAAATTAACTCATATATCTATCTTTAAAGACAGCTTGCACACATCACATGTGTTCAGTTAGGATTTTATTAACCAACTCAAAGAATATTGCTGCACTCAGTTTGTTGATGTTCAGAAAAGTCAACAGACCCACCTTTAAAGTTCATCGCCTGATATAAACACAAATAATGTTTTCCTCCTGGCATGAAAGCACAAGATGTAATTCAGATATGGTAACTTTATGTCAAATGACAGTCACATAGATCATTGGCCAGAAAGAACATCAGTACAAGAAAGAGAGAAAATCCAATACTGAAACTGACGTCTATTGAAATAATCTTATCTAAATTGCAGAAACAAAGATTAGTTTACAGTGTGCACTTTACATAAGAAGTCATTCCTAATCTAACCCACAATGAAAGAGCTCTTGACAGAGGGTGTGCTTTGTTCCTACTCTCCCTTCCTTCTTAGCTCCCTTGGTGCCTGAACATAGATGAAATCACTATTAGAAAGAAAGAGAAAAAGCATAGAACATTTAACATTAAGGAGATTGAAATGATGGTTAAACACTGGAGGGCTCTCTTTAAAATTTTCCTGATGCTGGTTGTTTAATCTCAGAATAGTTCCCACAAGGACAGGATTAAACAGAAGCACAAATGGTTACAAAATGTAAGAAATAACCACATGCTTTTATAATTGTGCACTTAAAAGCACAAAAAACACCATATTAATCACATTTTATTTGAATAAAGAAGAAATATATAAGGAGATAGATTTTGAAATATATATGAGAATTCTGGAACAACTTGGACTGGTGATCTTAAAATCTAAGTTTTCTTTGTTCTTTAATTGAATCCTTCACGGATGAGGGAAAACTCAGCCCCTCATCCCTGCTGTTTGACACCTCTGTGAGCTTTTGTGCTGTTTTAGCAATGTTCAGACAACGCTGGCACAAAAACTGAGCAACACACAGTTAAGGAAGAAGAAACTAAATTCTGCATCCACACTATCCCACAGATAGCAGTAGATGCGTGCACATGAATGTGCCTTGGGGTCTAAATCAATGATGCTGTTTCCAACTAATATCTCTCACTCTTAACATTGGTCTTCATTGAACAACAGGTTTGACTTCCTTTTCTTTATTTCAGTCCTTACATTTTAGTGTGGGTTCAAGGTAGAGATTTTGAGAAATAGCAGAAAAAAAGAGAGTGAGTTGTCAAAGCAGTGATGTGGTTTTTGCCTTACAGTAAAGACAGAGAAGCCCAGAATTCAGGTTTTCACTTGCATAAAGCCTTATTTTCCTCTATAGGCCATAACGTCCTTGTCCTTTTCTTGCCTTAAACTTTTATTTGCCTCCAATGTAAAATGGAACTATGACTTATGATTCTGGTAAAGAATAATTTAATTTAAGTTCTTTAAAGATGAAAATAGGATAGTATTATTATTAAGCAGTATAAATTTATTGTGAAGAATAAAAAGGTATCCTCCTCAAAGAAATCATCCTGTATATAAGAGAAAATTCTAATTTGATTGAAAGACAATATAACTGAAGTAGATACAAAGCCTTATAGTTTATAAAGTATTTTATATCACAATCCTATTTAATTTTTACATCACAATCCTATTTAATTTTTACAATAATGTTATAAGTAAGGCTAACATTATTATTTCTATTTACAAAAGAGAAAACTGAGGTCTAGAGATAAATAAGTAATTTGTCAGAGACCAACCAGCTATGAAATGTGTAGCATGGACTCAAATTCAGTTCTTCTGTCTCCAAATCAATGTTCTTCCACTATATTATAATCTCTCCAAAAATGACCTGCTTTGTCCCACTTTAATTAATATGATTTTATTAATATGATTCTCAGCTGGGCGCGGTGGCTCACGCTTGTAATCCCAGCACTTTGGGAGGCCGAGGCGGGCGGATCACGAGGTCAGGAGATCGAGACCACGGTGAAACCCCGTCTCTACTAAAAATGTAGAAAATTAGCCGGGCGTGGTGGCGGGCGCCTGTAGTCCCAGCTACTCGGAGAGGCCGAGGCAGGAGAATGGCGTGAACCCGGGAGGCGGAGCTTGCAGTGAGCTGAGATTGCGCCACTGCACTCCAGCCTGGGCGACAGAGCGAGACTCTGTCTCAAAAAAAAAAAAAAAAGAAAATACGATTCTCTTTTTCCACAAGTGGAAAATACAGCAGTTCCTTTTAAGGGAAGCAAAGCTCTAGTCTACGTTTTAGAAAAAGAGTCTCTCATGTGGAGCTTTATACTAGGGGCACTGAGGGACGGAGTATACAGTGTCCTCAGCTATCTCAGTATCGTGAATGTTTTATCCGTGTTTGAAAGTTGTACATTGCTTTAGACACTTGATTAAATATAAGAGCTTGTCATTAAAGTGCAACTCAAGAAAAATAAGTTTGAAGAGGAGTGAAGGCAATTTTATTCATGAAGGCAGCTTTCTACTGACATTTAGTCCACTGCAAGGCCCTAGATTAGCCCAAGAATATGACTATCTTACTCTACTGATATTTGTAGTAAGACTGATTCAACTGTAAGAGATAAAAATTAACCTCAAATAGCTTAGGCAAAAAGGGAAATTGCTGGCCTGTGGAGGCAAACTGTAAGGGCAGGAACATCTGGAACTGAGGATTTGAATGTCATAATGACTCTTTTCATTTTGGTCTTTGCATCTTTTCACACATTGGCTTCACTCTCTGAGACTAATTTTCTTCTCATAAGTGGGGCATAGCTACAAACAACTTTAAAGCTCATATTCTTGAATGCTTCCTCCTGGGAGAAGAGGGAACTCCAAGCAATACTTACTACTCTATTTTTCTAGAGTAGAGAAAAATCTAGATTTGGCCAAGCTTCTGTTATGTGCCCATCTCTGAGATAAATCATTGTTTAAAGACATTTAACTGTCACAATTGATCCAATGTGGGTCAGGTGCTCACTCCTAAACCAGTAGTTAAAGCTGGAGAGGAGATGTGATGGCAATTCCTATTGGAAACATAGGTTTCTGGTGGTGGGGTTGGGGGAGACTAAGTGATGAGCGCCAGTCTCCCTTAACCTCCAAATGGAAGAAGCAATTGCAGGCAAAGAAACAATGGAGGTCAGATGTTTCGCTACAAGCTTTATACTGCAATATTTCCAAATGATTTTTCCTCAGCTATGTTCACATGAAACAAACACGTTACTTGCTCCACCTTATTTTAGTTTTCTTACCTTAGCAATACTTATTAATGTATTCCTTTTACTATTCCCCAAAAGATCTAGGGTGTTATCAAAGATCAATTACCCTCAAAAAACCAGGATAAACTAACATATAAATTAGTTTATTTTAGTAGTTAAAAGAATAAGTTCCAAAGTGAGATTTCCAGAGTTCAAATCCTGGGTGATTACTCGCCAGCTATATGACCTTGAACAAGCTTCTCCCTGGGCAGAAGATGGAGCTTTAACTTTCATCATTGAAAGTTTTAACATTCATGGCATTGAAAGCTTTAACTTTCAATGCTAATTAATTTAGCATTGATGAAGATCTTTTCTTCTTGTCGATGCCAGGCTTTCTGGGTCATGAAATCTAAGTCCCAGTGGCTTCTGAGATTCTGCATAGCATGAAAATCATGCTGTGTGCTCAAGCCTTCACCCCACCCTCAATAGCATTAGGTAGTTATGTTAAAGTTAAAAGAGACCAAAGAGATACGATTCCAACTTCATTCCCACTGACAGCAAATAAAGGTTGTAAATGTGTTGGTTATAGGCACATAAGTTTTGAAAAAAATACTTTTGCCCTTACTGGGTGCCTCCCTTTGATCAGGTGTGTTCAGTGTGGTTAGCAAGCCTGTGTGGCCACCAGACACACTTCTCAATAACAGAAAGGTGGACTCTCAGTAATCAACTTCAAATATAGTTTTTATTTTGTTGTTAAACTCAGAATCCAGTAGTTTTAATTGCTCATTCCATAGAAACAAAATAGCTGCTCATGAACTTTAACATATGTCAACAATTAGTCAATATTAGTCAATATCCTCTGCCTTCATTTCCAAGTGCTTCCAAATTCCGTCCTGCAGGTAAACATATTTGCTTCTTCAACTATTACTACTCTGGTTTCTATCTCCACTCCACTGCTACAGGAGATAATTATATGTATAAATCTGTGTATGTGTGTGTGCATATATATATGTATATATATGTATGTACATATGTGTGTATATATATTTAATACATATGTATAAACCACTGTCCTCAGCGTTTTACATACAACATCTCATCTAAATCTCAGTATAACTTCATAAAGTAAGCATTACTTTTCCCATTTTATGGAAGTTCAAAGAAGTTAAGTGATTTCTCAGAAGTCATAGACAGTAAGTGGCCAACACAGAATTAAAATGCAAGTCAGTGTGTTTCCATAGTCCATGTTCGATACATGCACACATCTGATCACATGAAAGACAGGCCTATCACGTTTGCAAGAGACATCAGTCTATGTGGTCTGGCTAATCAGTTGATCACTAAATCAAAAATTTTATGGGCTGCAATAAAGGGATGAAATAAATAGATGGAACAAAACTGGCTTAAATGTAGTCTTACAGTGAAGTTGGAAATAATCAATTACACATTAATGAGATTAAGAAGACTTAACTTAATACAAAATGTTTCTTAAAAATGCCCTGATCATTTTATCTGACAGAAAGCTCAATTTAAGTCAACACTGTAACTAATATCTTAAGAAAGCCAATGTAAATGTTGACTACATTAATAGCATATTATTTATGTCAATAAAGTCAACAAAAGTAAAACTTCGTTGTGCCATGCAGAATTATGGCTGCTCCACTTTAACAAGTAAATAATTTAAAAGACACATAAAGAATATAGTGCAGAATCCAGAAACGATGTCACATGAGAAATTATTCAGCATATAGGGTTTTGTATGTCTAGGGAAGAGAAGATTGGCCAAGGAAGGATTTAGAGATGTTTGTTAGGTGTCTTCAAACCCTTGGAAAGGTAGACTCTGTATTGTTTTATAGCAGGGGTCCCCAATCCCCGGGGCCACGGATCAGTACTGGTCAGTGGTCTGTTAGGAACTGGACTGCACAGAAGGAGGTGAGCCACGGGCGAGTGAGCATTACCACCTGAGCTCGGCCTCCTGTCAGATCAGCAGCAGCATTAGATTCTGATAGGAGCGCAAGCCCTCTTGTGACCTGCGCTAGCAAAGGATCTAGGTTGCACATTCCTTATGAGAATCTAACTAATGCCTGATGATTTGAGATGGAAGTTTCATCCACCACCCTGTCTCCCATCTCCAGCGCTGGAAAAATTGTCTTCGATGAAACTGATCCCTAATGCAAAAAATGTTGAGGACCACTGTTTTACAGAACAGAAGAAAGGCTGATAGGCACAAATTATAGAAGAGTACGTTTCAGCACGTGGTGAAGACTGACTTACTCAGTTGCTCAACAGGAGAAAGGGACACCACACAAAATAATGAGATTTATTCATTTGTTTTCATAACATATGTTCATGGGAAGGCCAGATGATTATTTTTAAAGATTCTATCAAAGAGATTATAAAAAACTACCCACCAGATTTTCTTATACAAGGAAATTGAACTAAATGTAGCCTTTAAAACTAAAAATAGTATAAAAACATTTTTCTTGCCCAATTATATAACATGATAGAATTTATTAAGAATGTTATATCATCCTTCTATAACATGCTTTCCCTCCATCAATACTCGCCCCAGAATAGCATAGTTTCTGTAAAATTGTTCTAGTGTCTGTATCTGGATTTATCCACTACAATCGCTGCCTGATATCCCATCAATATCACCAAGTCTTTGTGTTATAATGTCAACTCCAGGTTTTACCTCTCATTTAAAATGTAATTTGTTGCACACGTTTCTGAAACTTGAATTGAAAAAGGCCTGAGAATGAGTGTTGTCATGTAAACTTTAAAGCTTATGCCAACTGCTGATTGCTAATATTAATGTTTTCATGTATTTGCATTTATTATCCCTCAATTATTAAGTGCTAGGTTTGTGGCAAGTAAGGTTTTCATTTTAAAATGAGTCAAACAATTTATAAAAATATTTTATTCATCTTAAAAAATTTTAATAAATAAAAGTTGCTAATATATAAATCATGGAAACATGACAGGAAAAGTCCAAGTTTATAGAAAATATTTACTCTTGGAAATACCCCTGTCAGATTTGTTTTGCCAGTTTAAAAGAAAATACATATTCTTGAAAAGTTCTTCTACACATTTTTCTTGCAAATTCTTGTATATTTTGAAGTTAAGATTTGTAATAGATGTAAAGTTGGCATGTGAGGAGGACTTAGTTGTTAATGAACTACATCTTGTTCATGGGAAACATAGAGTTGAACCATCTTGAGTACTTCTGAAAGCTGGAGGTTAATGTTTAAAATTACTGAAGGGAAGGTGGAGCTTTTTTTTTCCAAAGTCATAAAAAGGAATAATTGCGATGACACACCACAGTATGCATTTTATACTGTTGAATGATGGCAGCTTCACATTTGGCTCCATGCCTCAGAGGCCTAGCACACCCAGGGAGCATTGTAAAAGCTGCCTAACGCACACCCTGGCGTGTGTGTGCCCACTTTTACAGCGAGCAATAATTTTAAAGGAACATACAGTACCTACCAAGAAGCTTGTTCAGAAGACACAGTGTAAATCAGTAGGAACACAGAACTTATGTACAATATTTTTACTAAAAAGTAAATAAATAACAATCCTGGTTTGACATGTTTAAACAAATAGTGCTTATATACCATTTTAAATGTTTTAGTGAAGTATTTAGACTCTATTTTCTAATGATGATAAGATGATAAAGATTTCAGAATCCAGTATCTGGATGAATAAGCCTACGCTTCTTGAAAATGGTTTTCTGATGCTTTTCAGTTGTACCACATTTTTCAAGTAAGAACAAGTTGCTTTCTTTTGGAGGTATAATGTTATACCAACTGTAGCGGAATTGTAAAACTTCTTAAAGTTAATATTTTTTCCAAATCAGGATGCTGAAAACATGTTAAAATCCATAAATTATACCAAAGTAATCATTTAAATACTTGTGGTAGTTATGAACTAGGTTCATAAATAAAGGACAAGAACTCTGATTATCCTGGATAAGTTTTTACTCTTTATAATCTGAGTGGACCATCTACAGCATTCATAAGAATGAACCATCCATCAGAGACAGATCCAGGTTTGGCACAGACTTTAGTTTGCATAATCTGTTGGGATTAGGGGCTGCCTCTTTAAAAACATAAATACATATATAAGAAGTGAATAATTAGAATGAAAAAAAATCACAGTGAATCACTGGAAACTTAAAAATTCAGCCTAGTGTCTTCTAAGATGCCTTTAGGCAGTTTGTAAGAAAAGTTTGTATTATCCTGGTTGCAATTTGGCTTCCCTTCCACACTTGGAACTCTACAATTCCCAGCATCTCCAAGTGCTCAAAGTTCCCATGCAAATGAAGGCCCTAATGCTTACGTTTTATTTGTTTCGGATAACTTTACCTCTGCTGGCCATATATAATATTGGTGGGGAAAAAATAGTGGCAAGAAGCATTGTTTCTGACCCTGCCTCCTTCAGAGTTCATAGTTCTAGAATGAATTTAAGATTGTGGGCAAGAGTCAGATCAAGGTTTAGAGCTCACCCTTAAAAGAAAATTATTTAAAAGTTGTATTTTAAAATTTTGGCTTCATGTTTTGCTTTCTTATGTACTATCAACTGGGAGAGATTAATGTGCAGATATGGGAACAATCCACATTTTCAAGGGCTCTGATTCTAAAGCAAAATGGGGACTAGGAATTTTGGAAGTGTTGTTTTTATTCTCAGCAATCTGCAATGTACACATAAATATATAGCTTTGTAATTATAATAGCAACACAGTACACATAATCAGTAGTTTGTAATTCCTGTCAATGAATCCTCTAGGAAACAGATGCCATTTTGGTGCTGTGGACACAAGAAGGGAGTAAACCTCTGAAGGTTCTTAATTTGTTTCATTTTATTTTTAGAGCTACATCTTGCTCTGTCACCCAGGATGAATAATAAGACAATCACAGGACTGGGGCCTACCCTAAAGAGCTAGATGACTCAGTTCTTTACTGCTAGGCAGGTTTGTACCTTCAGAATCCAAGAAGAATGGCGTCATCTCACCCTGAATATGATTTGCCCCAAATGATCAGACCTTCAGAAATATGTTAAATCTATGAAATTCTTTTTCTTTTTCATTTTTCTCATTGTTATTACAATGACTTTTGCTGATTCATTTCCATGTCTTTTTATTCCCCACTATTCTTTACAGAATAATTTAAGCAACTACCCGAAAGAGGTGAGTTTTTATAGGCGAGGTTTATAATTGACAAGAAAAATGTCATATCTGAAATCATATTCTTTTCTAGAAAAAATACTTGGTATGAATTTTTATTCTAAATTTGAGGCATTTTTTCAGATATGCAATTTACCATTCTCAACACTAATAATTTTCTCTTTTCTGTCGCATGCACTCCAAGGCTCTATCATTCTCATTCTTAGTGCTCAGATGTCCTTTCCACGTATTCAGAAGTTCCCTGCTAGCTTGTTAAATCAACAGTGCATTCCTCTTCTGATGATTACAGCCACTCGAGGGTGGAGGATGAGGAAAGTGAGCAGAGAGAGAAAAAGCAGAAGACGTCCTGGGAGAGAAAAGGAAAACACAATTTGAAGTGGCGAGTAAGGATATCCCTTTTTCTATCTAGTAAAATAGAAGTCCCTAAATTCTCAAGTTTAATATAAGCTGGAGCTACAGAGAAGCCATTCACTCATTTATCTGACAATTTTTTTTAGTGCATACTGAGAACCATGTCTAGGCAATATGGATACATTAGTGAACGAAACTATAAAATTCTTCCCCTCCTGAAGTTTATATTTTAGATGGGATGGTTGGGGGATAGAGAGAAAACTAAGTAAATTATTTAGTATATTAAAAGATAATAAATGCTTTGAAGAAAACTAAGACAGGCCATCAAGGTAGGAAGTGCTTCAGGGCAGGGGTGGAGAGTAAAAATTTGAATCAGACACTGAACAGGTGACATTTATGCAAAAAACTCAAAAAGGTGAGAGAATAAGGCATGCAGTTATTGAAGAAAAGAGAATCCAGAGAAAAGGAAAATCAAATGTAATTGCCTAAGGAGGAGTACGTTCAGGATGTCCGAAGAAGGGCAAGGAATTAGTGTAGCAGGAATTGAGGGGAGATGGGATCATAAGGATAACAAGAAGTCAGAGTGTGATCCATTATAGTAACTTTAGTTTTACTCTGAGTTTAAAAAAAAAGCCACAACCTATTACATGTTTTTAAGCAGTGGGGTGGCATAATCTGACATTTTTCAAGAAGAAACACTCTGCTACTGTGTTGAGAATAGGATATGGGAGGCCTGGGAAAAGCCGGGGAGAGGTTATTACTGTATTTCAGGCGAGAAGTGATGGTGGCATACAACAGGGTGGAACCAGTCGAGGAGCAGGGGTTGTATTGCAGACATATTTTGAAAGGTGAGCAAACAGGATTTGTTTGATGGATTGCCTGTAAAAGAAAAAGAGGAGTCATCGATGACTGCAAGATTTTTAATCTGTACAATTGAAAAAGTTGCCTGAAATAGGGAAGACTGTGTGTGTGTTTAGGCAAAGACAGACAATCAGGAAGTCAGTTTTGTTTAAGCAAGGACAATCAGGAAGTAAGTTTTGTACACAACTTTGAGATGTTTATTGGCCATCCAAGTGGAGATGTCAAAATAGAAAGTTTGTGGATGAGGCTTGAGTTTGGGAAGCAGGTCCAGACTGGAGGTATCAGATTATGGATAGTGTTTAAAGCCACGTGATTGAAAGAGTTCGTCAAGCGAGCAAACATAGACAGAGCAGTCTAACAATTGAGAAGATTGAACCCTGGGACACTCTAGTGTTCAGAAATCAGGTGAATAATTAAAATCTAGCAAAGAAGATTAAAATAGAGTTGGCAGTAAGGTAGGAGGCAAAGCAGGAAAGTGGGTATCAAGCAAGTAAGAGTGGGATGACTTAATCACACATCAGCCTTGAAAAGCATTTACTGGAGGGGAATCTAGAAGGAGATGCAGTGGCAGATTCCCACCACACTTTGGGGCAGTGCACAGGGATCCAGGAGGGCTGACTCTTGTATTCCAATCGAGGAACCCCAGCCCTTGAGCTGGTAGGCCTGAAAAGCTGCATGACTGAGAAGCCCAGATTTTCCCCTGAAGTGTGTAGTTCTATTTGTAAAATGGGGCGCAGGCTCCCAGCTCTTTTCTGTGTGTGATTAACCAGGGAGAATTCTCAGAGAGAAAAGGAGTAGGTGGGCCACAGAGAAATGGAAGGAAAGCACCATTTACACGGCACTGCAGACAAAAAAGCAAAGTGTGTGTGTGTGTGTGTGTTAAAACAAGAGACAGAGAGGAACAAAAAGAAATGTAAACTGATGAAGAGACAATGTAACAAAAAGATATAACCATCATGAACATATATGCCCCTCTCTCCTAACACTCCATTCCTTCTGGCGGTTTTAATTCTCAAGTACATTGAGATGGTTTGGCCTTCATTCATGCCATTTGAGGTCCATGCGCACCTCACATTCAGTATGCTCAGAACTGAGCTCATTCTCATTCGATCGCATTATAACCAACCCCCCCCCCACCCCCCCCCCCACACACACCAAATGTATTTGTCTTTCTGTATTCCCTTAGTGTATGATACCTGTTTTAGTTTTTCTGGGTGAAAAACAACCACAAAGTCTCAGTGGCATACGACAATATGCATTTATTTCTCACTTAATGGGCCTGTGGGTTTAGCAGGCAGTTTCTCCTTCAAGGTTGTGGGTTACTTTCAGGTCTGTTTCATGAGTATAATTCTGAGACCCACATTGAAGGGGTCAGTGGCTACCTCAGGCATGTTCTTCTTTTGACGGAGGTAAGAAGCTTCCAGAGGCGTGAGTGGATACATGTGAGGTCTCTGAAATCCTAACTCGAATGAGCACACCCTGTCGTTTTGCCCACATGCCATTGGCCAAGACAAGCCACCGGTTAAGGCCAACATTGCCTGGGGGAGGAGGGATGTGTGGAAGGGGTGAATATTTCCTGAATGTTATCTAATTTTTCACAGCACCACTCTCCACCCACGATCTACGTTACTTTTCTTGACTCCTTTTTCTTCCCCCTGCGCATCAGCAAATATGAAATGCATTCCTAGCAGCACCGCTTATCTGTCCAGACTCATCTATTATTTTTATCCTCCAAGTTAAACTGAACTGCTGATTGTTCCCTGCACTCTCTTTTGCTCAATTTTTTTTAACCTACCTCAGAAGCAAGAATAGAGCGTCTCTACCTTCAGACCCCCAAAACATATTTGGGGATTCTATTATCCATCCATCAGCCTCTTGAATGTTCACCTCTAGTGGGCATTCAACAATGCTGCACCGTTGCATCATATCATTATTACCACCATCTTAGTTTATGTTAATTGAATATTTATTAGGCATTATGCCCTGAGCTAACTGCTTGACATATAAATCTATTATGCCCCATTTAATCCTTACAACTTCCTTAGGAAGAAGATACTATTAATTCTCCCAATTATTTTGGTTGGGAAATTAAGATTAGATATAATATATCTTCCCTAAAGTTACAGTGACAATTTGTGGAGGAGACTCAATAAGGTTTTTTAAATTAACAAATAATTGGCCGAGCGCAGTGGCTCACGCCTGTAATCCCAGCACTTTGGGAGGCCGAGGCGGGCAGATCACGAGGTCAGGAGATCGAGACCATCCTGGCTAACACGGTGAAACCCCGTCTCTACTAAAAATACAAAAAATTAGCCAGGCGTGGTGACAGGCGCCTGTAGTCCCAGCTACTCAGGAGGCTGAGGCAGGAGAATGGCATGAACCCGGGAGGCGGAGCTTGCAGTGGGCAGAGATTGTGCCACTGCACTCCAGCCTGGGCAACAGAGCGAGACTCCGTCTCAATAAATAAATTAATTAATTAATTAACAAATAATTGTACATATTTTGTGGGATACATAGTGATGTTTTGATACATGTAGTGCATAGTGATCAGATCAGGGTAATTAGCATATGTATTATCTCAAACATTTATCATTCCTTTGTATTGGGAACATTCAATATCCTCCTTCTGGCTATTCGAAACTATATATTTTTGCTGACTATAGTCACCCTACAGTAGTATAGAACACTAGAATTTATTCCTCGTATCTAACTGTAACTTTGTGTCCTTTAACAGATCTTTTCTTATCCCTCTTTTTCCCCTACCCTTCCCAGCCTCGTGTATTCTCTAATTTATTTTTTACTTCTATAAGATCAACATTTTTTAGCTTCCTTATATGAGGGAGAATATTTGGTGTTTAACCGTCTATTTCTGGCTTATTTCACTCAACATAATGTCCTCCTGTTGCATCCCTGTGGCCACAAATGACAGGATTTCATTCTTTTTTATGGGTGAATAGTATTCAATTGTGTATATATACCACATTTTCTTTATCTTTTCATCTGTTATTGGATACCTAGGTTGATTTCCATATTTTGGATATTGTAAATAATACTGCAGTAAACATGAGAGTGCAGATGTCTTTTTGATATAATGATTTCTTTTCCTTTGGATAAATTCCCAGTAGTGAGGTTGCTGGATCATATGGTAGTTCTGCTTGTAGGGTTTTTTTGTTTGTTTGTTTGTTTTCCAACAGATTTTGGAGTATAGGTGGTTTTTAGTTACAGAGATGAGTTCTTTAGTGGTGAATTCTAAGATTTCAGTGCACCCATCACCTGAACAGTGTACAGTGTATCCAGTATGTACTGTTTTATCCCTCCCTGCCTCAATCTATCCCTCTAAGTCCTTGAAGTCCATTGTATCACTCTGTATGTTTTTGCATCATCATAGCATAGCCCCCATTTAAAAGTGAGAACATTCGGTATTTGGTTTTCCATTCCTGAGTTACTTCGCTTACAATAATGCCCTCCAGTTCCATCCAAGTTGCTGCAAAAGACATTATTTCATTCCTTTCTATGGCTGAGTAGTGTTCCATGGTGCATATATACCACATTTTCCTTATCCACTTCTTGGTCGGTGGGCACTGAGGTTGTTTCCATATTTTTGCAATTGTGAATTGTGCTGCTATAAATATGCATGTGCATGTGTCTTTTTCATATAATGACTTCTTTCCCTTCGGGTAGACACCCAGTAGTGTGATTACTGGATCAAATGGTAGAACTGCTTTTGGTTCTTTCAGGAATCTCTATAGTATTTTCCATAGTGGTTGTACTAATTTACATTCCCATCAGCAGTGTAAAAGTGTTCCCTTTTCACCACATCCATGCCAACATCTGGCCATTCTTGCGGGACTAAGGCGGTATCTCATTGTGGTTTTAATTTGCATTTCCCTGATAATTAGTGAGGTTGCGCATTTTTTCATATGTTTGTTGGAAGCTTACCTTCTTTTGAGAAATGTCTATTCATGTCCTTTTCCCACTTTTTGATGAGATTATTTGTTTTTTCTTGCTGATTTATTTGAGTTCCCTGTAGATTCTGGATACTAGTCTTTTGTCAAATGAATAGTTTGTGAATATTTTCTCCCACTCTGTGGGTTATTTGTTTACTCTGTTGCTTATTTCTTTTGCGGTGCAGAAGCGTTTTAGTTTAGTTAGTTCCCATTTATTTATTTTTGTTTCTGTTGCATTTGCATATAGGGTGTTAGTCATGCATTCTTTGCCTAAGCCAGTGTCCAGAAGTTTTTCCAATGATTCCTTCCAGAATTCTTATAGTTTCACATCTTAGATTTAAGTCTTTGATCCATCTTGTGTTAATTTTTGTATAAGGTGAGAGGTGGGGATCCTGTTTCATTCTTCTGCATGTGGCTTGCCAGTTTTCTCAGCACCATTTATTAAATAGGGTATCCTTTCCCCAATTTATGTTTTTGTATGCTTTGTTGAAAACCAGTTGGCTGTAAGTACTATTTGTAGTTTTTTTGAGGAAGCTCCAAATTGTTCTTCATGGTAGTTGTATTAATTTTCATTGCCACAAACAGTGTATAAGAGCTCCCTTTTTTCCACATTCTTGCCAGCATTTGTTATTTTTTGCCTTTTTGATAATAGCCATCTAATTGGGATGAAATGGTACTTTATTGTGGTTTTGATTTGCATTTTTCTGATGATTAGTGACGTTGACTATTTTTTTCATATATTTTTGGCTGTTTGTCTTCTTTTGTGGAGTATCTGTTCAGATCATTTGCCCATGTTGAAGTCTTTTTTTTTTTTTTTGCTGTTGACATGTTTGAGTTCCTTATATATTCTGAATATTGATTCCCTCTTAGATGAGTAGTTTGCAAACATTTTCTCCCATTCTGTAAGTTGTCTTTTCACTCTGTTGATTGTCTACTTTGCTGTGAAAAAACTTTTTATCATGATATAATCCCACATATTTATTTTTGCTTTTATTTCTTGTGCTTTTGAGGTCTTATTAATAAAGACTTCTTCCAGACTAATGTCCTAGAGCATTTCCCTAGTCATTTTATACTTTTTGGTGTTATATTTAGGTTTTTGATCCATTTTGAGTCGATTTTTTTCTTTTTTGTTTTATTTTTATTTTTTGCGTGTAAGTTGATCTTTTTTACAAAGTGAGAGGTGGGGGGTCTAGTTTCATTCTTCTGCATATGGATATCCAGTTTTTGCAGAACCATTTATTGAAGAGACTGTCCTTTCCCTGGTGAGTGTTCTTGGCACCTTTGTCAAAATAAGTTGGCTGTAGATAGGTGGATTAATTTCTGGGTTCTCTATTCTCTTCCATTGGTCTATGTGTCTGCTTTTACACCAGTACTACACTGTTTTAGTTACTACAAAATTGTAGTATATTTTGAGGTTTGGTACTGTGACGCCTCCAGTTTTATTCTTTTTGCTCAGAATTACTTCGGCTATTTGGGGTCTTTGTGCTTACATACAAATTTTAGAATTCTTCTTCTATTTCCGTGAAGAATGTCATTGGTGTTTTGATAAGGATAGCATTGAATCTGTAGATTACTTTGAGTAGTATTGTAATTTTAACAATATTAATTCTTTCAATCCATAAGCATGAACGTCTTTCCATTTCTTTGTATTCCCTATAATTTCTTTCATCAGTGTTTTGTGGGCTTTTTTGCAGAGGTTTTTCATCTCCTTGGTTAAATTTATTCCTGAGTATTTTTTTATAGCTATTGTAAATGGGATTGCCTTCTTGAGTTTTTTTTTTCTGTTAGTTTGTTATTTGTATATAGACATGCTACTAATTTTTATATATTAATTTTATATCTTGCAATTGTACTGAATTCGTTCATCAGCTCCAAAAGTTTTGGTACAGCCTTCAGGTTTATCTGTATATAAAATCATGTCATCTGCAAACAGGGGCAATTTGACTTCTTTCTTTCCAATTTGAATGCCTTTTCTTTTTCTTGCCTAAGCGCCCTGGCTAGGACTTTCAGTACTATGTTAAGTAAGAGTGGGCATCCTTGTCTTGTTTCAGTTCTTAGAGGAAAAACTTTCAATTGTTCCCCAACCAGTATAATATTGGCTGTGAGTCTGTCACATATGACCTTTATTTTGCTGAGGTTTGTTCCTTCTATGTATAGTTTGTTGAAGGTTTTTATCATGAAAGGATGCTAAATTTATCAAATGCTTTTTCCAAGTCTATTGAGATAAGTATATGGTTTCTGTCTTACTTTCTATTGTTGCAATATATCACATTTATTGATTTACATGAATCCTTGCATCCCTAGTATAAATCCCACTTGATCATGATGTATTATCTTCTTGAAGTACTGTTGAAATTAGTTTGCTAGTATTCTGCTGAGAATTTTTATCTGTATTTTCATTAGGGATATTGGCTGGTGGTTTTTTTGTTGTTGTGTCCTTCTCTGGTTTTAGTATCAGAGTTATGCTGGCCTCATAGAATAAGTTCAGAAAAATTCTCTCCCCTTTAATTGTGTGGGATACTTTGAGAAGAATTGGTATTAATTCTTCTTTTTTTTTTTTTTTTTTTTTGAGACGGAGTCTCGCTCTGTTGCCCAGGCTGGAGTGCAGTGGCACAATCTCGGCTCACTGCAACCTCCGCCTCCCGGGTTCATGCCATTCTCCTGCCTCAGCCTCTCCGAGTAGCTGGGACTACAGGCGCCCACCACTGTGCCCGGCTAATTTTTTGTATTTTTAGTAGAGACGGGGTTTCACCGTGGTCTCGATCTCCTGACCTCGTGATCTGAGAGAATCTGTGGCAGAGGTGGTATAGCATTGCTGGGTGTGGGCTCACCAGGCTGTTTCTCAAGTTGGGGGCACCTGTTTGCCCATGGGTTGGCCAACTTGGGGTCTGTCTCACTGGGGTTGGGACCATGGGGCTGTTACTCTGACCAGGAGCACGGGCACACATTTGCTCAGCCAGCCTGGGGCATGTCTGCCAGAAGCAGTCTGTGGGGTTGTTTCTCAGGTCCAGGACATGGGCATGCAGCTGCTCAGCCAGCCTGGGGATATGTCTACCAGGAGTGGCCCACAGGGCTGTTTCTCTGGCTTGGGACATGGGCACAAGGATGCTTGGCTGAGCAGGGAGTATGCTAGCGAAGGGTCTCTAGTGGGGCTGTTTCTCCAGCCTGGGACAAAGCTGCATGGCTGCTAAGTTGGCCTAGGGGTATGTTGCGGGGGAAGACCCAGAGGTCTATTTCTCAGCCCTGGGGAATGGGTAAAAGGTTACTTGGCTGACCTGGGGGGAATATGTCTGCTGAGGTGGCCTACAGGGCTGTTTCTCAAGTCTGGAACATAGGCACATGGCTACTTGGCCAGCCTGGGGGTGTGCCTACCAGAGGCAGGCCATGGAGCTGTTTCTTAGGCCCAGAATATGAGCTCTTGGCTGCTCTGGTGGCCATGGGATGAGTGCTTATGATGGGTGGCTTGTGGGATTGTTTCTCAGGCCCTTATTGGGGATGGAGGGCTATTGAGGAGACCAGAGGCATGTCTGTGGGGGTGGCAGTGCAGCAGGGCTGTTTCTCAGGTCTTCAGCATGGGCATGCAGTCACTCCACTAGCCCAGGAGTTTATTAGCTGCTCAGAGGCTCATGGGAGGTTAGGGGGGTAATACAGAGGTTCTGCTTGGCACAATGAAGATGGAGCCCTGGGTCTGGAGAGGTGTAGTGGCTACTGGCCCCCAGAGCAGGGCACACTCTAGAGGTGTCTCTGATCTCAAGATGGCACCGTGCTGCAGAAGCTGGGCTTACAGGTAGTGGGCAGTGAACACTTGTGCTTTTAATCCAGGGCAGTGCAGCTGCATGCATTCCCAGCTGCTCTCCAAAATGAACTCGGGGCTTGCAAAGGCTATGGGATTCTGCTGTAGTAAGGACTGTAGGTGTTTGCTGTGGGAATGGGTGCTGGTGGGACTGTTCCACCTACCTTCTCCTTACAATGGGAAGGCCCTCTTGGCTCCAGGCACATCCATTCTGGGTGAGGAAGATGGGGCTGCAGAGGCAGGGTGCCTCCATGCTGTCCTCCTGGACTTCCAATCAGCACTATCGTGTCTCTACTCCCCCACTTCACTCCAGTGCCCTTTGGCACTCCAGTCAAATCTTAGCAGTTTATCCATTGCCTTGGTCCTGTCTCGGGTGGGGAGATAAACTTCAGGCATCTCCAGGCAGCCATCTTGCTGACATCTCTCCTCCTGATAAGGTTTTTCTGACTCCAGAATTCTCTCTCCTAACCACTACCTTCTATGTTGCTTTTCCTTCTATTACTTTTCCATATCAACACTAAGAATAGTATTTGGTTAGTTGGATCTTATTAGTTGGCAACGCAGTCTAAATTCACTAAATTGTTGGAGAAATTTCCATTTACTTTAATATGATTCAGAAGCTACCATTGTAATCACCTTTTTCCTTTATTGCAGTTTAAGTAACTTTTTATACTAAATATTTCATATCAAACTTTTCTGATTATAAATGTTTTCTGTAAACCAAATTTACTTGAGAATGATCAATATCTCTTTCAAAGCAAATGACAACACCACTGTGAAATATATATCTGCAATGCTTCTCAATCTTTTATATCAAAGGTAGAAAAGAATGCATAGGGATTAGATTAATATTGGATATTTTCAGTTACTTATCACTGAAATGTTGTTTGAATGCTTTATTTCTCCAATAAAGGAGAGCCAGAGGTGTTGATCAATAAGTTGCTAAATTGATTTTTTTAAAGAGAGACAGAAAGAGAGAAAACCTTATTCTGGTTTTACTTTCTATTTCAAATGCATACAAAGTAACTCTTTACAGGAAGAGTACCCATTTTGTGATTTTTTTCTAAGATTATTAAAGAATTTTCTGTTTTCTCACAGACTTGGAGTACCAGTTAAATTAGAGAATTTAATAGGTAAAATATATAATTTACCTCTGTACGTGCCACTCAATTTTACTGTGAACATAAAACTTCTCTAAACGTAGCCTAGTAGTTTTTTAAAATTCACATAATTTTAGAATTTTTAATGATAATTTTAAACGTATAGTTCTGCTGATTATTAGATTGACTCAAAGTCTAACAATTTGCTTTAATTCAGTTGTTCTCAACCCTACCTATCTGTATGTTAGAATTCTCAGGGAGCATTAAAAATGTGGGTACACTAACTCTGTGAATATACTAAATATCATTGAATTTTACATTTATGTGTGTGAATTTTACATGAATTGTATGTCAATGGAGATTTTTTAAAAATATGGGTGCCCAGGTCTCACTCGGGACTAATTAAACTTCAATCATCCTAGGAAAGGTCAAGGCACCCAGGTGACTCTAATGTGCGGTCAGGGGCTAAAACCAGATTTAGCTTGTCCTTCTTAGTTAAAAAAAAAAAAAAAACAAAATGCTTTTAATCTCCCAACTATGTAAGTTGATTAAGTCTTCAAGATTTTGGTTATAAGGATAAAATTCATTAGAAATAACTGAAAGCAACCTAGTTGTTTTTAACTAACTTTAATGTTAGTTTAAAAAATGCAAGAATTATGTCATTTGAGAGCAGAGGAAAGACAAAAATTCCAGCAGAATTATATCTGGAACCAAAGTGACCTATTCTGGAGAGAGGTTTAGGGGTTGTGGTGATTTTTCCACTGCAGTGCAGAGGTTCACCAGAACCTACCATAAGGGTCTGGACTGGACTGGCAGGTTAAACTTTTCTGTAGAAATAGATGAAGATGACACAGCTTTTCCATGACGAAATACAATCACCCTGGTCATTACTCTGAGAATGTGGCAGTTTGTGTCTATGACATGACTTTCCTGTTGGAAATGGAAGCGTCCTGTGGTAAAATAGTGAACCCTCTAGTTACCTCCCCTACATTCAACCTCTTTCCATGATTGCAGAGATGGGCTCTGTGGTTTAAGTCAACCAAGAAAATGCCATGTCTCTAGACACAATGATTGCTTCAAGGGTAGATGCATTACCTAATGTAGTTGAATCAGGGTGGAGCTCAGGACTTCTGTTTCACTATTGGGAAAAATACATACGTTCTTCCTCTGGCTGTGAAGGAGGAAACATACAGGGCTATGGACTATTGAAAGCTAGCATTAGGGAAGCCACGCTGAGAACAAATTCGACCCATGGAGGCAGACAGAGCTAAGATTGTAGAGAAATAGACCAAGAGCCCTGATAACATTGTGAAAATGTGGATCAAACTGTGCCTAAACCCTCACTGATCCAAGAGCTTCTTTGTTACTTGAGCCAATCCCTTTATTATATAATTCAGTTTTCGAGGGGGAGGGAGGCTTTCTGTTTCTTGCATACAAAAGCGTCTTAATTGATTCAGTGATTACATGTGGAACTTCCTTGAATGAATTAATTCACAAATTGGAATTAAGAACCAATAAGATATTTTGAAATAACAGTAACCTTCTCAGGTATTTGAATTTAAATAGAGAAATGGTCTAAAACCAATGGTCCAAACCAAAATTTCTTTTAAAAATGAAGAAGTGAATGGTCTTCAGTTTATTAGGGTTGGGATTTAGGATAGAAACCTTCTCCAAGCAAAACATTCTTAAGGAGGGTTATCTTGCTTCTATTTTGTGTCCAGCAGGATCTGTCTTCCTTTTGAGAATTCTTTCTGCTACTTCTTTACTGGTGCCTTTTTCTCCAACCACCAATATTACTCTGATTACCACTAAATCAGTCTCTTTCTCTCTTCTTCTCTCTCTTTCCCTATCTGTCTTCACTTTTCTCTCCCCCCATTATGATGTTCCTCTTTTTCGTTCTGACTCCCACTGTTTCTCCAAGAACAAGATTAATTCGAGCCTATCCTTTTGGTTCAAGAGGATCCTGAAAGTAGTCCCTGCAGGACACTAAATAACTAATAAATTAATCCAAGTCAATACTCTAATGGCTACATAAACTTTTTTGGATTATACATTAATTTTTAAACCTGCCTCGATTCATTCTTGTTTAAAGATTATATTTGATGATCTAAATTTTTCTGGAGAAAAGACCTAGAGAAGAATGGGGGCAGCTTTCAAGGAGGTCTTCAGACCATTTTGCAGAAGCTGATGTGACCAGGGGACTGGAGAAGGAAATTCTGGAAGAATGAATGTAGAAGGCTTCCATTCTGGAGGGAACTTGGAACTTAAGTGGTTGAAGGTGAGCTAATGAAAGAAAGGGAGAATCTATTTCTAAATTGAGAATGGGAGCAGGACACATTGTGTTTATTAGCAAAAAAGGCATTTCATAAAAGAAAATATGGCCATAAAGAAGTGGATTATTGTTATGATCTCAGAAAATCAGCAGTCAGACTTAAGCTCTACAGAAATTCAACGAAAAGTTTATGTATAATTTTTACATATCATAAAAAGAATGAAATCCATGTAAAAACTAGGGTGTGGCAGGTGGATCATGAGGTCAGGAGTTTGAGACCAGCCTGGCCAACATTGGAGAAACTCTGTCTCTACTAAAGATACATAAAATTAGCTGGCGTGGTGGCATGCACCTGTAATCCCAGCTACTCGGGAGGTTGAGGCAGGAGAATTGCTTGAACCTGGGAGGCGAAGGTTGCAATGAGCCAAGATCATGCCATTGCACTCAAACCTGGGTGACAGGGCAAGACTCCGTCTCAACAACAATAAAACAAACAAACAAAAAAACAACTAGGGTGTTAGCAGAGGTCATCACTGGTTATGATATATGAAAGACAAGTATTAAAAGGAAGAGCAACAAATAAATTTAGAATGGGCATGTTATTACCAATTTTACCTTTCAAGTTCTGCATTCTTGACTTGTTCTTTGCATAGACATCTTTTTCCCTTTCAGACACTAGAATGAGGCAGTTTTATGTTTATACTTTTTATGATGATTTTTAAAACTGTTTAGATTTCACTGCATGGAAAGGCCACATCCTTGAGAACACCTGCCCTTGCTGTTAACCGATTATTATTAAGCAAGAACAAATGTCATGAAGTCAGTTACAATAAAGTGTAAATAAAAAAGTTTATGGCAGGGTGTGTAAAGCAAAAAAATTGAAATTAATCACCCAGGCAAAGCAATGACAGATCCAAAGGTCATTGTTTTGTTCACTCAAATACTTTATTAGATACCTTGATCAAAAATTACGTTCATGTTTCAAAATCTTTAACTTGTTGGTACCATAATTGATTAACTTTTGCATAAATTCTAGTGAAACAATTACATTCAATTTCAAAATAAAAAGTGTTTACTAATATAATGAGCTGTTCTCCATGAAGAGTCTGAGCAGTGACTATCAACCCACACATTTTAATTTCTTAAGATATTGTGCTTCTTTTACAGTTGGAATTTATTCCAACTTACTCAGCTTTCTGTACTCACCTTAAACAATAACTTTAATTGAGAACCAGAATTATCCTAAGAATTTAGCACAAGAGATATAATTATTCTTCAAGTGGCCTCTTAACATCTTTTGCATCCTATCTTATGTGGACTGATCTCGGAGAACTTAAGAGATGACTTAGAATTGGAGGAAATGCGCTACTCAATTTCATTAGAACAATTGTTTATTAAGCATTTACTATGTGCCAGTGCCAGTCAGTAGGCTAAGTGTTGCAGGGAGTACAAACAGAAACAATATATCTCTTGTCATTGGCAGTGTTAATAGATGGTTGGGGAGTGGTTAGATCCACTATGATATTTATTGTTCACCATCATCTAACCCAAAACAACACACAATCTAAGTAAAAGCACAGTGCCTAATATTTTAAATTACCTTCTGGACACATATGCTATTAGGAGCACTCCACCCCCACTTCACACCCTTAACAAGATTAGCACTTCTAAGTCTCTTCTACCTTGGCTCTTGTACTGAAGAAACATGGTCTGATAAGGAAAAAAAGTGAGTACATACACACACACACACACGTGCGTGCGCGCACACACATACGCACACTTCAAAACCTTTGATATAAAGGATTACAATATACAAAGTGACTTTTCACCTTTCTCGTTTTCTATTACCTGAATGTCTTTCTTTTGAACTGCCCCTTTGTTCTCTACATGCTTTTAATCAGAGGATTCTTGGCAAAATCTATTTTCTTAGTGTTTGTGTGTTAAATCACAGTGGTAGATGTTCTGGGCAAACTATTATTAAAACATAGGACCTTCAATTGTATGTTGAAAATTACCCAGTTCCCCCCAAGGTCAACCTCAAGGTTAAAAGGCATAATTTTAACCCTAACTCCAATCTGTGTCATCTCTCATTGAGTCTTAAATATGCCAAATTTCATTGTATGTGATTTATAATTTCTCTTTAATATTCATAATATATGCATTCTGGACCACCAAAATAAGTTGACCGTCATCTTTCTTCACTTGCTTTCTCTAGTAGCAATTTTATTTTTCTAGAGTCATAATTATTATTTTATTTTAAATACTGTTTTTACTGTATCTTTTAAATTAACAAATATCAAGATTGACTTGAAAAATTCAGGGGGAGCATGCATTTCTATGAATTTTAACCTATGTATGAATTCCTATAACAACCACCACAGTCAGGAAACAGGCCTGTGTGGGTCTGTTTCTGGATGCTCTATTCTGTTTTATTGATCTATGTGGCTATTCTTTTGCCAAAACCACAATTTGTTGATTAATGTAGCTTTATAGCTATTCTTAAAATTGGAAAATATAAGTATTTCTATTTTATTCTTCTTTATAAAATCACTTTGTGTATCCAAGCTCCCATTCCTTTTCATATAAATTCTAGAATCCATTGTCTAGATCTATAAAAATTCCCACTTGGATTTTGATTAATATTGTGTTAAATCTGTAGAACAATTTAATGAAAAGTGTCATGTCAACATACTGAGTTTTCCAATCCATGAGCAGGGTGTGTTTCTGTTTATTTAGGCTTTCTTTGAGTTCTTTAATCAGTGTTTTGTAGTCACTAGGTTGCTGCAAAAGTAATTGCAGGCTTTGCTATTACTTTCAATGGCAAAACCCACAGTTACTTTTGCAGCAACCTAATAGTCTAAATATTTTCATTTTTGGAACAATTATACATCTTTTTTTAATTGGAGTTTGCAATTGTTCATTGCTAGTATATACAAATATGATTGAATTTTGTGTATTGAACTTGTAATGTGCAACCTTGCTAAATTTACTTAGTAGTTCTAGGAGGTTTCTGTTGATTTCATAAGATTTTCTACATATTCAAGAATATCATCTATAAATAGAAACAGATTAATTCTTATTTTCCAAATTGTCTTGCTTTTTTGTGCTGGCTAGGACTTTCAGTACACTATTGTATAAGAGTTATGAGAATGGATAGCCTTGCCTTATTCTCAGTGGGAAAACATTCATTCTTATATCATGAAGCATGATGTTGGCTGTATGTTTTATACAGTTGTCTTTTATCAGGTTAAGAAAGCTCCCCACTTTTCTCAGTTTAATGTGTATTTTTTATTATGAAAAGATGTGGAATTTTTTCAAATCTTTTTTCTGCATCAATTGATAGTCATGTTTTTTCTTCTTTTGTCTGTTAACATGGTAGATTACATTGATTGATTTTCAAATATTGAACTAGCTCTAAGTTCTTAGACAAACTTTTCTTGGTCACCGTCATATATTCTTTGTCTTATATTCTTTTTATATGTTTATGAGTTTGGTTTGCTAGCATTTTGTTGATTATTTTTCTGTCTGTATTCTGAGGGATATCATTCTTTAGTATTATTCTCTGGTACTGTTTTTGTCTGGTTTTGGTATAAGGCTGATGCTGAATATAGTCTATCCTGGTGAGTATGTAATCTGCTTTTGTTGGGTTGGATGTTCTATAAATGTTAACTAGACATAGTTGGTTAATAGTGCTATGCAATACTTTTATATTTTTGCTATTTTTCTGTGTACTTGTTCTATCAATTATTGAAAAAGGAATGTTGACTTTTCTAAGTATGTTTGTAGACTTAGATATTTCTCTTTTCAGTTCTATCAGTTTTGGCTTTATATATTTTGAAGCTCTGTTGTTAGGTGTATACACATTTAGAATAATTTTATGTTTTCTTGTAAATTTATTCTTTTTAAGTATGCAATCTCTCTCTTAAACCAGTGATTTTCCTTTTTTTATAGTTTACTGTATCTGATATTAACTACACCAGCTTTCTTTTGACTGATGTTTGCATAGTATTTTGCTTTTCATCTTTTAAATTTAACCTCCTAATAAAATTATATTTGAAGGAGATTTCTTATAAACAGTATGTAGTTAAGTTTTAAAAAAAGTTATTCTGACAACCTCTGTCATTTACTTTGCGTTCTTGGACTATGTATATTTAATAAATTCATTAATATGTTTGAAATTAGGTCTAAGGTTTCATTTGTTTTCTTTTTATTCTCTATTTTGTGTCTGTTTCCTCTTCACTGCTTTATTTGGATTATTTAACTATTTTTTATTATTCTAATTTATCTATTGAGTTTTTGGCTATGTCGCTTGATACGGTTTTTAAAAACAGTTTCTTTGTAGTTTATAATAATACATATTTAACTTGTCACTGTCTACCTAGAATTAATATTTTACCAACTGAAGGAGTGTAGAAAACTCCCATAGGTTTTCTTTTAACTTCCCTGTTTATGTTGCAGTTATCAAATGGGTTAGTTCTTACTTTGAAAATCCTATCAAGACAATGTTTTTTGAAATTTTTTTTTGCTTTGATTGGTATGCATATTTGAAAGAACTTAGAGGAGAAGAATAATCTAATATGTTTATCCAGCTTTTACAATTTCTGCTACTCTTCTTTTATTCCAAACATTCTAAGTTTTCTTTTAATATCATGTCCCTTTTGCATGGAAAATTGCCTTTGACTTTTTTTTTTTTAGAACAGGTATTTGGTGATAAATTCTTATTTTTCCTCTATCTTAGAATTTCTTTATTTTTCCTTCATTCCTAAAGGATATTTTTACTAGATATAGAGTTCTAGGGTAACAGTTCTTTCCTTTCAGCACTTTGAAAATGTTATTCCACCTTATTCTACTTCTATGGTTTGTAATAACAAATCCAGTCATTCAAATTATTAACATCCTGTAAGTAATGTATTATTTTTCTCTAGTTGCCTTCAGAACTTTGTCTTTGTCTTCAGTGTTCAATAGTTTGATTATAATATATTTGGACATTGATTTCTTTACATGTATACTGTTAGGACTTTACTAAGCTTCTAGAATGTATAACTACATGACTGTTGCCAAATTTGGGAAGTTTTCAGCCACTATTTCTTTAAATATTTTTTATGCCTCTTGCTCTTTTTCTTCTCCTTCTGGGACTCTGATGACTTAGACCTTTTGGAATTGTTCCATAGGCCCCTAAGTCTTTGCTCATTTCTTTATAATCTTTTTAAATTTCGTCTTTGTTGTTTAAGATTTTTTTATTTACCTATTTTTAAGTTTACCTATTACATTTTGTCATCTCCATTCTGCTGTTGATCCCATCTAGTAAATATTTTTTATGTTATTGGATACTTTATACAATTTTTATCGTTTTTCTTTGTGTCTTCTATTTCTTTGATGAGACTCCTCATTCCTTTTAAAAGTGTTCCCTCCATGCATGCACAGCTCTTAAGTCAGCCCAGGAGTGCATGTATGTTTTTATGAGTTTGACTTCTGATTTTCCCCTTCACCATGACCTCCCCAATACCTCTGGCTCCCACAGGCCTTACTTCCTGGCCCTCTGTACAGAAAACTAGGGGTTAAATTCCCTTTGTCTGCCATGATATTCTTGTGACTGGGTCTGCATATACTGCCAAAATTGCGGAAGGACAGAGAACGAAAAAAACCAATGGGGATTAACTTTATACCCTTGGGACTACTTTAGTCATAGAGAGGGATTCTTCTTCAGATTTTTAGGTACCTCCTTGGCCACTACCACCACAATAGTATTGCCTGGGGGCTAAGGCAAGAGAGAAGGGAAAAATAACGATTAAAAAGTAAGGATATTCCCCTCTCTCTGTGATCCATGGGATTCCCCTCTTCCACAATTTCTTTACAAAGAAAGGGATCTTCTTGAAGCTTTTTGCTGTTTACTCATGTGTGCTTCCGGATTTAGAACTTCTCTTGAGCCTATGTCAAGTGATACTGGAAGGGAAAAATGGAAAATTCACCACTGGTTTGGTGCAACTTCAAATTCTGGGCTCTTTCTCCAATCTTCCTGCGAAAATTTACTTTTCAGCATCTTCATATAGTTGCATCAACATTTATACCTGCATTAAGTGGGAGAGACAGAAGCGTGCTTCCTCTATCTTCCCTAGCACTGCAACCTTTCTCAAGTACTCTTAATGTACAACTTACTGCACAGATTTTGGGATTTACATTGTACTCTAATAGTTCTTTGAAGTTTATAAGTAGATTTATACATTTATTAGTAAATTTCACATGTATGATCTCATTTTATCCTCACAAGTCTATCAGTTTGTATAAATATAGGAACTAAATTTCAAGGAGTCTGTGCTCACACTGGTTAACATTTAGCAGAGAAATGCATAGAAGTCTATTCTCCCAGTTTCAAAGAGAAGTGGAATCTGAGTAGAGGGAATACAATTCATCTTTCCTTTTCTCTACCTTCCTTTGGCCTCTTCCTTTTACCTAATATAGCCTCCCTCACATCTCTAAACTCAAAGATGTATTCATTCTTTACTACTTGTACAGAACTGTTCTTGCCATTACCATCTGGATTTAGAAATGATGACTAAATTGCCAGTTCTATGGGAAGGTTAATGTACCAACGTTTCTCAATTATACTTAGCTGTATGCACTTATTAATTTAACAGTTACTATATTTCAAATACTTTGCTAGGGGCAGCAAATAAAACAAGAATAAGATGGATCCCCAAATTTAATGAGCTCTCAGTCTAACAAGAAAGACAAATGTATAATTCTGTTCTTGCACTACTATAAATAAATACCTGAGACAGGGTAATTTATAAAGAAAAGGCCATGGTTCCACAGGTTGTATAAGAGGCATAGCTGGGAAGTTTTGGAAACTTACAATCATGGCAGAAGGCAAATGGCAAGCAGGCACCTCTTACATGGATGGAGCAAGAAGAAGAGAAAGAAGAGGGAGGTGCTACACACTTTTAAATGACCAAATCTCATGAGAACTCTGTCACAAATACAGCATCAAAGGGGGAAATTTGCCCCCATGATCCAATCACCTCCCACCAGGTCCAACCTCCAACATTGGGGATTACAATTCGACATGAGATTTGGGCAGGAACACAAATCAAAACCATATCGACAAACCATATTGATAACTACTGGTGAATATTGATTGCCTACTCACTATGTGCAGTTCACTGTACTAGTGGACTGTATTCATAGATAGGTAAATCTATAAAATAGTAAGATTATTATACCCAACTGAAAAATGAAGAAACAAAGTAAGCAAGTTACTTGAAGTCACACCATATGGTAAGTGGTGATGCCAGGATTTGAGCCCAGGCAGTCTGACACTAGAGTTCAGATGCCTAAGCATTAAGTGATTAAAACTCAGTTTGCCTAATGATACATAAAATTCCCTCCACTACTACTTCTTTGAAATTAATAAAACTTCATTTTTTTCTTCACGCAGATTCATCCTTCTTGATATTTGGCAGAGGAGTCATTAGTAGCTCGTTAAGACTTAACTTGTCCAAAACTGGGCTTCCCTCCCACCTGTTTTTTGTCTTTCTCATCTCATTTACTAGCAACACTGTTCTTCCAGTTGCTCAGAACAAAAACTGCAGTGTGATCCTAGTCCCCTCTGTGTCTCTCATATCTCATTTCCAGTGTCAGCCTATCCTATTATGTTGGTGCAAATGTAATTGCGGTTTTTGCCATTACTTTCAATAGCAAATAACGCAGTTATATTTGCACCAACCTAGTATTATCTATACATTTAAATTATGTCCAGAGTTTAACAAGTTCTCACCATTCACATTGTTTACCTGACCCAAACCAGCATCCCCTCTCACCTGGATTAACTCCTGCTACTCTCACCCTTCTACAGTCTATTCTCAATACAACACCCAGCGAGGGGCTATGAAACCATGTCTTATAGTGTCAGTCTTCCGTTCAAAACCCAGAGATGGCTTCTCTTTTCACTCAGAGTAAAAATCAAGTTCCTTCTCTAACCTACAAGGCCATAGATGATTCTGCTCTTGATAGAACCTTCTTCACAACTCTTTATTTCTCTAACTTCTCTCTCTCTCTCTTCTCACTCCACATCAGCTGTGCTGGACTCTTGGCTGGTCCTTAGACACACTAGGCACATTTCCATCTTAGGGCCTTTGCACTTACTGTTGCCTACCTAAAATATTCCCCTTCTCATCTTCCCCCAACCCCCACCCCCACCCTCATGACCAGTTATCCACAGGGCTCACTAGTTTCATCACTTTTCTGGTCTTTTGTCCTAAGTCACCTCAGCAAGGTTTGCCTTGGCCACTCAGAATAAAATTTCAACCTCTTCCCCAACACTGCATGACTTTAATTTCCTTTCCTTTAACTTTCCCATTTAATGATGATCGCTACGTAAACCACTACTTATTATGCTTATTATCTTGTTGCTGTCTCTCTTTCTCCTCAGTAGAGCACAGAGTCCATGAAGGCAATGATCTGTCTTCTCAGCATCTAGAAAGCAATCGGCACACACATTTTATTTATGCTTTAAAATAAACCCAAACCTACCCTCACCCAAAAACCTTCCATAATTTAGAATTTAATGCAATGCTGCTCATAGCGAGTACTCAATAAAAATTGAAAAAATTCTTAGATGAACTGATGACCAAAGATGAACATTGTATAGAACACTTTAAATTGATTTTTCTTTATGGAAAGGTAGTTGCCTTTGCTTCAGAGGTTAAATAGGGATAGGATTCTGCTCACCACCTTTGTTAGTTTAGCACAATTGGCGAAAAGACCACCTTGACTTAGCCTAGGCCAAAACTTAGAAACAGGGCAAACATTTTTATCAAAGTGACCCAAATAATAGAGAATAAACTATGGATACATTAGTAAAGCATATATTCTGATTCTAAATTTGATTTTATTCTTAGGATATAATTTGAGATTCTCATCCTTTTAGCAGTTGACTGAGTCTAGCACCGTAACAAATACACTAAATTTCTGTATTAACCAGGATACTTTTAGATTTAATTGGCAGAAACCTGATTCAAATTGATTTAAAGAAAAAAATGAGGAGAGAGGGACTTATTGGCTGAAAAAATTGGGAAGCTAGAGAGTGTAACTAATTTTAGGCATGCTGAATTTAAAAACATTAAGTGATTAGATTGAGACACACACACACACACACACACACACACCCTCACCCTTTTCTCTCTTTCCATCTTTGCTTTGCTTTCTGCTGGATTGGTGATCTTCTTAGCCAACTTGTATCCATGTAATGATAGAAATAACCACTCATGACGCCAGGGTTACATCTTGTAGTTCATCAGATCTGATGAAACAGAACTTATTTTCCCTGTAATTGTCCCAAAAGTCTTGCAATGACTTCTGACTGTCTCATCTTGGCAATAATTGGTTTATCCATAAGTGATGAATACAGCATTGTTATTGTTATTGTTATTTTTGCATCAAGATCTATGTGTTATTGTTTTTGTTTTTAAAATATTGTATCTTAGTGAATGGATAAGGACTTCTATTTTAGGAAAACTGTTATCTGGTTGAAGCCAAGTGGAATGTCAGGCTTCATTTTAGTAACCTCTAGGTCAATGATTTCTGTAATTCCAAGCAAATATATCCAAACTGTTAAATTTAAAGACCTCTAAGTAAGTTCATTTTAGAAAGTTAAATCACAAAAAGTACTATGATTTTTGCGAATTCATGTCTGCTTTAACTCCTGGAAATCCCCAGTTTACTTTTTGTAAATAATATTCACCTGTAAAGCAATTTGACATTGGAGATTTCCTACTACAAATTATGGTGGTCATTAATGCTATTTATAGTCTGGTAAGATTGTACTTAATGACCTCTTTGTGGTAGGATGAGGCCTTCTAAGGAGTTCTTGCCAATAAATTGTGAGCAGAAGTGATATATGTCAGTTCCAAGCAGATAATATAATTGCCTCCAGAGCCTTCTTTCCCTCTGTATTTGGTAACTAGCAATGCTTGAGGTGGTGGCTGTGGCTGCTGTGTCATTCTGGGTGCCTAAGTAATAAGAGACCAGCTGATCTGTGATCACAGCTAAGTCCCAGTTGACCTCCTCTGATTGTTTTGTATTATGAACAAGAAATATACTTTTGTTGCTTATGTCACTCACATTTTGATCTTGTTTGTTGCTACAGCATATTGGCCTAACCTGGTATATATATATATGTGATCTTATATGATTCTTTTATGTTATATGATTTTCAAAACAAGTCTCTGATGTGGGTGGCTCAAGTTTTATTGTTCTTCTCTTTTTTATAAATAATAAAACTAAAATTCAGAAAAGCTGCATACTTTGCCCTAGGTACACAGAATTAATAAGCGAGAAAACTGGGAATAAAACAGAATTACTGACTTGGAGTCTACTACTCTTTTAAAAAGATAAAACTATAAACACAGAATCTTCTAATTATTGACAAAAATGTTTTCAATTTAAAAATGTTCAAAGTTGAACATTATGTGTCATAATTTACATTTGAAAATACTGTGATTCATGACAATATTTTGTGTTATCCCACATCTATGATCACTGGCCTTGGTCTTTTATTTTATCAGAGCAGCCACTAGATAGAGAATATAGGAACATGATAAAAGTTACTTTTGAAAGTACATGCTTTGAACTAAAGGCTATGTTTCATTTGCATAAACTTTTAAAATATATTTATTCTTACAGAGTAGGGCCTTGAAACACTAACCCTGTTTTCGTAATAAATCCCTGTGACAGTTCTATGTTGTGAAGCTCCATTCTGTTAAACATAGCGATTATACATCAATTCATCTCTTTCAGGAAAATTTCCTTCAGAGATTTCTCAAAGCTAAAAAATCAAAATGGCTGACATGAAGATAAAATGGTTAAAAATCAACAACAACAACAACAACAACACACACACACACACACAGCCCCATACCTAATGTCTAGGATTTCATGTCTGAACAGAGCTGAAAAAAGTTTTCAAGCCTGGGTCTTTCAGTAATCCTTATTTCGGAAAGCCTACACCCTGTAAAACTATTCTAGAGCAATGATTAACCACACAATGAGCCTGTGAGACAGCAGATGCTTGGCTCCCCTTTCCCTCCCTTCTTACCTCCTCATCAAACATATTTGTAGAGTACATATTTATCTACTTAAAAAAAGAGAGAGAAAACCCTGTTACCTCCCTTCTAACAGGAAGTAAGCAGGACTTCTCCTCACAGGCTATAAAAATATTGACAGTAGATAATGGGCCTGTACAAGATACTGGTGGGAAGGGAGTTAATAATCACAGGATCGAAATGCAGGGAGCTTCAGATGCTGCCTAAGACCAGAAAGGCAATGAATACTGTTTTTGTTAATAACTAGCTGGTGACAGAAAGCTCTTTCAATCTTGCCTTCCTGGAACTGGAAAATACAATACCAGGAGATATATAGTAATAAGATATACCTATCTTATCTACATCCATGAAGTAATTTTCCACCAATATAAGAAAGAATTAAGCGTACTGTCTATTAGGGAAAAAAGCCAACTCATAAATTTTTCTAAATTAAAATGCGGTTAGCAGTAATTAAAAATATTGCAGGATAAAACTATCTTTTTGAAAAATACTGCAAGAAAGTGGAAACTAATGTAGACAAACAGTATTACCTAATTTAATAAAATGTCTAAGGAATCTTCTGTTTTTAAAATGTTACTATAGCTCAATATTCTTATAAGCCTTAGGTGTTAGAACATTTCAGAAACCCAAGACGTTTTCATATAGCCTAATACATCCAGATGATTAAAGTACCAGAGAGTTCTTTTAGGGAGCACTAGGATTGTTCTATAACATAGACTAGCTATATCTACATTGCCTCAGAAAATAAATGTTCAAAGGAGACAACCACACTCTGAAAATAACAGTTTTATCCTCCTGAAGCATAAATCTTTACTGCCCTTCAGTATAAACCAAACTGAAAAGATATGATGCATCATTTTCTGTAATGATTAACCCCCTATTTGCCAGCTGTCTTGGTGAGTACTTCTAGATTTCAGGAGACGTTAAGTAACCACAAGTTGTACAGGTGCAAATCCCTCGTGCAAGTTTTGCACTAGCAATCTTTCTCTCTCTCTCTCTCATCTTTCTTTCTCTGATTTCTAGAAGTGTTATTATTTTAACCAAATGTCTTATTCATTTAACTTATGGGGTAAATGTTGAAATCATTTAAAGCATCTGCTGTTTGTGAAACATATAATAATGGCGAAATCTACAGCTGAAGATGAATTAGTTTACTGTTGAAAAATTCAGGAGGATCCAGTGGAAGGATCAGTTACCTTGGTAAACTTCAGGGCACAGTTCTGAATGGTTTATTTCATTTCCCCTATTGTTCTTTGTAAATATCCTGCAAACCAGTTTACAGCATGTTGGACAAAAATTGTTCCCACTGATAAAGATAGCCTCTTTGAGGGAATTTTGTTTATCATCTAGATGAAGATAAACTGAAAAGGGTACATGATGGAAAGAAATGGAGAAAATTGGAGATTGTTTTTAGAGAGAAATGATCTTGAAATGTTTATTGCTTAGTGGTTATTTGTTGCTGAAAGCAGTAGCACTTCCTTCAGATTGCAGTCAAGGTGAACTCCAATAAGGTATTCCTTGAAGATACTGGAGTCCTCTAGGCTGGAGCAGGGATCCTCTGTGGAAAGGCGTGTCGATGAGCTCTGATGCTAATGATAACGGGAGTATTAAATGAAGGTTACTATAGCAGGGTGCCTGCCCCAGGGAGGAATTCTGACCGCAAAGAAATAGAGATCTCTGACTCTTGATCAAACAGATGGGCTGATGCTGACCTGCGTCAATGATCTCGAGTTGATCAACTGAGATTAGGAGGCGAAAGTCGGCAGCACAGCCACCAAAACACTGCTGGGTGTTTCTGTCAGGAGAGAGAGGGGAGGGAAGCAAGAATAGGGGAGAAAAATCTTCAGTTCACACTGACAGGAGATCAGGTTTCCCCAGCTCTCTGATGCCCACCTGCACCTCCCTGCCTCTGCTGTGCTCCCTGTCCAGGATGAAGGGGTGAGGCCTGCGCTGCTCCTGCAGGAAGCACTGCAGATTTTTCAAAAGTGCAAGGCATTAATTTGTACCAGTGCCTGCCTGGGCTGCTGAGAAAAAGTGCTGTTGCCTTGCTCGCCACGCAGTGAAGTGGCTGCTCAAGTCTTGTCTTGACTGTGTCATGCTGGAGGTGAACCAGAAGGACAGACCCAAAGAATGGGGACTGGTGAGGTTAGGGTGTTGGTAAAGGAAAAAATACATGAAATAAAACCACTGCCTAAGGAGGCCCAGTGCTGGGAAATCAAGGTCAAGGGAATGGGGGAAGAAAAGGTGGCAACTGGACCAAGAGATGTCAGAAGGACTGGGGGGAAATGATAGGGAAGTGGAAACTGCTAGAAAAGAATGAGTGAAAAGCATGTGAGAGCTCGTGAAAGGGAAGGAAAGATGGTGGTAGAAAGGAATAATGTGGTAGAAAATGCAGCCAGGTGACACAGGTAGTGAGAAAGTGCAAGGGGAAGAGATGCTAGAATCGTGCTTCTGCCTTCTGGGGATCATGCAGGGTTACCCCTTGAGTCACACTCCGCCACGGCAATGCAGGCAGTGCACTGTAAGACAGCACAGGGCCAGAGAAGGAAGCAACTTCCCAAGACTGGCCTGAGGGCATGAGCCTGTCCAACTAAATCCTGGAAAGGTGTATTGGGGTTTCTGATAACTCACATCCAACGGTGGATAAGACCTTGCCCTGACTCCAGAAATGCGCTTTTAAAAAAGTGTCAGTTGTTAGAAGGACCACTGGAGCACAGTGGATGGAGTATTTCACTCTGTCTAGGGGTTTCAGAGATTAGGCAAAAAGTTAAAGAAGGGAGGGGAAACCCTGTTAGAAAGGCTTTGTAGTTTTCAGGACAGAAAGAAGTCCCAGTGTTGACTGTAATCAGTTTAAAGCATCTGATCTAAAGAGAAAGCAAGACAAGGAATTCTGTGGCCAGGCAAAACACATACAGGCCTAAGTGAGCTTGAATCTCACTTATCTCTTCCATGGGCAGTATCTGCCTGTCACTGGGTCAGTGGCAAACTCAAATTAGACACAGGTTCCTGCTTTCAAGGGGCTGGCGCTTAAAAACAAATTTGAAATTCCAGTGGAATGTGAGAGAACTTTGTATGGGTTTCCAGGAGAAAAAAGAATCTTCACCAGACCTTGAAGTGTTGGGGAGAAACCCAGAAGGAGGTGATCTCAGAGGTGAAAGAGTTCTGAGGACGACCGTTAGCCCACAAGATGAATTATTTTCTTTATTTCTCAGTAGTGTGAGGATGAGGAGGCTCCCTCAAGAAGGACCTTCACATAAAATGCCTGGTACCTGGAACAGTACTTTGGAGGGTCTCCCAAATACACCTTACCAAATTACTCCTCATCTTCCACAGGCCCGGAGAAGACTCAGCCTCCCTCATTAATAGAGTCTTTGGCTAAATAACCATGCCTCCTTGTCCCCATCTCTCTAGTCCTTGGGCCAACTGGCTTATGTAGGGTGAGCACCTATGAGAAAACATTAAACCCAAGCCAATACCCTTGGTCTGGGTAAATCTACACCTTTCTGTGGCAGAATGGAGAAGGTGGAGGAAAAAGAAGAGATGTTGAACAAAATGTTGGGAAAGTAGCCTTCTTGCCTACAGTGAACACATTTGGGATCATTCTCAGAGAAAGCAGGAAAGGTCTACATGATAGCTTCACACTCCTTTTCTAGAAATAGGAGTCATGTAGATGTCCCAAAATAGTGGGGAATGTTCGTCCAGGTGAGTTATCTGGTACCACAAGGCAGGACATGTTAGGAAGCAATCTGGGCAGGGCATGGTGGCTCACGTCTGTAATCCTAGCACTTTGGGAGGCCAAGGTGGATCACAAGGTCAGGAGTATGAGATGAGCATGGCCAACACGGTGAAACCCTGTCTCTACTAAAAATACAAAAAATAGCCAAGTGTGATGGCGAGCACCTGTAGTCCCAGCTACTCCAGCTACTCGGGAGGCTGAGGCAAGAGAATCGCTTGAACCCGGGAGGTGGAGGTTGCAGTGAGATCACGCCACTGCACTCCAGCGTGGGTGACAGAGCAAGACTCCATTCCCCCTTGTACCCCCCCCTCCCCACCCCACAAACAAGCAATATGGGTTTAGGTTGTGGTAAAAAGTGCTCTGACCTAAATCCCTAGGAGCTGTCCTGGTGTGCAGGTGGGGAGAGGGAGTAATAGGGGCTAAATAACCTGTGGAAAAATTTCTAGATAGCACTGCAAGTACAATGTTTATCCCTTGATCCCAAGATCTGACCTTTGTTGCTGCTTGTGAACTTTGCTTTTTTGAATAGGAATATATTCTGCTTTTCAAGTCCTCTCTACTCCCTGCTTCACTCCTTGGGGGGTTGAATACTTCTAAGTTACAAGTCATACAAAAGAAATTGCCTTAAACCAATGAATCTGGAGGTGTTATAAAATGGAGTGCTGACTCATGACAGGTAAATATCAGAATTTTTCAAAACAAAGAAATATTTTTTAGAATTGAACCACTCAGGACAGTGGTATTTCCTTGTAGGAAGCTTTAGGGGAAAAAGCCAACAGCTCTAATGACCAGGTGAATAAAACATGTATGTTGTCACTGAATGAATCCACAGCTACAAAGTAACAGATAAATTTACTTCTCCTTTCAATAAGAATTATTTTCCCTGCCATTTTTTGCAAGCATAGATCAGGCAATAATTTTGGGAAATACCTGCTTTCAGGCCATTACTCTTCAGGACACATTTTCATATAACACTCTTTAGCCTCATTTCCTATTTTGTGTTTAGCATTGGGATGGATTTTTCTAGACAAAAGTGGAAATGAATGTCAATATGCAATAAATGGCAATCATGTCCAGTATCAATCACATCAGGGGAGCAAAGCTGGCATTCTAAATGAAAATTACTCTATCCAGTATGTCTGTTGAATCTATCATGTGGAAATGGAGCCTGCTCCATAACCATCTCCAAAGAACTATCTTACCTCCCTCTGGAGCAAATGTAAAACAGAAGAGTTCAGAGATCTCTACTATTTCCACATTTGACAAGAACTGGAGAAGCAAGTACAAGGTGGCTGGTTCAAAATATGAACCCAAGGCAGGTGAAATGTGGTGAAAAAAACACTGATCCTAGGCTGAGAAAAGACCTGAGTTTCTGTGGCCATGAATCTACTGAGACTATGTTACCTTCTGCAAGATATTCAAATCTCTCTCAGAACCTCATTTTTTTTTTCTGGTACGAAATTATGACTACACCCTAACAACCTCATAAAAAAACAAATAAAGGTATTCTCTGAGGTCAAAAGTGGTTACCTTAAAAGATTAGCTGTATGGTTTCAGGTCATTCAAAATCTCTACTATTTTTGAGGGTAATGAAGGTTATGCACAGGATACACCTGGAACTGTGAATGAAATAATGTGATGGCAAACAGAAGGCGACAATGCTGTGGCTCATTTGTAGCTATAATGCTACCCTCATCTAGGAGATGAAGCTTTTTTTCTATGTTTGTTCTGAGATTCCAAATGTTCTAAGTCATTTTTTCTTTCTTTCTTTCTTTTTTTTTTTTTTCTGAGACCGAGTTTCACTCTTCTTGCCCAGGCTGGAGTACAATGGTGCGATCTTGGCTCACCACAACCTCCGCCTCCCAGGTTCAAGCGATTCTCCTGCCTCAGCCTCCCTAGTAGCTGGGATTACAGGCATGCACCACCACCCCTGGCTAATTTTTTTTTGTATTTTTAGTAGAGACAGGGTTTCACCATGTTGTCCAGACTGGTCTCGAACTCCTGACCTCAAGCAATCCACCTGCCTCAGCCTCCCAAAGTGCTGGGATTATAGGCATGGGCCACCACACTTGGTCCCCGCTCTAAGTCCTTTAAGAGAGGGAGCTCTATTTTATTCTTTGGCATCTCCTAGGGTGGTTAACTCCCCTGATATAGATTGGTGTTCAGTAAGTGCCCATTCATTGATGAAAACAAGAGGGATGTGGGTTATATGAGACAGTGAGGAAGAGTTTGAAAGAAATAAAAGAATTAGTCACCAAAGGAAGTTACACTGTTTCCTGGGCTCATTGCCTTTCTACATCATGAAAATGGTTTTCTCTGTATTCTCGGATTGCCATTACCAGCACAGCAGAATAGCTATTTCTTCAGTCAATTGATAGGTGCCTAATGTTTCCATCAAATTTGATGACCCTCCAAATTCAGGCTAGAATTATTACAGAGTGATGTGACTTGGTCTACCTACCTTAAACCAAGGGCTTTCTGACAATCTTTCCCCATCCTTCTATTTCTTTTAGAGTTTGTTTGGCCTGAGCAAATTCTTGCTCCTTGCTTTTCATAAACACTCACTGGTTGTCATTTTGGCTTCTCCCACTGGGTCCCTTATGTTGGACAGTCAGAGGGTGAATGTGTTTTACCTCCTGGAATGATGCCCTTATGCCTCCAAAGGCAGCTGGTGTCACATTTGAAATTGAGACATCTTAGGCCTGGATCACATTGTCCCAGGCCAAATAGCCTGAAAACAACAAAGTCAGGTCATGGGATCCAAGAAACTATGTTGCCTGCTTCTCTTTTTTCAGAAGCAAAACAAAACAAAAAAATACCAATACTGCATAAGGAGGTGGCGGGAATTATTAGCTAGTTTCCATTTTCGTAGGCAATCTCAAGAAGTTATCTGACAGAAACTCCCTTACATTAGTGTCTCAGGAATCCTCTGCTTACTAGTATCTGAATTGCCTGGAAACCCTGTATGCAAATTCCTGGGATTTTTCATTGACTGACTGAATCAACATCCCTTGGGTTGGAAGAAAACTTAAAGAAAATAAACAATCCTGTACATTTCTGCTAGGTTGTTTCCAGAAGCAGATGCATTATTGAAAATAAAAAGAACTGGCCTCCCATCTTCCTGGTCAACTGGTGGCCCAGTGATTTCAGATCTCTCCTAGTTTTGTGGCCCCTAAGGTACAAAGAATGATGCCTACTCCTCCCTCGAATGCTACTTCACCCCTGCCCCAGATCATTGAAGATCCTTTCCAATCCTAGCCCCTCCCTTACAAGCACCCCATCTTTAAGAGTTCGTAGGGACAGGAAGGTGGGAGGGATTGTGGGGAACTGTATCTAGAAATGACAAACAAGTGGCCCGTGGTCCAAAAGAGTAATGACATCTCTTGGCTTGAGAAATCCCAAGACCCCAAATCCTAGCTCACACCTTCTTCATCAACCTAACAGTATCTAGGCCTTGCAGCTGTGGTGAACCTGCTGGACATCCAAACAGCGTTTTCTTTATCATGTCTCTTAACTCACTAATCAGAATTGTTGAAAACAACAGTGAAAAATACTTATATTGAAGAGCACCTTGTTTTTCATCTCTATGGAGGAGCCTTCTTGTCTCCCTGGGGAAAAGTATGAACTTGCAGAATGGGCCTGGCCTACTTGTAGATTAGGCAGCAAAAGCCTAATTTGTTTGTCTGGGACCAGAGAAAGCAGAGCTGAAAAGGGAGAGGCACCCTGAGAAGAGAAAGGCCTACAATCTTTGTATTGAATTGCTTAACTTTTCTTAAGGAGCCAAGGAAAGAAGAGTCACGTGGATCGACACGTGGAAGACAATGCGCATATGTTGGCTTCTCGTTTAAACTCTGAGAATTTTACTAGCATTAAAAAAGAAAAAAAGTCTTTAGAATAACAGAGTAAGTGAAGAAATGCATCTCTGGCTGGAAAAGAGAAGCAGATCTTCAAATACCGGCGCTAGGCCGGGCGGTTGAATGGGTTCAGGAGCGCGTTTGCATCCCCGCTTGCGCAGGCGGATGCGCTTGCTTCCTAGTCCTGGTTCACTGCTTCAGGTGTCTCAGCCCCCAGCCCAACTTTTCCTGAACAACCCCACAGCTCTCCCGCCGCCGCCTCTGCCTCCTCCAGCTTCCCCTCCCCTTGGCATTGCTTGGCTTTAACTTTGCGCAGCTTCTGTGCGTGCTGGGCTGGTTGCTGGGAGGTGCAGTGGGCAGTGGCGGCTCCCGCTGCGCAGCTGGGGGAGGAGAGGGGCCCCGGCCGAGTGCGGGAGACGGCGAGAGACGCTCGCTACTGTGAGCTCTGCTGGTGGGGGGCCGAGGAAGGCTGTCGACGAGGAGGAGGCCGAGGTTGAGGAGGCCGGGGAGGGGTGATGATGGTGTTAAATGTGGCCGCACAGCTCCCCGGGGAGCTGCCTGAAAGGAGAGTGCGCTCACCAGCTGACAGCGCGTGCTCCGCTCCAGACGCTCCGCACCGCGGCCAGGAGCCTCTGCCAGACCCTCTATTGTCAACCGTTCTCTAATTAAGAAACACTCACATTACGGCAAACCACCCCCACGCTTCTTGGTTCCTGTCCTTTTCTTTATACTCCTCCGACTTCTCTCCTCCCCTGCCTCTCCCCTGCTTCCAAGGATTTAACCCATTCTCCGCTCAGTTTCCCCTTTCTCCTTAGGGGCCTAGTAGGAGAAGGGGAGGAACCTTAGCTGTCGGCGTCTGGGACTCTGCTTGGCCTAGGGGCGAGGGCGGTTAGTGAATGTAGAGTCAATAACATCGAGAAAAACTTATGCCTTTATTATGTCCTTCTCCCTCCATCTCCAAACCCTTCTCACAAAAATAACTGCAAGCAATTCAACTACGATTGGTTATCTGTAACGCTGACCAGCTCTTGCTGGTTTTTCTAGATTGCAACTGACAAGTCTAGATTATAATTGATAAGCGCATCTGCTACTTTTACTTTCCAATTCTATTTCGGGTTTGTAACTGGCAAGACAAATTTGATAATATTTTCCTTGAACTTTCAAATGGGCAAAGGAGAGAAATATCACAAGCTATCTTTTGACAAAAGACCTCTCACTTGGTTCAAGCACTCTGCTTACTTGGTTCAATACTCTAAAATCAATAGAAAGGCCTTATGAAAATATTGGTCATTCATTGGTTAAGATTAAGGAAATTAACTTCCCCCTTTTTTTCTGGTCAAGTTGGACCCCCAGTTAGCAATGTCCCATAGAAGTCGTGTTTAAACTTGTCTGTTGCCAAAAATGATCTTCCTTCAGCTCTCCGTGAAATCAAATAAGTTTCCCAAAGTGTGGCGAGCCAAAACCCTCCACAAATAAAAGTGCTGGTGGGGTGGGAGGCAAAGACAGAATATAAAGCAAGCTGCTTAAAATATATAAAACTCTAGAAAGCACCAGCAGTGTCGCAAAGGACTAACCCGATTTATCTATCTTCATTACTTTAAGAAATGCTGCCTCTTTGTTTGTTTGGGTGATATTAAGCATGCTTAACTTGCACACATAGTTGATTCCTTTGCTAGTATCTTGGATACTTGGATCTGACTTTGGAAGGTAGAAGCTAATTGCTAATAATGGAGAGAAAGGAACCAGTCAGCATGGCAGAAGTGGTCTGGCATATGGGGAATGAGCACTCAGAAATACTCAATATTCAAGTTTCCAAAATATTAATGAGATTATAGCAACCTGCAGCTATATGTTACAGCTTGTTAATGGAGTGTAAGAGAGCGAGCTGCCAAACGTTTGTTATGCAAACTCCATAGCAGAACCTTAAAATGGAAATGTGATTGTACATCTCTTTCAAAGAAATGCCAGCATTAAAAAAAGAAAGAAAGAAATAGAATGGAGAGAAAAGGGGTTAAAGCTCTCATTTGAACTTTGAGCACTCAATTTACCACAGTGATTTGACTTTTCGTGCATGTCTTAATGGGTTAGTAAAATTTATCCTCCCTTTTCAATCAACTGTGTTATAGTATTTCCAATTCTATATTGTTATAAAGACTATATCAGTATAGTATTTCGGATATTCCGTTATGGTTGTTTTCCTCTTGAGGAGAAATGTAAAGAATGTCCTTAAACGAAGCTGAGGTTATCTTCAATTCCTATATAATGCCACTAATATTTGAAAGTGTAAATATCCACCACCTCTTGTGGTGGTACAACGCCTCCCCGCCAACATTTAGATAGCTGTAGCTCTTATCTATTGATTTCCTCAGAGAAAAAATTATGAGAACATTGACCTAGTGGCCAGGAGTACTAAGATCAGTTCTGGATATTGACACTTTCTAGCTGTGTGATTTTGCGGGCAAATTAGGGACAGCAGTTTCTTCATTTATAAAAGATGTGAAGGAAGATGTTCCTGATATCCTTTCTGTTTTTGCAATATCTATGAGCCAATGAAAAATATTAACATTGAACAAGGTCTTTCTCCTCTTTGATTGACACACAATGAACAGAAATGGTTCTGAAAAATGAAACATAGATTTTCTTTGAGGAAAAAAGAAATCACCTTTTCCTTCCTCCTGTCCTTTTCTGAGTCAGATTCATAACAGGTAAAATGAGTCTAGGTCCTTGTCACATGCATGCGAACACACTAAGCAAATAACTATAAAAATATGCGTGCTCTCATCCCGCAAGGTTGCTGTATGTCCATACCTGTTGGGTCTGCTTATTGAGAGCGAAATGGAAATGTGTTAGAAGCAATCGCTTGATTTATTCAGCAGCCCGAAGATTCCTGATGTTTATCGTGAGCACGGCAAATTCGGTAGGTGCAAAAGGTTATCTAAGGGACAGGTGCATTATTTCTGCCCTGGAAAGTGTCACCAGCCGCCTGCTTGCTTCTCCCAGAGAGCTGGCGGACGTTCTGTGCATCGCCTGGTCGGCTTCCGCTGAAAGCCACAGATACCCAGGTGGTCAGTAAAAAGCTGGTTCCGCAGTTTCTTACTTAAGGAGACCAGAACCTGCGCTCCCTCGTGCATTACTCTTTCTGCAAACCCAGTTTGTGGCGCTTTCCTTTTTCTTTTTGGCGCTTTTCTCTTTTCAAGGTGCTAGGAGGAGAAGAGGATGCAGGAGTGATTACACTAACCTTCCCTTGCTCTTTCTGGTGCTTCATTTCCCAGCAATTTGTTATCCCAGTGAGGCCACAAAAGATAAAAGACTTGGCTTAAAATCAGCGTCTCAAATTCAACGATGTTTATCCAGTGGAATGTTGCCGAATGTTTAGTTTAATAAGTAGTCCTACTCTCATGTTTGCCAAATTTATTTTTTTAATTCCACTTTCTTCTCTCTCTCTCTCTCTCTACACACACACGCACACACACGCACACACACGACTATTAGCTTTTCCAAAACCTATGATCCTGAGATCCAGAATAGGTTTTTCCTTAGCGAGAATACCTGAGGTGAGAGTGACAGCACCGTTTAGTTTCTGCAATTGACTCAAAAACGTAGTTGAATATTTTCTACATAGAAGCTAATTTAGAAAGACAAAATAAAGGCAGACATTAGCTTCTACATTGGGAGAAGCAGAATTGTGTGAAAAGAAAAAAATGAGTGGAGGTCAACAAATTCCCAGGGCAACTACACACTTTTAATTTTTGAATCAATGAATCCCGTTCCTTTTTTTCCCTCAAGTTTTTTTCTGTTATCATCTTTGTCTCTTCTGGTCTTCCTCTCCCAGAAGAGAGAAAGAAAGAGAGAGAGAGAGGCAGAGAAAGTGTGCACTGCGCTTGACCTACGTGAAAAAGTTTCAGCTTGAGTAGGTTTTATGAGTGGACATAGCTAACCCTGGTAAAGTTAACTACTCCAGGCTAGGTTCTAGCAAACCTAAAACTCATGGCCTCCCCCCTTGCAGATGTTGTTGGGGCAAGGAGTAAAGAAGTCTGGGAAGATCCTGGCCATCAAAGAGGCAAAACTGTACTGCAAATTTGGAAGAAGTTTTATCTCACAATTTAATTATTGACCTGAGTGCTTTTCTTTGAAGGGGTTTTGATACTACCTGAAGGCACCAAGTTTACAACATTTTTCTTCAAAACTGTAAGATCGCATAAATGGCATTGAGTAGAAGACCTAACTCAATTCTTCAAAGTCATTCATTTGAAAATTGTTTTCAGTAGTTATACTCATGGAATAAGTGACAAAAAAGCTTCTTTTCACGTTTATTTTAATCATTTGCAAAAGAAAATACATTAAACAATGGCAGTTGGCTTTGCTAAATTAAAATAAAATGATCTCGGGTAGAAAAAGTAAAAAATGAATCAAGATAAGTAGAAATGGTAGCAAACAATAATAAATAAGTTTTCTAATATTAACAAAGCAAAATAAAATTGACCAAATGCTTTTGACACTACTAGATGTTTTTTAAAATTTTTCATTTTTTAAACAAACATTTGCAAAGAGCTTAAGAATTATAAGTGGCTGTGTTTAAAAAAAAAAAAACTGGTCTGCAATTGGCAGTTGAATTTCTCCTGGAGCCACCACCGCAGCAGCGGCTGATAAAGTGCGTGCGCCAAGTTTCCTAAAAGACGCCAACGTTCTCGCGATCGGATGCACATACTGGGTACGTTTATACAATATATAAACCTTAAAGTTCCATGTTTTCTAACAATTCCATAGTCAAAAGTTATCCACTTTGGAAGCACTAATTTTGCGTTTCATTGTGCATTTTGGAAAACAACTTCGGAAGACTAAATCTCCCACACTTGAGTGCGCAACACACAAGGATGGATGCCCAGGGCGTAAAATAAATTAAACCCAAACCAGTGACAGAGAAGATGCGACGTTTTAGCAGCGTATTGGCAGCAGGGAACTAGAATAATGATGCCATATACGGGTACATACAATTATACCGTATCTATCTACAGGGGGAGCAGAAGGTGGGCGGAAAGGACACAATTTTAACAGAAAGTTTTCATCAAACAATATGGACCGCAGGAAGTTTGGAACAGCGGCGGCATTTGCAAACCATCAAATGTAGCTGCCATCTGAAGCCAAGTCGTTGCTAAACAACGACCGTCGCAGAGCAAAAATTAAAGGGTGCGGGGATCTTTAACCGCGGGGCTTCCCGCGCACTGGGAAAGGGCAGTTTTGTTTCTGTCTCAGTTTTCAGACTTCTGTCACCTTCCTAACTTGCCTCATCCGAGTCACTGTAATGGGAATGGGGGGAAAATTCCCCGTCGCTTCTGTGGGACCGAGGCGAAGTTTTGCTGTTTTCCTCCTGCACTGGCTGCAAGATGCTCCCGGGGAGCGAAGGAGACAAATTCTTTTGCGCCATCATCGCTGTCAGGGCGCTGTCCTCGAAAGTCGAGAAGTGCAGAGCGTCCAGCTGCACCGAGTACCCTCCCGCAGAGGCCGGGGCTGAGAAGCGAGTCCGGCAACTCCCGGGCGGGGTCGGCCGCTGGCTCCCTCCAGAAGCCTGCTGAGCCCCAGCTGCGGTCGCGTTGCCCCCGCCCCCTTCATAGGAGGCGGCGGTGCGAAGGTGGTGGTGGTCGCTTTTGCAGGAGGCTGGAGGCGGCGGTGGCTGTTCCCCTCCGCTGGGCGTTTGTAGCAGCTCGGACAAGGCGTTGATGTAGATTTGGGCCATCTGCAGGGTCTCATATTTGGACAGCTTCTTGTCGTTGTTGAACGACGGGATAACATTGCGCAGCTGGTCGAAGGCGTGGTTCAGCCCATGCATCCTGCGCCGCTCCCTGGCGTTGGCTGCTAGCCTTCTCTGCTTCTGCACCCCATTCACCTGTTTGCTGGAAGGGGCCCGTTGGCGGCTGCAGCCCAGCTCGTCTACCACCACCCCGCCTTTCAGCTTGCACAGCTGTTCCCGCACTTTCACTGGCCCGGGGCACTTGCTGCTGCTGGCACCGCCGCTGCTCCTCCTTACCAGCTCCCCCCGGCCGTCCGCCTCGTCCCGGGGCGCAGCGGCCTCCGAGGCACCCAGCTCCGGGGAATGTAGCAAATACTGGGCGGCGCGTGCCGTGCAGATGCCCTGCAAAGTGGGAGCCAGCCAGGCGCGTGGGTCGGTGCTGTCCAGGAGGGACAGCTCAGGCGGGTAGACGGGATGCTCTCTCGCCTGCAAAGTTGCAGGTGGCTGCGGCGGCGGCGGCGGTTGCGGGAGATGATGCGGCTGGGGCTGGCGATGGTGGTCTCCCAACTCCTTCACTTCAGCCCACTCTTCTGCATGCAGCAGGCGGGACATTGCACTGCAAAGGCTCGGAGGCTCAGGATCGGAGGCAACACTGGGACACCAGCTCAACCAAAAAAAAGGCCCTTTCCGGGTCTCTTCTGCAACGTCTTATTTTTTTTTTCCCTCCTCGACCCTCCCCCACCCCCTCGGAGATCACACACCAGGTCGCGTGCAACGAAGCTTCTCCGGTTGCTGAAGGCGCTGCGCCCCTTTAAAAAGCGGCACGCGCCACTCAGTCTCCCCCCGCTCCTCTCCCAACCCCCTCCTCGCGCCGGTCGCGTGTCTTCTCAGCCAATGGAGGGCGCGGGCAGGCGCGTGCGAGCAGCCAATCAAAGAGTTTTTACACCCCGAGAAAAGTTCTTGTGTGCAGAGGACTCCCGAGCCTGCTCAGGTTTTTTTTTTCCTTCTTTTAAATTCGTCAGATTCATATGTTAATTGCAGGGCTGTAATTCGACTCCGGTGTGTGTCATCACCCCGGCGGGTGGGGTGCGGGAGCCGGTGCGGAGCCGGCTCTCGGCTGGTGCCCAAGCGGACTCGGGTCAGACGTGCGCGACCGCGGGCGGCTCTGGGCGAGGCTGGACGCGCCGAGCGCCCAGAAGGCACTCCTAGCAGAGAGAAGCCCGCCTACCCGGTGCTGCCCCCAAGCTAGGATCACAGCTCCCACTTTTGATGCCCAAGCATTTACGATTTCTCATGTATAATAGGATGTTTGTATTTATGTACGCAGGTATTTATAAATCTCTCATACATGCTCATAGATATATAACTGCTACATGACGTCCATCATTTAAGATTGCTGTTGGAATAAAGGAGGAAAAACCCACTCGTCTCAGAGTGTGTTTCTTACTTTTACTCCATCTTTTTATTTTTTACTTCAGATCTCTTAGTTCGACTTCGTCATGTGATCTTTTTCTTAATGGAAAATAGAGCTGCGGTGTAGTGATAGTACACCAAATTCCCAGATCCCCCAATTCTCTCAGTCTCCCTTCCCCAGCACCCTGCGGCCAATTAGGATTGTAATCTGCCTAAATCTCTCCGCTGAGTGTAATTTAGGGCCGGAATATTTTACGGTATTATGCAGAGTTTCAACACACACAGTAGGACTCCTCATTAAATGCCCAGCCAGGGGAGAGCGCCCAACGTAAAATGAAAGGCGCCTGCATTCCCTGCAATCCTCAACACTTTCAAGGCACCAGAAGCCCCAAGTTACCTACCCTTTTGCCTCGATCGCCCTTCCTTTACTACGGGCTCGTGGCTTCCTCAGTTTAACCTCCTCCCGCCCCTTCGTTTAGTTAGGGTGTGCTTCCCCTTTCCCGCCCCCACCCCCACCCCCCTCCGCCCCATACAATCAGGGAGGTCCTTGGCAAGGCGGGGAGGCCAATTCCCAGGTGAACAACCCCCTCGAGTCCTATTAGCCTCGGCCTGGTCTATTCACAGCAAAGAGCCAATCAGAAGCTCCTTGGCCCTGGGCGCGCCCCAGCTTGCGCCCAGCGCGCCCTGGCTCCGGCTCCGGGCTCTCTCCTGCACCGCCCCTGGGGCGCGGGAGTGCGATGCAACCAGCTGGTGCTACTGCTGCTTTTACTTTCCCAGTGGCTGTCATCCCGAAAGGAGTCTCATCCTCTAGGAGAGATGTTAAAAAAGAGCCCAAGAGATAGCTTCCTGGAATATGTCTTTGCAATGTCCAGAGGCAGCTGAATGTTGTTTTCTCAAATATTTGCCGGGGCTTGATCTAACCTGTCATCTAGAACACCTTGGGCAGTAGATTTTCTGGGAATGGACTGGATATATCCTATAAAGATACAGAATGGTAGAACAGGGTGCTAAAATGATGTTTAAGACATTATTCTTCACCTGTTTCTTCTTCAACCTCGTCTATTTGCTGGTGTCTAGGAATAGTCTTGGGCCTATCTTACGTGCCGGAAACTTCAGAGCTTTATTCTTGAGTGGATGTTTGGGCTCTGCTGAAATAAATGTTAAAGACATATAAAAGCAACAACAAAAAACAAACCTAATCTGAAAACCATCCATGAGAACAAAGAAAAAGAAAAGGCCATCTAATGTATTTTTTTGGGGAAGAAAATTCTCCATTTGGTGATTGAACTGGGTGTTATTGAAATCAACTAATAATGCTGTTACTATAAATAGTGCTACCATATAAAATGTGCTTCTTGAGAAAATAATTGCTACTAGCTGTAGATGCTTAAACAGAACTGTCAGAGAGACAATTAACTGTCATCTATATATGTATGGCAGTGTAAGCAGCTAGTGCCTGGGAGTATCGGTTGTCTATACTGCATTTTTTTCCCCATACGTCCACTTTTTTTTCCAACTCTATCAGCTGAAAATTAATCCCGAAATTCTTTCACATAACGTCACTACCAAATGTGTAGGATGCCCAAATTTTCCTTGAGCTTGCATCATCAAACTTTGTGCTTTAAATTTGATTGTATAACTACACAATATTCACTTTCCTTTGAGTTTCAACAGTTTTATGGGCTGTAGTGAAATATTTGCTGAATATATAGAATATTGGTCCTAATATGCCAGGGTTTCATATAACCTTTAGTATCATTACTTTTTTGAAGCAAAGACAATTTTTAGGTGAGTAAATTAGAATGTTCCAGTAATGTGAGGGACAGTAAGAGTTTTTGTAGTTTATGGTGAAATATACTTATTTGGCCCTTAAAATAAGTAGGGACCTGTTCTTCTCCTCCTTCCCTCCCTTTTTCTTCTCTTCTTTCTCCCCCATTAGGCAGGGCTGAGGAAGCTTGTCATCTGAGCTGGGGAAGGGGGCACAGGGCTTTGAGCATGGGGTTGGAGTCTGAATAGTGTGATCAGGACATCCTTAAGGACAGTATGTGTCATAGGATGTCAAAACATCTGTATTAATTCCTTCTTACACTGCTTTGAAGAAATACCTGAGTCTGGGTAATTTATAAAGGAAAGAGGTTTAAATGACTCACAGTTTCACATTGCTGGGGAGGCCTCAGGAAACCTACAATCATGGTGGAAGGCAAGGGCGAAGCAGGCACCTTCTTCACAGGGGGGCAGGATGGAGTAAGTGCAAGCAGGGGAAATGCCAGGCACTTATAAAACTATCAGATCTCATGAGACTCATTCATTATCACCAGAACAGCACCGGGGAAACTGTCCCCATGATCCAATTACCTCCACCTGGGGCTGCCCTTGACACGTGGGGATTATGGGGATTACAATTCAAGGTGAGATTTGGATGGGGACATAGGGCCAAATCATATCAACAACAAATTGAGTATCTGTGGGAGCTGGATGATGGCAGCAGCTGCACAGCCTGAGGTATCACAGTTTAAGCAGAGAGAGCTTCCAGTGTGTGTGGTAGCCAGATTAGTTACATACAGAAGGATGAATGCAAAAAAGTAAATATTTGAAGAGAACAAGAATAGATTTCTCACTGTCAGAGAAGGGAGTTGCAAATATGGAAATGGAGGAAGCTGTGATGATAGATTTGAATTGGAGGTTTGAATATGAGTTTCTAGTTTTTAATATATATGAATAGATGATATAGAAATAAACATATATAAATGTTATGCCTGTGTGTGTGTGTGTGTGTCTGTGTGTGTGTGTGTGTGTACCTATGTATTTCCTAGTTCTTTTCACTCTCAGGGCCTGAGATTAGCAATTGAACATATCTAGCTCCCAGATTTCAGTTTCTCAATAATGTTGTGCACTAAAAAGAGCCAGGGTTCTTGGAAAAATCATTTGATTTCAGGGATGGAGCAGAAAAAACACAAGATAAGCCAAAAACCTCTTGTTTTCTCAGAAATAAGGAAGTGTTCGAAGACTGATGGAGACATGTCAAAAGACTATAGAAGCTTGCCTGAAGCAGCTTCCACTGACAACCTGTAGGACAATTTGAGTATCAAAATAAGTAATGATAGTGACAGATTATCTTCCTGAGAAATAAAGAAATCCATGAATCTTAGACAGAATAAATAAATGCCCTGAAGGTTTGAGAAATAATTATTAGTTACAAATATTTATTGATTGCAAGTAAAATAAAATTGACTCTACCATGGAGATGTATAGCAGACACCAACTTTATCAAGCGATCAAAGTTAACATTACCAGTGATGAGACAGAACAAATTTAATTTATATGCCTTCTGTTAGGATGCAGAGAATGTATTATTACTTCTATGATATTCCTGCCAAAGATGCATATCCTGAAGCCAATTGAGAGAAAACACCAAACCAATCCATAAAGAAAGACAGTCTAGAAAATAACCAGCCTGTAATCTTTAAAAGTGTCAAGATTGTGAAAGACAAGTCAAGTCTCTATTCCAAGGCTAACCAAGGAACTATTCCAGGGTAGAGGTGGATAAAGAGAATGATAACACATCTGACGCCTGATTCTAAACTAGGTCCTTTTCTAATAAACAACATCATTGAAACAATTGACAAAATTGGTTTTTGGGAAATAGATGGTAACAAGTTAATTTCCTCATTTTGATTGTTATATTTTGGTTACATCAGAGAATGTCCTCCTTTTCAGGGAATACTCAAAAGTGTTCAGAAAAAATGGGTGGCTTACTCTATAATGATTTTGTGAAAAAGGTCCTTTGTACTGTACTTACAACTTTTTTGTTAGTTTGAGTTTGCCTCAGAATAAAAAGTGAAAACACTAGAAACCAAACAGGCATATTTACTTTGCTCTTTAGATGCTAGAGTCACTAGTTCAAGTCAATCCAAGTATTATCCCTAGTGTTTTGAGGCCTGTAGTTACTGCTGAAACTTTAAGTTAAATTTTGCTCCACCCAGCTATGGTACAGTATATATCCAATAGCTTTAAGAAATCTCAGATTTTAAGGACTATTGCAATTAAAGAACTGCAATATTTCTCAAGAGGTGTAAATAAATTGAAAATTAATTTGAAATGTGTTCTGTCATAGGTTATTTTAAATAAGAATTTCCAAGTCAAGATGAATTATCCTAAGTAGTTTCTGATCGTGTCACAGATATTAACAAACAAGCAAAAACCAAAAAAAGTGTTTTTTTTTAACCATTTGTTGTAGCCTTAACAGTGGGAAATAATTAAGCATTTATCCTATCATTCCTATATGAAGTATTTCAGAGTAATCAAGTAGCTTTAGTAATGACAGAAGAATACTTTACAGTAATTCCATATAATAAAAGTATAAGAAATAAGAGCTTTAGAAAAATCAACATTTTGCATCTCCTAATGAAAATTTTATTGAGGCAATGATTAAGAATAAATGAAACAATAGACCAAAGTATTTTGAGGAATTTTATAATGAAGAAATCAATCTGTCACTCCTTGAAATCACGGATCAATTTTAGCATCGTTTGGAGTGGGAGACCCTGATATGATGTGCTTCTTGCTTTCATGCATTATACACTACATAGTCCCCTATGAAATATTCCTTAAAAAAAGAAAGTAAACCTGAATTTTATTAAGACTTTGAGATAACCTCCTGCTTACAGGAAATATGGAGGACATCATATTAAGTCAGATGATACCACAAGAATACAAAAAACAAACCTATATTGTAAAACATTCTGTAGAACAAGTGTTCAGTATCAGTAAGGCTGTGACATGAAGAAAAATGGAGGGAAATGAGGAGGGACCCATCTTGATTAGGATAATCTTTAGATACAGCATCTAATGCAATGTGTGGACCTTGTTTGGATTTGGGTTCAAACAAGCCAACAATAAAAGAAATTTTAAAAAAATTATAAAAGATAAATTTGAACTCAGTATTAGATGATACCAATGAGTTATTATTAATTCTTTTAGGTACTATAAAAACAATGCGATTGTCTAGCAAGCTAGAGATACATACAGAAGCAAATAGAGGTGAAATAACATGAAGTCTACGATTTGCTTTAAAGTACTTTATCAGCAATATTAATAGTATGAAAAAGGAATAGTAAGGCAAATATAGAAAAATCTTGATAATTGATGGATATGGTGATGTAAAGATTCATTACTGTTAGTACTACTTGTACGTGAAAATTTTCACAATAAAAACTAGTCAAAAATCCTGTAGCATCTCACTGTTTTTCATTTCAACCACATAGCTTAGTTCAACATTTAAACCCCTGTGACATGGTCCTAACTTATGTTTCTAGACTGAAATTGTGTTATTCCATTAACACAGTGGTTCTTAAATTGTGATGCAATGACCATCTACCTACATGAAAATCACTTGGGATTTTCACTAAGAAGGTAAATTCCTGGGCCCCTACAATTCCACCAAGTCAACTTTGTGAATGAGGCCCAGATATGTATTTTAAATAAGCACCCCAAGGGCTTGCTAGGCATGTTCCAGTTTGTGAACTACTGCTCTGAAAATTTCCCTGTGCTCTATTCAGCTGCTTTATAGTTCTTAAAACATGTATTTTCTGTCACCACCAGTACACGAATCCAAATACCTATTACCCAGTCCTGTCTGCTAAAATGTAATTGAAATTTCAAGATCTAGGTCAAATGCTACCTCCTCTAGTAATTCTTCCCATGTATCCTTCTCTGGGAGGGATTCATGAAATTACCATCTATCCTTCAGCAAGGAGGTGAAGACAAGGTGTTTGAGTCTATTACTACACTAACAGCTTGTTAGAGAAGTTCAAAGTCTCATTTATTATAGTTCCTAAACTTATCTAAGATTAATTGACCCCCAGGAAATGTAAATATCTTCATAATTTTATACTATAGGTATTTGTTATCTATCGTTACATAAAAAATTTCCTCCATAGTCCTTAAAACAATAAATAATTATTATATCACAGTTCATGAGGATCAGAGATTCGGAAGCTGCTTGGCTGGGTGGCCCCGGTTTAGGATCTCTCATGAGGTTGCTGTCAAGATGTTAGCTGGGGCTATAGTCATCTGAAGGCTTGGCTGGGACTGGAGGATCAACTTTCACAATGGTTCATTCACCTGGATTGGAAAGTTAGTGCTGCCTATTGGTAGGAGGCCTCAGTTTTTCTCCATGTGAATCTCTACCCCAGAGCAAGTGATTCAAGGGAGAAGGACGCAAGTCACAATATCATTTAGATCTATACTTGGAAGTTACACTCTATCATTTCTGTCATATTCTAATCATTAGAGGTGAGTTACTAAGTCAAGTCCACACTCAGAGAGGGTGATTAGACCCAGAAGGGAAGGAAAGAATATAAAACCGTTTGTGGACATAGGTTAAAACTACCAAAATATCCCTTTGTTTTACATCGATTTCTCTGTTCCTTTTGCAAAATTTAATTGCTCTTTATTTTACTGAGGTGGGGAAACATGTTCAATAAAGTGAGATAAATGTAGCAGAATTTGGTGAACCACAAGTGAAGAAAAAATTCAGACTTTTCTGTTCCTGCAAGAACTTCAAATGGCATGTGTTCCAAAACTTTATTCATAAGTCTCCCATTTACACTCTCCACAGAAACCATATTATGGTAGTTAATTTCCATTGTATTTTCTTTCCTTCCATTTTTGTGATATCTCTTTATTTCAAAGTCATATTTGTGAATTTGTTGTAAATTTATATAAGTATATCCTGAGCATTTATCTAATGGTCATTACTGATGGGTAAGGATAGTGATATGCCGGTAAATGCATAATAATTTACTCTTTGGAAAAAGTGCACACATATTATAACTATATAAATCTATTAAGCATTTTACTGATATAAAGAATGCATGGCAGTTTGTAAATAACAATAAAATATTCAAAATTTGTTATTGGAAATCCTCTAGATCTAACGGATTCTCACAGAATCCTTGATTTCATTGATTTTTGCCATTCTTGTATCCCTAACTAATCAATGATTGCAACTGATGAACAAATGTAGTTCCCACATGAATGTTGGTTGGTATTTTTCATTTGTGGTTAATGAGTAAGATGAAAGTGAAATGACAATGAAGCTGTTTGTCAGAATTCATTTGAGAATCAATGACGTGTGCAACTTCTTTGCTGAGTAGGATAATAGTTTTCAAATACTGGAAGAATACGTGCTCAATCTTTTGTGCTATTCATGTAATGGCTACAGACTTTGATATACTTTTCAGTTCAGTCTGCATTATTAATATTGTCTCTATCACTTTCTTAAGACTAGACAATCAATAAAACAATAAATCAAGCCAGGATTTGTGGCATTTGTTAATTTCTGTTGGTGTAAATATGAATGTTGCTAAATCAAATGGACATTTTCTCAGGCTATATATTAATTGACCTCCTCTTCAACTTTTGACGTAGTTGAACACATTCTTTTCAAATCTATCTTTTCTCTTGACTTGGAAATACCATGTTCTTTGTTATTTCTCCCTACTTCTCAGGTTGTTCCTTCGTGATGTCTCTTAAGGAGACTTTTCCCTTACTAGGCTTGGTACCATGCTCTAATTTCCTCTTAATCCATGTATGTCATCTATATTCCAATCAATACCAAATTCTTATCTCTAGCCCAGTCCTTTTTCAATGATTTTCACTGCTCTTAAAATAAGCACAAACATCAATAAACAACACTAATTTGGAGCATCACGAATGTTTCCTTGAGGAAGTAAGAACTGAAAGTTGAAAAAGGGGTAGCTCAGGAAAGGTGGACCCACAAACAACAATTAGAACAGCAGCAGCAACAGCAAGAACAGCAATGGCAACAAAGGATCCCTTCACGTGGACTGAAACGTTTGCTTTATGTGGTCCTTATATCTTCTGTCTCCCATTCAAGTACCAACCAGGCCCAAACCTGCTTAGCTTCTGAGATCAGACAAGATCAGGCATGTTCATTTATCTCTTCTGTCTCACCTCCACCACTCTTCCACTCTTTCATGGTCTTCTAGGCACATTAGTCTTCTTTACTTGCTCATATTACCAAGCATCTTCCCACCTCAGGGCTTTCACACAAATGCTATAGTTTTTTTGGTTTTGCCTGTCCCTTTCTTATCTAGTTATCATCTGCTCAACTTTAAAGTTGTATTTCCTCAGGAAAGCATTCCCTGGTTTCCCAGAATAGGATTGTTCCATGTTTTACACATTTTATGATACAGATTGAGCATCCTAAATCCCAAAAATCCAAAATCTTCCAAAGTTGCAAATTTCTTGGGAGCCAAGATGACACCGTAAGTGCAAAGTTCCACACCTGGCCTCATGTGATGGGTTGCAGTCAAAATGCAGTGAAAACTTTCCTTTATGTGCAAAATTATTTAAAATATTGTATAAAATTACTTTCAGGCTATGTGTGTAGGTGCATTTGAAACGAATGAATTTTGTGATTGGACTTGGATCTCATCCCCAAGATATCTCATTATATGCAAATATTCCAAAATCAGAAAAAAATCAAAATCCAAAACACTTTTGCTCCCAACCATTTTGGAATACTCACCCTAGACCTTATCTTTATTTCCTTAGTATTGAAAATCATTATCAACAATTATCTGTGTGATTATTTATTTACTATTTATTTCTCCTCTGTCTCCCTCCCCCTCTGCCAGTGAGGCTATTCTGTTCATGGGCCCCTTGTGCAAGCACTGGGGCTGCTGAGGAAAGAAACTCGCTGATTTTCACTGGCTGAATCCTCTTTACCACTTGGCTGTTCGGTGCCTCCTCTGTGGTAGATGGTCTCCAGGGGATATTGATAGGAGACATAAAGATCTGCACATTTTGTATTCACTTCTATGGATCCCTCTACCTGATTCTTCCTCATATCTTCTAGACCCCACTCTTCCAGTCTTGCTCCTTACAAGTCCATGATTAACCAGTCACTGCCCAGGAATTTATTTTGTTCTTACCTCAGACCATTTCTCTCTTCATACAGAGCTGATGACAGAGTGAACCATGCAGGACTTCCCCTTAACACTGTTTTCCAAGGCCTCCTCTGAGACAGGCTGTAGTGCAACAGAGGCTTATTTTCATCTTGCAAACATATTAAGTCACCCTATCCATGAACCAAGCCTGAGATTTTCCTTCCGCATTTGCTATTTCTTCTCTACTAGCTCACTAAATATGAGGCAGTGATGTAACTAAGTAATGTAAGGATCTTGGACACTAGCATATGTAACTTACTTATGTTCTCTGAACCTGCTCCAATCTGATCCAGAATGTACCATTTTCACAATATGATGAATTCCTATTGTGCCTACCTCCACAAAGTTATGACTTGGTGTAATATCAGGATAGAAGTAACTAGCCTCAGTTTCACAGTCACTTAATATTCCTTGGTTGGGAGTTCAGTCTCCATTTAGGTCCAGTAGCGTGACAGAATCTACTTTTGGAATGCTGAATAGTTCTCTGCTACAGATAGTTCAGCTTGCTCCATGCCCTTAGTGGTCTTTGCTGTGATTCTTCCATGGGGGCTTTCAGAAGATTGTACATGGCATTCTTATGTATCATCTCAAGTGCTTCTAGCATCATGGAATTTACTGAATCATATGATCTAAGCGGTAGGGATGCTTGTTCCACAGCTTAAATCTGTTGCAAAGCCCCACTCAAAGCTATTTGCCATCTAAGTCAACTGATAAAGGAGTCAGAGCTGTATTTCTAAATATGGCATGTGTTATTTCCAAAATCCAAAGAGGATTACCAGGCATTATACCTTTCTTCATGGTATAGATGCAAGGAGTAATAAGTTGCCCATTTCTTTTGGTGTGTTTTAGCATTTCACAAACTCATGGAATTCTTGAAACATCACCAATTTGGCTGAATCTTGGTCTTTGTAAGGTAAATCCCTGACCCTGTTCCATGAGAGAGCTGTATAGGCAAAGCAGCCCCCAAATGCTGAAGGAGCTGGGAAATTGAAAAAGGAGGCAGATGAATGTAGTTTGTTGGTAAGGAATGCTTTGCTGGGGGACTTACAGACAGAAGCGTGGTATTGGGTGGTCACTAGACAGGTAGATTACACATTTACTCTCCAGACTCAGGGCTTATATACCATGTGGAAGGGGTATAGGTGCTCCAGCAAGACAACCAAAGGCAGAACAAGCAAGAATACTATGTGGGTCATAGCCCATAATTTGTGTAATAACATCAATGTTGACATGTTCTTACACTAGGAACAGTAAATACAGTAGGAATTGGGATGCATCAGGGTGTCTGGGGCTAATGAGAAGTCAGCATGGTGGATTTGCATTCAAGATGGAGCCACTTTGTCTCCACACACCCCCTGGGCCCACATATGCCTCACAAGGGCATTTCTTATAAAGCTTCTTTCTCCTCCCTAGGTCTAATCGAAATGATGTTCTGCAGATGTTCTGCAGAAGGTCCAGATGGCAAAGGTCCCTTTATAACAAGAACAATATTGTGAAGGAATGTTAGCATATCCCTTTTCAAGATCATGAATGTATGCTGTTGCTCATTCCAAGTGAATGTGAACTGCTTCTAATCAGCCTTTCTGATAAACTCACCAGATCAGTAACTACATAATAAATGTAGCAGTAGCCCAGCAGCCAAGATTGGGTAGCCAAAATATGCACTGAGAAAGAGTTCAGGGAATAGTTTAACCAAAATTTCAGCTTTGGGTATTGACAGTGAAGCGGGATGATTTTTTTCCCTGAGTTGCCCTGGGAAGATGATTCTCCATTTTTGGTTTACAAGACCAGAGTATTGGATTATACTACAGGGGCACTTTCATTTCAGTAGCTTATTTACAATTAGACTAGTGAGAGGTATAAGAGTGAGGCCACTTAGTTCAGTTCCCAGTAGTCTATTGTCATCTGCCATGATCCAACTGATGTTTTGCAGGTGTCAGACTAGCAAATTAAATAGGCACATAATGGAGACCACACTATTCCTGTATCTTTTACTGGCACACATACTTTAAGAATGATGCTCTATAGTTTCATCTAGTATGTGATATTTTTCTGATTTAGTATCTTGGAGGAGGTACACTTTCAGACACTTTCACTTGGCTTTTTCTGCCACTATAGTTTTTAATTCAACGGTTAGGGAGCAAACGTGAGGTTTCTGACAACTGCTAAGCATATCCATCTAAGTGATACACTTAAGGACTGGAAAAGTGACCATTACCTTTGTGCCCATTGGACTCCTGTCAGATGAACTTAGGCAGGATCCTATTTATCACCTGATCTTCACATGCTCTCATTGTAGCAAAAGATCCATGATAGCATTTTGCTTCCTATGCTATCAGTGTCAGCTCATACCCTGTATTTTAAAAAATTAATTTGTGGGGTTTTTTAATTTCCCAAGTATATTCTGGCAACTATTTGTAGGTCCATTTGCGAAAGGATTGGAGGAGTCCTCAAGGTAACCTGGCATCCCTTGCATTAATTGGTTCAAACTCGCTCAGGTGCAGAAACTAGAAAAAAAGATTAGTTAATAGTTTTTGTGATGGCTATTTGTCCTATCCGCTTTTGGTACTTTCTGGTTGTATAGATCATTCAATACCTTGGTTAGCTACCTGCATTTGCTTCCTATTGGTACCGAAACAAATGTTTTGGTCAGAGTTATCCAGGAAAAGAGAACTAATAAGAGATTTTTTATATATTTATTTATTTTAAGGAATTGGCCCATGTGATTGTGGAGGCTAGTGAATCTGAAATCCATAGGGTGGGCCACCAGGCTGGAAACTCAGGCAGAAGTTAATGCTACAGGTTTGAGGCAAAATATCTTCTCTGGGAAACCTCAATTTTTGCTCTTCAGGCCTTCAACTCATTTGACGTGGTCCACCTACATTATTGCGGGTAACCTTTCTTACTTAAAGTCAACTGATCGATTGTAGATATTAACACACCTATAAAATACTTTCACAGTAACACCTGGATTAATGTATGATTGAATAACTGAGTGTTATAGCCTAGCCAAGATGACAAATAAAATAAACCATCACCACAAACTATTACAAACATAGTTTCTCAAAAACACACAAAGTTTATTACCTTAGTGTTCTGGGAAGTTAGAGGTTTGAAATCGGTTTTCCTAGACCAAAATCAAGGGGTCAGCAGGGCAGCCTCCAGGGAGAATCCATTTCCTTACCTTTGCCAGCTTCCACAGGTTGCTTGCATTTCTTGACTCATCCTCTTTCTCTATCTTCAACGCCAGCAGGTTAGCATCTTCAGATCTCTCTCTCTCTCTCTCTCTCTCTCTCTCTCTCTCTCTCTCAGCTCTGTTTCTGTTGCCATAGCTCCTTCTCTGACTCCTGCCTCCTTCTCTCCCTTACAAAGATCTTTGTGATTATCTGAGCACACCCAGCTAATCCAGGATAATCTCCTCATCTCAAGATTCTTAATTTAATCACATCTACAAGACCCCTTGGCCATGTAAAGTAACATATTCACACGTTCTAGAGGATTAAAATGTGGACATCTTTGGAGGGGTTCCGTTATTCAGAATACCATATACCTATCTATTGTGCCCCTGGAAACTATTGCCACAGATCCTTGGGAGTTAGGGTCTCTGATTTCCATTCTGGCTTTGCTTCCCAATACAGTAATTACATTCACTTTGCTGCTGACAGTAAAGTGACACCACCTGGCTTCTACTATCCCAGAATCCTATCATCTCAATGACATTGATTGGCTTATTTCATGGCAGCTTTCGTGATGATACACCTCAGCCTAACAAGGACAGATTCACCGAGTCTCTCAACAAGGCCAGTGTCCTCATACTATCACTCTCTCTTTCAAATTAGTGAAGGGAATGTCCTCTGGGATCTCCTGGGCAATGGTCAGCCAGCTGATGGAGTCTCTGGTCTTAAGCATGAAATCCAGTCAAGCATATCTCCTGCCTAAGCCTTTCCCCACTTTTCTCAAAAATTTGATAAGGCTGTTCTGGCATTTCTACTTCATTTACTATAGGTTAATACTTCTCCCAAATTTAGGAAATCCATTGGAGTATAATATTAGGACTTCTTGAACGTGAGATCCTGAGTTATGGGTGAGTTCCTCTACACTATTGTCTTAGTCTGTTTGTATTGCCATAAAGGAATGTCTGAGGCTGGGTAATTTATAAAGAAAAGAGGTTTATTTGGCTCACAGTTCTGCAGGCTGTACAAGAGGCCTGGTGCCAACATCAGCTTCTGGTGAGAGCTTTAGGCTGCTTCCTCTTTTGCTGGAAAGGGAAGAGGAGCCAGCATTCAGAGGTCACATGATGGGAAAGGAAGTGGGGGTGGGGAGGTGCCAAGTTCCTTTTAACAGCTAGCTCTAAGGGAAATCTCCAGAACTAATAGAGCAAGAACTCACTCTTTACTACGAGGTTGGTAACAAACAATTCATGGGGGATCTGCTCCCATGATACAAACGCCTACCATTAGGCCCAACCTCCAATACTGAGGGTCAAATTTCAATGTGAAATTAGGAAGGGTCAAATATCCAAACCATAGCAACTAGTAAACTGCTTTTTCCAGTCTTAACTGACACCATTTTCCCCAGTCACCCACCTCAAGATCCATTCTAAGGCATCTATACTCTAGGTTCCTTTCAGAATATAACAGCTAAATGTTGCAGAATTTTTGGTGAATAATGGCTTTGCTTCCAAAATAGAATGGCACTTCTGCAGGTGGGCCATGCTAAGATTGGAGCTAGCATTATGCCTATAAACTATCAGAAAGGTGAGGTGAATCTTGATGAAGACAACGATTATCTTGTGAGGCATCTTACACGAATTCTCTGCATGATCTCTAGGCAAGGGAAATTTGCTAATCTTGAATACCAAAGAGTGCGTCACTTTAGGAGTCCTAGATGGTTCAGCAGAATATAGAGATTCAGGTGCATCCACTCAGATGTTTCCATTTTGGTCCTCATGTTCCCATTTCTTCTCTATATGGGTCTTGAGTTTAGCACAATACATTTGCCAAGGCTGTGTAGTAAAACTTCTTTGCAATTTTGCTACTCTCACAATCAGGCTTTGTTTTCAGTCTGTGCTGCCCTCTGATTGTGGTAGATACAGGTGTCATAGAGATTTTCTGAATTTAACATCATGTCCTGAGTTGGTGATTGGCTGATTTGAGTCCACCATTTTCCCTCAGTGGTGTATCCATGATACTCAAAAGCAATCTATCATTTCTGCAGTCTTTTATGACAACTATTATTGTCATATGTCTGAAATAGTAGAGATATTGCATAAACCCTTTACATCCCCTTCCTCCTGCATTCTGTCTCAATTCATCACAGATGAGACTCTTAGTAATACTGACCCTACCAGGGGTTGTCACAGCCCACTTACCACTAACAATGCAGTCTTCGTTGCTATGGATGGATTTCCAGGGCTATTTCCAGGGCTAAGGATGGATGGATTTCCTGAGCTATCTCCAGTACAAATTATTTTATTTTGGGTTCTCCTAAAAGTAGATACTTAGATAAGGATTTAGGTTGTGGTAGAATGAATAGTTGCTTTTAAATGGTATGTTAAATTGTACATAATTGTATTCTATATTTAAATATTTGATGGTGTACATGCTAATAATTAGTTTTTTATATTACTTTTAATGGTAAACAGTTATTTATATTACTTTTAATGGCAAAAACCGCAGTTACTTTTGCACCAACCTAATAGTTTCCCTTACATACTACATGAAAAATTAAATTCCAGATAAATTAAAAAGTAAATCTAAAAACACGAAATTATAAATATATCTAGAATATAAGGTAGGTAATCATTGAATTGATATCAGGCTGATTAAGGGAATTCTATGCCTAAACTTGCTGGAAGATTTGGTAATTCAGTAATTAATTTAATAAATTAAATGACAATATTTATCATTAATAATACTTTTAATAATAAAAAACCACAGACTATAGTAAATTATAACAAAATAATATTTTTTCATGCATAAAAATCACAAAAATTAAAAGTAAATGACAAACTGGAAAAATATTTGCAATTAATCTGACACACAGTGAGTTAATATGCATCACATAAATGGAACTATTAAGTTTGATAAGAAAATCAATAGTTTCTGATAGAAAAACAGCCAAAACATAAGAGCAGGTAATTCGCGAAGGGACAGTAAACATGGTTCATAGAGATGAAAAAAGTATTCAATCAGGAAATGCAAATTAAAACAATAAGAAAGTTTCAGTTAATCATTTTAGATTGAACACAGAGATGTCCTTCTCAAACACCATTAAAAAGGACACAAAAGGCATAAATGCAGAATACAAAGGGAATGGCTGAAGAGACAGTAACAAATCAAAGATGTCAACAAATTTTTACAGACTGGAACCAGATGGACAAGGGATAATTGACTTAGCAGAGCTGAGAAAGCCTACACCTTAGTCTGTAGGGAAAGCCAGAGAGGAAAAGATCAGTTCCTGCCCTAGCTCCCTGAAGATGCTCAGATGTTGGAGGCACCAGGTATTTCTGAAGGCAGGGGTGAGGGAAGGATTGATGGAGGACAGACTGCAACCTAATGTTGCTATTGCTGTGCATACAAATTGGGACATCTCTGTATTTCTGTTTCCTTTGTTATGTATCTCCATCTAAGTTGAGCCCTGGTCCTTTGTAGAGTAGTAAACAGTAATGATTCCTTCATTTACTCTCATCAAAACTTCCAAAATATTTTCATATGTATTGTTGCAATTGAGACAATTTAAAAAAACCTGTTTTGAAGACGGAATCCTTGTTTTGAAGACAGAATCCATACACACTATGGCCATGATAAACCTACAGTAGCTATATTCTTGTCATCATTTGAATGTACATCACAGAATGCCTCTTTGGGTGGAAGTTGCTAAGTCATAATTCTGATAATCAACTTAGGAGAATATTGTATCAGTTCTCTGGAATATATTGTGGAAAACAAATCCAGAATGTATTAAATGCATGTATATTAAGCACTCTATATGTGTACAACAGAACACAACCAGGCAAACAAATTTAAGACTTAACTCTTAGTAAAAGCTGAGATGCTTCTAATTCTGTTAGGCTGAAGAAGAGGTTTCTTAGTGTGGTCTCTGACAGCATAGCTTCATTGCTACCCACCTGTATATTTCACCTCTTACCATTCTGACTTTTGCTTTCAGGGCTGTAATCACTTGAATCTGCTTTCAGGTCTTAATAGCATTTCAGTTCTCAGATGAGAACTGGGTCCCTCTGTCTGAAATGTTTTATACTCCCTACTTCTATTTTCCCAACTTCTGCTCACTGGTCTTTAGCTCAAGCTTTACTTCTTCCAGCAAGTCTTCTAAACTTGGTTAGGTTTCTTTGTCATACACACTCCTGGTAGCTTATTCCTTTCCTCAGGAATTTTTCTCAGTTGGTAACTACACATTCATTGGTATGATTATTGAATGTCTTTCTCTGAGCCCAGAATGTGAACTCCATGACTTTGCTCACCATGTTATGTCCATTGCTTAATTCAGCGTCTGGGACATGGTTGGCATTCAATACAAGTTGAAAGAAAGAATGCTTTCAAGAAGTTTAGCCTTTTCTTAGTAGTTGCTTCAAATAATAGTTTACTTACTACCAGAGTTTGACCTATTAAAAAAATTCTCTGTGTTGATTTTCAGCTTACAGATATTTAGTTTTGTTTGTGGGCAGTGAAAGATGGGGAATTTGGGATTATATTTAGAGTAGGTGCTGCTGTAACAGATGATATTATATCTTGCTGGTATAAACTATATATATTCAGTTCAAAATAAATTTTATTAAGTGAAGAATTGCTTGACCATTCTGGAATATTGATTGTAATTATCAGTTACCATCTATCTGATTCACATATCAACAGATACTCTGTTAACATTGAAGAGTTCTCTATAAATTCTGGGTTTTATAAAGACAATGCAATAATTCAATAGACAAGAACCGAATCCACACGAAAGATTAAAAACCAGTTGTAATTTACCAAGCAGTCAGTTTAAGCCTAACTATGTATATGGCATACTGGAAAAGACACACAGCAGTATTCCTCTGTTAGTAACTTCCAGTCTCTCCTGCTGTAGAGCTTATGGAACTGTCTCTCCTGGTGCCATTCAGATTATTTTCTTCATTCTTAACCCAAAGCCTGTACTCCACTGACTTCCTTTATTTTCCACAGTGATTCATGCTTTACCAGGTTCAGTTAGAACAATCACTTAAAAAAAGTCCTTGTTGCCAATAGTAGAGAGCTTAGTCTGTTTGAAAGTGTGCAGAGTTCAGACTTTAATTACAGAAACTTCCCCACTCTCCCCACCATTGTGTCTATTGGCCCAGTTCCATCTACTGCTGAAACTTCTAATGTGAGTTCTCTGAAAAGCCTGGCAGTCTCCCCAGCTATGGGGAGTGGCTGGTCTGCATTCAGATACCTCTTTCTGCAAAATGCTGCCTGCATTATTCCTTTCCATCCTGAGTGTCTGTCTCTCACTGGGCAGTCTCTGCACTCTGATGCGGCAGTGGCCGAGTTGATTGCCTCTGACTTTTGAAAGAGAGGTACAATTTGTAGATTGAACCTAACTTGGAATGTTCACTGTGTGTCATTATCAAACGTCGCCTTGGCTACCCCTGGCTGGTGTTTTACTCTAATTGTTTCAAGCTAACTCTCATGTTATCTATGTTAGAACATCGTCTCCCTCTCATACAGCCTTGGGAAAGCAAGTACAGGCAAACTATTAATTAAAGTCATTTATTTTTATTACCAACTTTAATCACCAAAAAAGGACTTGGAGTTCAATCAGGAAAATTATTTATTGACAAAATTTTTATTGATAAAATAATCTATCAAAGATTCATGAAAAAAATTAAAAATCTCTGAAAAAGAAAATTATATCAACCAAGATAGTAAAAAGTATGTCTGTGGGAAAGGAAGAGTTTTCTACTTGGGGCTGGCTATGTAAGCTACATCAGTAATACCAAGGATTTTACTTCTGAAAAAGAAACTAGGATGTAGTATCGCAACTTACAAGAAAGGCTACTGTACGACAAACATGTGGCTGTAGGTGACTCCATCCCCTGCCCAGTCTTATTCACTCTGGTACCTGTTCCAACATCTTAATTTGGTTCCCAGCTTGGATCTGTCTATTCTCCTTTCTCAGCTACCATGACCTGGAGATCATCTTGTTTCATATGCTTCGTCTGACATTTCAGCAACAGCTTTTCTTCCTGGCTTGGGCCTGCTCTTTGCTGGATCCTTTGGCTCAGTGCCTTTGACCTTGGGTGGCGGGTACTCTGAGTCTCTCTGGCTCCCTTCCCACAGCAAGTGGTGGTTGTAAACTATGATATAAGACACTGTTTTTAATTGTTAATGTTTTTTAGGCATTAAAATTAACTTTTAATATTATAGCCATAAGAAAAAGTCTTGGAATTTCTCAGTTCACTGAATTGGTATGTCAAGTCAGCCATTCTGACTTACAGCAAGAGGAAATTGTGAATTCTTTTCCATTCCGTTTGAAAATATTTTGGAAACTGACATAAACAATGAATTGATTTTTCCCTGTGATCTGCCTTCCTTGCTCTAGGAAGCTGCAGAATGAATTGTAGCTGAAATGTTCTATTTTAGGCTTAAGACCTTATTACAAAGTTTCCTGGATGCCAATTCTATCAGATCTTTTGTACATAGTCACCATTCTATTCACTCAGGAGAACTTTTATAGAAACTTTATGTTATTCCCGGAGATACATGCTAATATGGCCTTAGTTTTGGATAAGCATGTGTATTCTAAGTTGAAAGACCTCCCTTTGTTTAAAGGATTGCTGGGTATCGGTATCGTGGCTTCGTGGGCACTCTAAGCTTCTACACAGGACTGAAAGAGAGTCAGGGTTTCAGCCTGGAATACATTACGACTGGTCCAGTGAGACTGAACTCAAATTGGATCAGCCAATCAGAATGCATAAGAAATAATCAGAAATGGAAGGCCAGGCTAAGCTTGGTCAAGTGGGTAAGATAGGAAAAATGGCATTCCCCATTGTGTGGATGTTTGTGTGTTTGTGTGTATGTAAGGGGAGCATATGGGATTTTAAAGCCAGAAACACATCTTATCATAGGTCTGTTAAACAGACAGGGAGTCGACAAATCAAAAATCAGAGAAGTAAGAGTCAAGTTGGCATCAGGGATAAACTGCTAAATGAAGAAATGTGTCACCGAATCCTTGCTTTAAATAAGTATCTAGGTATCTCCCTTGGCAGCCCAATTATCACAGGTCAGGCAGTCAGGGATGGCTTGTATTTTGTTTAATGGGGTCAGTGTCTCCCTTAACCAATCTTCTTGCTTTATTTTCAGAAGCATGCTCTTTCCTGGATTGGCTGGTGACTCCCCTGGCAGCCAGAAAGAACCCAGATGATTCCCTGAACCACTGCAGTAGTTCTCTGGGGACAAGAATGGGTTCTCTGTGGACAACTGTGCATCAAGAGGGCTGGCTGATATCCAGGTCCAGTGGTATGTTAATGGTGGATTGTCTCTATGGCAGTAGAGCCCCAGTTTTGGTCCTCTGGACTACTTCTTTGTCATTCTGTGCGGTATCAGAGTTTCCATCTGAAACTAGATATCCAGGAAGGCATGTACTTTATCTTCTTTGTACCATTCACTTGCGTAGGGGTGGGAGGTAGGAACAGAGTGGGTAAGAGTACATCCTTCAGTTGAATTATAGTACTGTATTAGGTAGGGAAGATGAAGAACCCATGGAAATGGGGTGATTAAAAATAAGAAAGTTTACAAAGTGCTTTCACATACATTTCACTTGATTCTCACAACAACCCTGTGAGGTAGGTACAGTATGTAATGTTTTTACTTTTATTTTGCAAAGAATGACACCAAAGACTAGAAAGTAGGTGATTTGCCCACAGTCATGGTAAGCACCAAGACCCAAACTTGAAGTCCTGTCTTTTGACTTTATAGCCTGATTTTCACCCGCGAGCGGCTACAACTTGAGGGTAATCAGTTTGATGACATAACGAGGAAGGTGCTCAGTAAGTGAACACCTAACTTGTTTAAAAGTCGGATTATTTAGAAATAATATATTAGTAAAAGAACCCCTGGGATCACTACTTGTAGGGGCTCCTCCTGGACTGCTGCTTGTTGGCTTTAATCTTTTAGGTTGCTTTGGCATAATAGATCATCTGTGCATCAGCTTGGGCAACTGGGAGCTCCCTGGGTGGTTAAGGAACAGAGATGAGGGAATTCTTATGGCCATTGTTAGCCTGTTCTAGCACTCTTCATGCTGTTTAATCATCTGGATTCCCCACTGGAATGCAAACTTCTTAGGGAAAGGATTCTGACTCATTCATCGTTGTATTCCCAAAATGTAATACAGTGCTTGGCACATAGTGGTCTTCAATAAAAATTGATTGAGTTCATGAGGGGCTGGGATGTTTCATATGATGCTTCCCTATTTTACTTGTAAAATACGTTTTGCATTGAAGAGGTATTATAAATGAATGTGGAAGTGGGTATAAGGAAAACAAACTTATCTTAGTGGTGGGTAGCATCTACAGGCACTGCAATTCCAGGGTGTAATCTTAAGATCCAAGTGATCTTTACAATGACACATGTACTAAGTGTGGATTCAAACTGGAGGCTCTACATTAGCCAGGAATCCATGCAAAATGTAGACGTTTGATGGCCATTGGGGATAAAGGTAATGTCCCTTGGTGTGGAGGAAAGTAGCCCATTTTGGTAAGTATGAAAATAATGTTGTTCTAGAAATATGGAGAGAATTCTGTGATAAAAACCTCCAAGATGTTTAACCACAATTACCAGTGATTCAATAAGCATTGGAAGAGCCCTCTGTCTTTTCTGCCAAGGCACATTCTCCTTGGTCCTTCATGTCTCCCTGGATCTTTGGCTATGAGAAGTCCTAAGACCCAGAGTTTAAAATCGTGCACAGATAGAAGCTGAGGACAAAGCTACTGTGGTACAGACTTGGACCTCGATGTGAGTGCTCTTGACCAGGACACCTAGGCAAGAAGTCCACTGCATAGAAGCATCCTTCTAAGGCTAACGGGCTGGCGCAGGCAAGATCCATGACCTGTGGCTGAAAGCAGCAGTCCTGTTGTTACTCTTCTGTGAGTGGATTACAGCAAGGATTTCTGTGTGTCACAACCTGGTGAGGTCAGCTTCCTTGAACTGGATAGGAGTTTTTAATTTAGGAGATAACACATTAACTCACCAGTTTTGAGTACAGGATCTAATGGGTCCTGAAATCAATAAGGTGGAAAACAGATCAGCAGTTCTTGTGCTGGTAGAGGTTATGGGTCATCCAGGGGTCCTCCCATTTGTGATGATTGGTGCAGGCCTTGGCTGGATGCCTGGCTTCTCCAGGTATTGCTGCCAAGTTTCAAACACGGCCTTAATGGCCAAGCATTCCTTCTTTCAGATATTGTAGTTTCATTCTGCAGGGATGAAGCCTGTGGAGAAATAAAGCATAAGGTCTCATCAAGGTTGATTTTAGACAAAGTTTGGCTTTCCATGGTCCTATCACTACTTATAAGGCATTGGCTCCACCTTAAATGTCCATCGTAAACAAAGTGGAGCATGATGATAGCTGATGCATACCTCCCTCCCATGTAGGGCTTCACAGGTTTTCTGGACTCCAGGCAACCGTCAAAAACCAGAGCATATTGGCTGCTGGTTCACTAGAACCTGTTTCAGGGAGGGCTTTGGAGTTCATCCAGGTCTGGATTAGGATACTTTGGTAGTTTAGACTGGATAAGGCCTTCAATATCTTCACAGAAAATAAAGGCAGTATCGCTCTCACATGGAGAGTCAACAGAGAGTTCTATCAAAGTTGGTGTCGATATATAGTCACACATGAAATCCTGGAGCCTGTTTCCTCAGATCTTGAATCTTACATCTTGACTTTTAGTTATTGGTTCCAGACCATGCATAAACTTAAAAACACTAACAATTAATAATAAATATATAAATTGTACTATGTTTATAATCTGAAATCAAATTTGATTTTGACAAATGCATTTTAGCCTACCCATATGAATATATGCCTTTTTTTTTTTCCTCTGGAGTCTTGCTCTCTTGCCCAGGCTGGAGTGCTGTGGTGCTATCTCAGCTCACTGCAACCTCCACCTCTGGTGTTCAAGCAATTCTTATGTCTCAGCTTCCCGAGTAGCTGGGACCACAGGCGCATGCCACCACACCTGGCTAATTTTTGTATTTTTAGTAGAGATGGGGTTTCACCATATTGGTCAAGCTAGTCTCAAACTCTAGACCTCAGGTGATCCACTTGCCTCGGCCTCCCAGAATGCTGGGATAACAGGCGTGAGCCACCACGCCCAGCAGAATATATACTCTTAAATAAGAAACTTCCCTTTTTCTTGAAACCTGAGGAGTAGATGGCATATTTCAGCCATTAAATAACAGAATCAAAAACTGTAAATCAACAGTAGGAGCCTTGAATGTGGACACAAACTGTGAATCTTAACTTAGGCCTGCGTCGGAAGGGATCAGTGTGATCCTTACCTCTATGTCCTTGTTAGGAGAACTTGTGCCTAGGTTTCAGGTTTATCAAAATCTTTGCTAATGTTACAGGATTTAGAGAAGACTGAGTGTTTCTAATTGTGTTAGTGGATTGATAGCACTTACCAGTTAAATTGAATCAACCAACTGGTTATTTCAGCAAGTAATTTGACTGAACTAAGTGTAGAAATCAGCTCTAAAGACCTTGGAAGACACCAGAATTCCCAAAGTAAGGTCTGTGAACACTAATTTCAAAAACAGTTTTCTCATTAGGCACATTTGGGAAACACTGCATTTTATCTACCTTTCTTGAAGATTTAATTATACAAGTTTTAAACATTTTGAGAAGTCCAGTACAAAATAATTTATTTAACTGTGTTTAAATCAATATGTCCCGAACATTTCAACATGAAGTTAAGTTTTTGAGTCATGTTTATTAGCATCTTTAGAGCTGGTGCTACATAAAAAAACATTTAGGGAATTTTGGACTAGCATGTAGTGTGAAGAAATACTCATTTGCAAAATTTACACATTTCTCCACCAAAAAGTAAATTAAGCTATTACTAATTATCTATTACTGTAATTGTGTTAAAATTAAGCTAGGTACTTTGGAAAATAGAAAATGCACTGGTATACAACATAAAGTCGCCCTTGATAGGCTCATAATCTGGTTGGGAGATACATCTATCATATTACATAAAACAATATCAACCACCTAAAGATTCCACATAACCAAGTACTAAGCCAAATAATGAAGACTAATAGGTACAGTAGTTGCAGAGAGGAAGATAAAGTTTTAGAATAATAGAAGAAGAAATCATGGAGGAGGTAGGACTGGTTTTATTGGATGGCTAGGCTTTTGAAAGGTTGAGGGCATTTTTACTTGAGGGGCCCTGTGACTTCAAAGATCAAAAAGTTGTGCAGCAAACAACTCTCTGCTGTATTAAAATCATTAAATTCTAATATTTCTTAAGGACTTCTTACCCAAGAACAGAATGTTACAGAGTATGGATCTCTTTTATTTGTCCCATACAGTCACATGATGCATAAGGATGTCTTGGTTAATGACAGACTGCATATATAATAATGGTGTCATAAGATTATAACATCATATTTTTACTGTACCTTTCCTATGTTTAGACATGTGCAGATATACAAATACTTACCATTGTGTTACAGTTGCCTGCAGTATTCTGTACAGCAGCATGCTGTACCAGTTTGTAGCCTCAGAGCAAAAGGCTATATTATATAACCTAGGTGTGTAGTAGGCTATGCCATCTAGGTTTATGTGAGGATACTCACTCTGTGATGTTCACATTTTGACAAAAATCACCTAATGACGCATTTTTCCTGAATGGATCTCCATTGTTAAGCAACACATGACTATACTTCTATTAGAGTTCTTACCTGATATATTATAATGAGTTGTTTAATTGTCTGTTGTCTGTGATAGTCTCATGGATGGTGGGGACAATTTTTAATGTATTTTTCCATCCTAGTGTTAGATCCTAAGGAACACCTTGACATTCAGGGGCATCATGGTAGACGACACTGACCTTCAGGCTGGCTTGTAAAACCTGCGAAGTGAAGGATCCTTGGGATTCTGAGGGTCACATAAAGGGTATGCTGTGCTTTTTTTCCTTTTCTCCCTAACATTGAAGATATAGGAACTGTACAGCCAGGAAACACCACACACCTGGCAATTGGATGCAGTGTGATGATGGTTGTAGTTTTTTACATTTTTGTTTTTAATCTTTAGGAAAGTCTTTTGCCTGCTTTTTCAATTGTTGCATTCACACTTTGCAGTGGCGTAAATGCTAATCAGAAAAAGGTAAGCAATTTTAAAAGAGGAACCACAAAAAATCATATGGTAAATTTGTGTGGTATATTTGAGAAACGTGTTTTTTTTTTTTTTTGAGATGAAATCTCACACTGTTGCCCAGGCTGGTATGCGTTGGGGCAATCTCGGCTCACTGCAGCCTCCATCTCCCGGGTTCACGCCATTCTTCTGCCTCAGCCTCCCGAGTGGCTGGGACTACAGGCGCGCACCACCACGCCCAGCCAATTTTTGTATTTTTAGTAGAGACGGGGTTTCACTATTTTGGCCAGGCTGGTCTTGAACTCCTGACCTCATGATCTGCCCACCTTGGCCTCCCAAAGTGCTGGGATTACAGGTGTGAGCCACCGCACCCAGCCAAAAAAGGTGTGGTTGTGAAGGGAGAAAAAACTTGGACCACGACTTGCAACATTCAGAATTGGTACTCGTGCTTAATTTTTCTTTATCAATTCTACTTTTTTCTCTCTTTCTCTCAAGACAGGTTTTTGGGATAGTTGCTTATATAAATGATATTGAAATGATATAATTTTATTTTGATAATTACTGACATGTCACAGTATCAGAGTTTAGCGTGATTGCCCCCAAATTGTAAATTATTTGTAAATTTTAATTCTTTCATTTGCTTAAGAAAATGGAAGAAAATCAAAACAGAGGAAAAGCCTGTAAATGAGTTTAAAGATCACTGTAGTTCCTTCAGGCTACAAAATTCCATGGCATGTACATAGGATGTGAGGATTCTGCCTTTCATTCCAGACTGCCGGCCAACTGAAACACTTTGTATGTTCAAACAAGGCCATTGGAGCAGAGCTTGGCTTAGTCTGCTAAGAAAACCTGACGCAGTCACCTAAATGCACTTATGACCTTTTGAACAAGGGGTTTATCAACTGCATTACGCTTTTAAACAGGACACTGGGTCAGAATTTGGGGGTCTTACTTTCAAAGATGGAATTAGCATAGATTTAGAAAACATTTCCATTATTCCTTCAGTTATTTGGACCCTTGACCCTTAATTATGGTTTTTATTTATCATAGAGAATTTATCTTGTTGCAGAGATGTTGACTATGAGTTTTTGCTGTGAAATATAAAACATGCACAAAATATTGCAAGTAGCAATTAAAAATCTTACATGTTTTATGATAACAAGTACAGAAGGTGCAATATAGATACGGCAGTAAAGATGTTAAAGCAATGCACAATTTGAAGATTCTCATGTAAACACTACAGAGGAGTTACACAAAAACCATGCTAAATTTATTTTCTTGGGACTTTGGTCATTTGTGTTGTAAAATGTTTCTTTTTTAATTCTTGTGAGGTACTAGTAACACCTCATGAAATCTGCTCCTTTTTATGTTCAATACATCTCTCTCTCTCTTTCTCTCTCTGTCACACACACACACACACACACACACACTCACTCTCACACATAGAGTCAAAGTCAATGGCAGTGGGTGGTTTGTGTCAGGGCTGGTTTTGACGCCCCCCTCACAGAATAAGATAAATGTAAGTGATGAAGAGCTCCTGGGGTTGCCTGAACTCATTTTGTATTCAACACTTTGCCTGGCCCCTTTCTCATCTCTTTCTCCCTCTCTTTGTATGTTCAAGCCTACTTGAGTTTCTTTTTTCTTTTGTAGAACTTGGTTCTTTTGATGTGTTTCAGGGCACGCCCTGCAGCAAAAAGAACTTCCCAGGAATCGGAAACATAAGCACACAGGTCTGAAACAGCTACTGTACAATAGACAGAAAGCTCCAGGCCTGGATGCGGGATTTTCTGTCTCCCCCGAAACACCAAAACATGTAGCAGGGGGCACACATGCAGTATATTCTACATACAGGATTTTAAAGGGATATATGCTATATCATTTAATTGCAGAGTAGGGATTGGGTAAGATTTTTAACGTGGGTTGAACCCCTTATAGTAATTTAACCTGAGATGTGTCTGTATGCATTTTTATATTGATTAGTTTAACCAAATTTCCCCTATAATTATTAGTGAATTTGTCATCAACATATTTGAGATTTTCAATAACGCATGGTCCTTAGCTATTTTATTTCTCATCATTACTTTCCATTAAAAATGTGAGAAAGTGCAGTGCTTTAACTATTTACTTTTTTATGAAGTTGAAAGAAATGCTATTGTATTGTAAAACTACTGTTAGAAGGTGCTATCTACATTATTAATAGAAAGTCTACATAGAAGAAGTTAATTATTTTATACCCAATATCAGTAAATCCATTTGTGTAAATTAAAAATACTTAATAAAATAGTGTTATATTTTATTTAGAAGTCTGTTTACTCACATATCATACTTTATGTGACAAATCTTTCAGGACTATGTCATTGAATTAGAACTTGGAACTGAAAATAAAAAAAAGAAAATAAGAAAAAACAGTGCAGTTTGTTTACACATACACAAACTTATTCACCTTAAAACTTTCAAATTAAACTAAATTTTAAATAATAGTTAAATTTAACTTTTGCTCATGTCTCTAAAATACACCTTTTATTTTAAAAACTAAAACAACCGAAAAGGGAAACTTAACTAGAAATTTGGTAATTATCTGGTTTGTTTAATTGGTTGGGAAAATCAATCTATATAAATTAGATTAATTGCTTACTTTCATATAAACAATTGAGTTCACCCTCATGCAAGTATATTACCAAGCTTATTGAAAAAATAATTTGTTACTAGCTAAGTAATAGATCTGGGAAAAAATAGAAATTTGACCAACAAACAATTGATTATTTTCAATTAAATTTGATTCAGTTTAATAGGTGTATTGAGCACTAATTATGTGTTTGTGCTAATGGCATTACCTATTAACTGCTAGGAAAATAATTAGCAGTAAGATTGAATTCATTCAGTGTTTTCCAGCATATTTTATGCTTAGGTGCAAATAAGCCAGCTAATTGCCACAATCCCTTTTAACGTTGGTGTCTATATCTACAACTTAAAATAAAGAAAATTGATTCAATTATTCAAATATTGGCTAAATACATGTCTTAACAGTAATAGTAATTATTTTAACAAACTGGGAATAATTATAAAATAACTTTTATCACTACAATGTCTCTTAAATTTCTCCTATATGTATCCAGGTTACTATTTATAAATACTCATGCAAATATCTAAGAAAAACATAAAAACTTCTTTGATAACAGTGAAAGTTAAGGATTCACGATACCCATTAAAATGCTATTTGGAACATTTAATGGGGGCTTTTTTATTTAAATAAGAACCAAATCTTTAATACACTACAAATACACGAGTAGAAAAGGAGTATTTCTGTCTCTCTGATGCAACATAAACTAATCCTGCTTCTTTCCTCAGTGCTACTTACATCTCTAGAAATTGGGTGTTTCCAAATTGTTTGATCCAAATTTGATAAGATACGTGTCAGACACTGCAACACTTTTCAGCTTTATGGCAGTGGCTGCCCAGAAAGGGTCATATCATTTTCCCATCCTCATTTGTAAATGTCAGTGAAAGCCACAGTTCTGAAGAAGCAATAAACAGAATCTCTTCGTTTACACAGGATTGCTGCTATCACACTACATCGTGCTGATTGTCATATCATATATTTTACTTGTGCTAGAAAACTTCTCTTGCTATGGTTCCCATTGTTTCCTACCTCTTTCCTGTGAGGCGTTATCGTCAACCTGTAACATTACATAGGAATTTGGTATGTTAGGTATTAGACCAACTCCTACTCTACATATTAATCTGAGCCCAGGAAACATAGGGGCTTTCATTTTTAAAAATATGCATCATTTAAGAGAAATTCAGCCTTTTAAATGTTTTGATACATTCTAGACCTAGTGATGTTTTCATTTATTTGATTCAGGAATAAACTTAGATTTCCTTAGTATCTCATTGAGAATTATTATAGTCATGTTTACAGAAATCAGTAAGGAAAACAGACACCTATGAATTAATTCAAATACGTTTCCTTTTAAACAAAAACAAAACATAGCAATTTGATTAGAAATTAGTTGAGTGAATTCAATTGGATTTTGAATTAAACTTTTAATTACATAAAGAAACAAAGGATATACTTGAGATATCACATCTAGCTAAATCATACTTATTGATTAAATATACCAGATAACCCCATAGTCTCTATTTCACTGATTGGAATTGTTCAATAATGTAATTATTCAAATTTTAGTTATTAGCTAGCTTCCAAAAGTTTTATTTCTATTTAATTAATAAATCAGTAGTCACTTGGCTCAGATTAACATTTTCTGTTCTTTTCTTTTGATTCCCTCCCCTCAAATATGCCTATGTAGATACAAAGATTTTTGTTAAAAAAAAGGGGGGGCTGTAGTTCTATAGTTTCCCCTCGAGCATACGACCAAGTTTTAGGGACTTTAGGGATTATCTATTCCAAATCTCTCATTTTACAAAGGAAGCAGTCTTGGAGAGTTTATAATTTTTGTCACTCAAATCTAGGAACATAGTAGGCCCTCAGTAAAGATGTGTTGACTGAAGGAATCAACTTAGAGTCACATAAATAAATATAATACCCATGGTACTTAACACAGTGCATTGCAATGACTTACTTATAGTAAACTTTTATAAATACAATTTCTAGCCACAATAATACTGAGGCAGAAATTATTAATAGATTCTATTAACTGTAGAAGCTATTTAACCTGTGAAGTAACTGAGGTTGAGGATCTTTAAATGGTTTGCCCAAGATAGCTAAGCAGTGGAAGAGCTGAGATCGGAACTCCTGTTCTCTGAGCCTCAGTGAGTAACCACTCTGCCACGCAGCCTACCCCTTGCTTTTTTCTCTGTATTGTTTTTCTCCATTCTTAGAATGTAAAAGACAGGAACTGGTGTTATGTACCTTTGTAAGCCTAGCATGCTGTATAATAAGAGCATTCAACCAATGGTTGCCACATAACAAACCCAGGGCTCTGGCTTCCTGGTCCAGTTCTCTTTCAGCCACACCATGATCCATTCTGAGGGTGGGGACTGGCATCGGAAAGGTAGAGAAAGACTGAAATCTCTGAAGCATAGAACTACTTTAAATCATTTAAACTAGTAAAGTTTATTCTGTGTTGTCAATAACACATAAGAGCACTTCTGCTTCTTAGACATGAATTAAAAAGACAGATTTTTTAAGCAGTTTCTGGATGCACCTGGTACATACGTATTTAATATGATGTGCATAAACGCATGCTCTACTCACTTATGCGGATTTAAACATGACTTGGGGAATCCGATCATAGTCATTCCTGAGGTTTTCATTCACTTTTCCCTCAAACCAGGTTTGTGCCAAGATCCTGGGTTCCTAAACACAGTCATCTTGTCTAGGAGGCCCCTCAGGACATGGGTCCACATTGGTTATCTAGTAAGATGCTTATTGTCCCAGGCTGAAGGAAGATTCTCTTCAGGTCTAATGACTTTGCTATTTCTGCTCATGTTTTGGAAATAAGATTATTTGGAAAGACTGTGATCCCACACCACAGAGCCTCCCCTCCCCTCTGAGCTCCTGTGACATTTGCAAGTTTCCCTTTTATCTCCACAACCCACTGACCCCTGCCCCTCTTTTTTTTTTTTTTTTTTCTTTTTGAGAAGGAATTTCACTCCTGTCGCCCAGGCTGGAGTGCAATGGTGCGATCTCGGCTCACTGCAACATCTGCCTCCCAGGTTCAAGCGATTCTCCTGCCTCAGCCTCCCAAGTAGCTGGAACTACAGGTGCATGCCACCACGCCTGGCTAATTTTTGTATTTTTAGTAAAGACGGGGTTTTGCCATGTTGGTCAGGCTGGTCTCGAACTCCTGACCTCAGGTGATCCACCTGGCTTGGCCTCCCAAAGTACTGGGATTACAGGCGTGAGCCACCACACCCGGCCTTGCTCCTCTTTTTTTTTTTTGCATTCTGGGGAAAGCTTTTCTCCTTCTCTCTTAATGTCTTTCGAATAAGTCTCTGGTATATCTGCCTCTCCAGAGCTAACATTATCTCTCTGATTAAGTTTTTACCAAAGACAGGAAAAGTAGCTGATGACTCTGCTTTCCCCTCTGCAAAATCCCCCAGGCAAAGAGACACACAGGGCCTTGACTCTAAGCTTGGAGGAGGGGAGGAAAGGAGGGAAAAATGCTGAAGTAGAACACAAATTGATATTTTAAAATTATCCCACCACAAATGCTTTTTGAGTAAATGCATGAGTGGTTCTGACACCAGCCACCATCATGATGAAATTATAATTGTAAATTTGCAGGGACCTTCCTCTGTATCTTTCCAAGGGCAAATCACTTCAGCATCTCTCCATTAATAGCTATTCAGACGCATTTTTCTGCGGAACCTCTAGAAAGTTAGCTTACAGTTAGAAGCTCAAGCACACTGCAGGTTCTCTGTACTGCAGGAACTCATTTGAGCTTCTAGAAAAAGAAGTTTTATTTAAAAGCATGCATTAGAAATAGGAATTTCCTTATAAAACCTCAAAAATAGCATCTATTTTGACACGTAAGTGGAATTTTAACACTATTACAGTAATACAGTCATGTTTCACATAATGACATTTTGGTCAATGATGGACCGCATATACAATGGTGGTCCTGTAAGATTATAATACCACATTTTTGCTGTGCCTTTTCTATGTTTAGATTCACAAATACTTGCCATTGTGTCAACATTCAATCAGTAACATGCTGTAGGGTTTGTAGCCTAGAGCAATCGGCTATACCACACAGCCTAGGTGTGTAGTAGGCTAGACCATCTAGGTTTGGGTAAGTACACCCCATGATGTTTACACAACTGTGAAATGACCTACAATGCATTTCTGAGAATGTACCCCATTGTTAAATGATGCATGACTGTACATTAAATTGGATAGCTAAACACTCTTTACAAGTACAGTCCCATGACTGGCCAGGTGCAGTGCCTTACTTGATCCCAGCACTTTGGGAGACCAAGGCAGGTGGATCACTTGAGGTCAGCAGTTCGAGACCATCCTGGCCAACATGGTGAAACCCATCTCTACTAAAAATAATAATAATTAAAAATATCCAGGTGTGGTGGCACATGCCCGTAATCCCAGTTACTCAGGAGGCTGAGGCAGGAGAATCACTTGAACTTGGGAGGCAGAGGTTGCAGTGAGCCGAGATAGCACCACCACACTCCATCCTGGGCGACAGAGCAAGACTCCATCTCAACAAACAAACAAACAAACAAACAAACACCAAACAAAAGAAGTACATTTCCATGACTGATTCCTTCTGTGCCCTGTAATCTCAGATCAAGTATTACTGCTCCAGAGACTCCTTTTCTGACCACTCTACATAGCTTCCCCTCTCCTTGTCTCCAACTTCATTTCCTTTGCAACCATTTCACTATCTGGAATTAGCTTCTGTGGTAGGCAGAATTCTAAGATGGCTTTCAAAATTCCTCCTGTGCTATATGAGTTCTATATAATCCTCCTTCTTTGCGTGTAGGGAAGACTTGTGACTCTAGCTGAGTATCAATCTTTGATTAGGTCACTCATCAGTCAACTTTGAGTTAATCAGAAGCCTGATGATGGTGGTGGATCTGACCTAATCAGGTAGTCCCTTCAAAGGGACTGGGCCCTTCCAGAAGTCAAAGAGATTTAAAGCCTGGGAGGTCATCTGGAAATGGCCACCTGGAAGGGAGCTATGAGTGGGCCTCAGGTCAATAGCCAGTAAGAGAATAGGGGCCTCTGTCTTATCAGTGTAAGGGACTGAATTCTTCCAACAACCATGTGAACTTGGAAGAGAACTCTGGGCTCCAGAAAGGTGGCTCAGCCAACACCTCGCCTTCAGCCTGGAGGGTTGCTGAGTAGAGAAGAAATTTGGATTCTTCCACACACTCCTGAATGCTTTCCCCAACTAGCTGCAGTACATTTACTGCCTCATACTAAGCTTAGAAAGTCAAAACAATCTACATGTGGTTTTCACATGAACCACTGCTGATAATATACTTACATTTAAGACTTTTAACATTATACACATATTCCTGTGGAAATAACATTGGGATTAATCCCATAACTTGGGATTAATAACATTTACAGAAGTTAAGAAGAATCCTATACTTGCTCACCTGTTTACAAGAGTGATAATAAAATAATCTATTAAAGAAATACAATAATTTTAATTAAAAAATTATACCAAGTAATAAAGGTAAATTTGAAATGTTGTATTTCAATAAGTTTATTGATACTTATTTTAAAAAGTACCAAGCTTAAGTTTAAATTGAAGGACCATGTTCTTTAGCAAAACATACACTACTGCCTTTCTGTTTATTGATTCTTTCTCTTGTATTGTTTCACCTAATGGAAACCTGTCATTAGGCGGAAATTAAGTAAAGGTATATGATTCCTTTTTAAAATAATATATACCATATATATAATACACACGTACATAGTCTTTTTCTTCATGATGCTTCTGTAAGTCTTTTTGCCTTATTGTGATTTCCGAAAGCATTTTCCTTTAAAGATTTCTGTTGGTTTTGAATTTTTTCTACCTGTTATAGTCACACTACTATATACTATAGTAATAATGTTTTATGAAAAGAAATTATTTTTGTGATACTGTTCAAAATATTATATCTGAGATTAAATATATCATAACTACAATTCTATTCATTGTATCTCTTAGTTTTTTGTCTTTATGCTAAAATATCTTATGTGAAAAAGTAGGTTATTGATATTTTAAACTCAATATGAAACTTAGTTATCAATTTTGATTTACCAGACCATTACAGTTTGTTTTCTAAAGTAAATAAGGTTACAATAGTAAGTACTTCATAGGAGCACTTAAAGATGATACATTGGGGAATGTAAAATTATTAGCTCTTCTCCTCTGCCTCGCACAATCTTTTCATCCTGAAGCTTTCTCCTGAGTCTTCCATTCATGAAGAATATCCTAATAGAACAACAGATGCAAGGAATTGTGAGGAAAGAAGGGGGGTGGGGAGAAAAATGAAAGAAGAAACTGGCTAAGCACAATTTATTTCTGAGGGGAATAATGTTCCTTAATTTAAGCTGCATTATGCAAAACAAAACAAAAATTATCTGCAAGTTGGCAAACCCTGCCAAAGTGCAACAGAAGTGAGAAACTGAGTTAGCAGGCATCAGATTTGAGAAAGGCTCACTGACACGCTTTGAAGAAAGCAAGCTACACGACCCCCATTCTTGGGCATAAATAAACTCCAAACAGACTCATTTGCCATGAAGGATGAGATGTGGAGGTGCCGTGGCGCCTGGGTCTCTGCCTTTCCACGGTTCCTTTCCCTAAGTCGTTCTGGTGGGTTTTTGTGTCCCAAAGTTGTCCCTATGCAAACAACAGGTTGAATATTGTAGGTGTGGGTTATTAAAGTGTCCCTCGGACAATGGCAGTCTGTGTCCCATTTGTAACGCTTGGATTAATCTTTGGAAAGTGCACACAAAATGTGACATGATGTTGGCTTCAAACATTATTCAGTCTGCATAGCAGCAAATCCTGCCCTGTCTCCCTGGAAATAAAACTCCACAGACGTATCACTGCCATCTAAAAGGAACCTATCATTTATGCTCAAGATTAGGGACACCCTGATAGAATTGTTAGAAGTTTGATTTTATAGTTTGGAGAAACACTCACAATGGAAACAAATTATACTCTATCATCTCATTCACAGATTCCCTAAAGAAAGTCAGTAATCAGGTAAATCATATTCTTTTTTTTTTTTTCTGCAGATGGGAGAAATAAGAAAGGCTTTATGTTTTTAAGACAATTCCACATTAGTTTAGGATTATAACCCCGAACTGACCCCTGAAAAGAGGGAAGATTCTTGGCATTTCACCCTTTTTAATCTCATTTTTCCCTTTTGATTTTAAAGGTTCTGGAGGAGCACTAAGAAGTGAAAACTGGATGAGAAAAGCATGCCAAGAAGAGAGGGCGTTCATCATATTTTCTGTTTGCATATGTCCTTGGCGCTTCTGAAGCTTTGAGGCTTAGCTTCCTCTCATTGTACATATGAAAATTCTTCTTGACTTATGTCTGTTGTTCACAAAAGTACTAAGTAGCATCATGGAATTTGAGAAGGTGTTTTCTCAGATCATTTGTTTTTGAGTGTATCTCAATATTACAATTTCAGAAGACAATTAGAACTAGGATAATAGAAATACAGAGAGAACACATGTTAAATTACAGACAAGCATCAATGATGGTTGAGATTCCCATAGAACCAAGCTGGAAAATATGATCTGTCATTTAAGACCAATTCCACACATAGGAGAAATTGGATGTTGCCTAACAAAACAGAGTTAGGGACAAAAGTCAGGGCATTGTTCTAGAACAATGGTCTTTAAAGTGTGCTATAGATCAATGTTTCTACATTCATTATCAGAATCTAATTACTCTGAATGTGATGATTTCTTTAATCTCTCAGGGAAGGAGGGCATCATCAAAGCCTGCTAGGCATGGCTTCTTTCAAATTCTGTAGTATAGACATTTTCTTACACAGCTTTTGTATGTGGATCCATCAAAACACCAAAAATAAACTGAATGCTTAGTCTTTGCTCTGAAACAGTCATCCATTTTTCTAATTTCTTGCCTTTTAATAAGTAAATTTTATGAATTTTAAGTTATACAATACATTTATATTTCAAATACTGCTTTAATTTGTTTGGCATAGTGGGATCGAGCATAAGGTTTTATTTAGAAAAGAACGCAGTTTCCATTGAAAAATAGGTTAAAAAGATACTTATAAAGGACTATGGCTAAATTGCATGTACACTGTTTCACAGTTTAACTAGAAGAGGTGGAAAAATCTGTGGAACCTGAAGTCCTACCTGGAGCAGTGGATGTGGCGGTGGGCAGAGGAATAGGTGGGACCTCCAGCTGGCACTCACAAATGACCGTGAATCATCCTCTCCTCCCCTCCATCATCCATCAGGACAACCCGGGTGAGACTGAGGTTTCACTGTGGATCACAAATGCCCCTGTTGTATAGACTCTAAAATTGCACATGGCCTCTTTCTGATGTGTTCTCTTTCTTGGACTTCATTTTTCACCTGCCATATGTCTATTTGGACCTGATGTTCCAATAGTTAGTTGCATTGATTTGTGTTATCCTGACATTCACTTTATTCAGAATTAAAAGTGGGGTGAAAGGGGTGTGGTAGGGTTCCCAGCATGATTTTTGTTCTGGGTCAGCCGAAGGTGAAGGAGAAGCAAAACTGAGTTAGGCCAATGCAAAATTGGCCTAATGTACGTGAGGAAGAAAATGGTCAATTCATAATTTTGCATTGGCCTAACTCAGTTTTCAGTTTTCATTTTGGGGGTGTAGGTCAGGTAAAACCCAGGCTTCCAAGAAGAAAGTGGCTTAGTGAGATGAACAGAGCACATAAGAGAGGGCTAGGACAATTAAAGGTACAGATGTGTGTGTTGCCAAACTAGCCTCATAGCACCACCTTCAGTAGGAACAGGCATTCTCACCAAAACTGGTGAAAGGGTTAGAGAGGGAAGTGAGATTAGAATTGAGTTAACTTTTGCTGACAAAAGTCTTTGTTTTCTGATGATTTGGGCAGTAGGTTGGGGCTTGGAGGTGTCATAAGACTTTATTTAGAAATTATGAATATATGAAAATAATATGGACAAAATATTTCCATTTCTTTTCATTTTTATTTTTATGAACTAAGAAAACAACAGACACAAAATACCACCACCTACACTCAACGCTTTTGAAAGTACAGTGTAAATCATCTCTATTTACAAGTTTCAGATACATTCTTTTACAAATAGTAAACATTAAAACAACCTAAAGGGCTTAAATGATGGACTTATTCATCGTTAAAGGGAAGAATAAAGTCTATTTAAAATACTTTCTTTTTCAAAAGAGGGCTGAGACTTTTCACACAATGCTGTTTGCTCACAGAAAACAGAATTTAAAGCTAAACTCTCAACAAATGATACCACAGCGCCACCATCTGGCTTTACAAAAGACAGCAGGGAGTCAGTCTGTACTAGAGGAGGAGGCCCATGAATGTTTTCTCTTTCCTGGTGAGCATTTGGAGAAAAAAGAAGGGACTCTCAGTGTGACTCTATAATTGTCACTATTTTGGCTAACATTCAGGGTGCAAGGAACTGCCTCTATTTCTTTTTCTGTTTCTATTTTAATTTGAAAAACAAACACATTTTTAGTGGATAAAACTTTTAAAAATGAAAATCTCCTTAAAGTTAGCAGTCTTTCTTTTTTTTTTGGACAACAAATATAAAGAAGAGTCTGTAATTTTAGTGGTGGTTTGGTAGAGCTTCTATAAACAAACCTGCCTTACTAATTTTCAACTTGCCTTGGATATGATCTTATTATAATGTTGCTGAAGCTTCCTTAAGTTCTTAAAGTTCTAGACATATTTAAGATAAAAACATATTCCAATACATAATCAGAACAATTTTGGCCCTGACACGAGGTGGTGCATACTCAAAAGTCTGCTTTTAAATGCAATGGAATACAATGTATACTTCCAAAATCTGAATCTTAAAGTTTTTTTTATTCTATACTGCAGGTTTACAAGATTGCACAAAATTGCTAAATAATAGGGTGACTAACGCATATGTTTTCATTTGTACGTCTCTCTAAGAAAGATCTTTTAGAACTGGATTGGAAGGTAAAATGTTAGCTTTTATTGTATTTTACACTCTTGCAGCATCAATCTTTAATTACCACTTGCATTATATTAAACAGAAATTTGTCCAGAATAATAACAGTAGAACATATTTTGAGCCTACTGTGAACAAAGAACTGTGCTAAGTGTTTTACATCTATTAAAGCATTAAATCCTTTCAGATATGATGAGAAACGTTCTATTGTTATTTTTATTTTATGGGAGAGGAAAATGAAACACAGAGACATTCAGTAACTTGCCTAGGGTAACACAGCTGACAAATGGCAGATGTGAACTCTGGCTTTTAGACTCTAATTTCTTTAGGATGGCACTAAATCTGTTCTCTCAGGATCTTCTAAAAACATTTAACATTGTATGTTCTTTCATATTATTACGTTTTCTCTTTTTACATGAACATGTTTAATGTCGAAAGATTAGTTTTTAAAAATTTTATTTTAAATATTTCAATAATTTTATAGTTAAGATCATGCCACTGCACTGCAGCCTGGCAACAGAGCAAGACTCTGTCTCAAAAAAAAAAAAAATTATAGTTAAATAACATTTTTTGAGGGCTAACCTAAAGAAGCAACCATTAGGTATACCTTTTCCCTTCCTTTGGAATAATGCATTATGTGTTTAAAATAAATGACTTGGAAGTGAACTTCTGGAAATGAACATTTTGTAAATCCAGGACTGCTTTTACTTTACGCTATTTTCTATTTTAGATTCTAAGTAATCATTGTAGATAATTATATTGAATTAGTCATCCTCATTTTATTGTAATGTGTCCTAAAAAGTAATTAAGAAAAATTATATATTGTATTTTGGCTATGTACAGAGAAACTGTTCAGTTTTTTTATTGCATCTGTTAGAATGCTTGGAATTTTCTGAAATTCTCTCTAAGGCAGTGGTCCCTGGCCTTTTTGGCACCAGGGACAGGTTTTGTGGAAGACAATTTTTCCTCTACGGATGGGCACGGGGTAGGGGTGGGGTCGGTGTGAGAAATAGGGTGGGAGGAGATGAGGTGGGGGGAGGGGGATGATTTTGGGATGGAAACTGTTCCACCTCAGATCATCAGACATGAGATTCTCCTAAGGAGTGCCCAGCCTAGATCCCTCACATGTGCAGTTCACAATAGGGTCACACTCCTATGAGAATCTAATGCTGATCTGACAAAAGGCGGAGCTCAGGCAGTGCTCACTCACCCCCATTCACTTCCTGTTGTGCAGCCCAGTTCCTAACAGGCCATGGATTGGTACTGGCCCATGGCCTGGGGATTGGGGACCCCTGCTCTAGAGGTTCAAATATTTCTTAAATTTATACTCTATCAATTTTAGGGAGTATGTGAATATTTAAATCTTACGTAACAACTAGCCTCCGAAACTACTCATAAACTGATCTTGAATTTTCTTTCAAAATTGAAAAATGTTTGATATGTCCCATATTATTCTGATGAGAATAGAAAAATATGAGGCCATTTGGATGTTTTACTGTAAGTTGGGTCAAATGCTTTAGGGGGAAAAAAAAGGAAAAGTGAGACACCAAAAATATTAGAAGAATGTACTGGCCGGGCGCGGTGGCTCACGCTTGTAATCCCAGTACTTTGGGAGGCCGAGGCGGGCGGATCACGAGGTCAGGAGATCGAGACCATGGTGAAACCTTGTCTCTACTAAAAATACAAAAAAATTAGCCGGGCGTGGTGGCGGGCGCCTGTAGTCCCAGCTACTCGGAGAGGCTGAGGCAGGAGAATGGCGTGAACCCGGGAGGCAGAGCTTGCAGTGAGCCGAGATTGCGCCACTGCACTCCAGCCTGGGCGACAGAGCGAGACTCCTTCTCAAAAAAAAAAAAAAAAAAAAAAATGTACTTTTTTGTGCTATATGCTGGATTGGAAAATTGATTTTGACCAAGATTATGCTGGAGTCACTGGCTAAGTTACCATTTAGCATATTAGGTAATAACAAGTATCTATGAATTGAAGTTGTCACTGGGACATTAACAATTGCTTTACTTAAACAAAAACACCTAGTTAGTAACTGATGAGCTCAGACATTGTCTTCAATATTTCTAAGTATTTTTAGACATAGATATGACATAACAGTTCTACTTATTTCTATTCCTTTTAAATTTCACAATTGCTAATTTAGGTGCAATTCAAATGTTTAATATAGCAGTTAAAATAATTTATATGGCTATCTGATGAAAATGTCAATTATAAAACACATAATATCACTATGTGTTTAGGTCATTTATCTAAGCTTTTGTGTTTGTTGACTCTGATTTTCACCAGTATTACTATTATTCATGTGTTTTAGCTATCACTTTGCAGCTGGGATGGGTATGAAGAAAAGAGAGATTGTGAGGAGGAAAGAGATTATTTCTCTGTTCCTTAAAGACACAGATACAGGATAATAAAAAAATGATTCGTTGTTCCATGGTGTTGTCAAGGAGTAGTTTGCCTCAGGACTCCTGGAGATGCAGGACTGTCTCTACGCAGAGCCACCACAAGAGGGCTTAAATGTGATCACTTTTCAACAGAAGAACCAACAGAAAACAAAATTTGGTTTTCTGTTGTATATGTGGTACACTTTATGTGGGTACACTGATATTGATTAAGAGATGCAATAAAGATATTCCTTACGGAAATATTTTTTGACAGGTTAAGTTGTGATAGTTATTCTACCCCATAGGAGACCCTTGGATTAATTACCCTTGAACGTCCTTTAGATCATATAATTTGGTTACTCAACATTATATTGCCCATTGAATAACTTTCCATCTTGTTATCCTGAGATTTTTGTTATCTTTTTTCTTCCGGTTTTGTTAAGGTGTAATTTACAAAAATTGCATTACACATATGCATATGGTATACGATGTCATGTTTATATATATGTACATATGTGTGTGTATATATATATATATATACTCACATTGTGAAATGATTAGATTAAGCTAATTAAGATATTCATACTTATCTTTTTTGTATGTGTTGAGAACTGAAACTCTTATTATCTTCTTATCCTGAGACTCCAGTTCTCAATGTTTTGCCTAAACCTAGGCTTTACATTTTCTTTTTTTGAGCAGAGTCTCGCTCTGTCACCCAGGCTGGAGTGCAGTGGCATGATCTCGGCTCACTGCAACCTCCGCCTCCCGGGTTCAAGCGATTCTCCTATCTCAGCCTCCCGAGTAGCTGGGATTACAGGTGCCTTGCCACCATGCCCGGCTAATTTTTTGTATTTTTAGTAGAGATGGGGTTTCGCCATGTTGAGCAGGCTGGTCTTGAACTCCTGACCCCAGGTGATCCACCCGCCTCAGCCTCCTAAAGTGCTGGGATTACAGACGTGAGCCACTGCGCCCAGCCTTAGGCTTTACATTGTCAATGTCTTGCTCAGTATGTCTACCTGGATATTTTACCTTCATCTCAATTATGATGTTTCCAAAGTCAAATACCATTTTTCACTCCACATACAAAATATTTTCCCTGAGTCTACTATTCGTCCAGACATCCTACCTTGAATCTCTGTTATGATGTCAGAGTCTTCTTTTCCTTTCTATAGCTAAGCCAGTAATTAGTAAATACATGCATGTATTTCCACTTGAACTTGACCTCACCATAATGGTCATTGTTAATTAATCATGCCATTCAATAATTCAACAAGTAATTCAATGACCCTCATATACCAGACACTGTCTTCAGCACTGAGGAAAGAGTAATGAACAAGACAGTGAAACTCCTCCCCTTAATTTTCTTTCATTATGGTGGAAGGAGAAAGACAATGACCAGTAGGTAAATTATATAGTATGGTAGAAGGTGTCATGCGCTATGAAAGATAACGGAGCCATGTAAGGGTAAATGGGGATGTTAGGGGAAAGGATCTCAACTTTAAACAGGGTGGTTAGTGTGGGCCTCATATCCTAAATTTTGATCTCATAATTCTTTTCAATGCTGTGCTTTAGACAGAACCTTGCTTATTATCCTTAATCTAAGCAATCACCAAATCTGTTGATTTTCTCCCAATGTGCTTTTTATTTCATTTCTACTGCTATTGGCCTTATTCAGCCTGTATTTCTTCATGCTTAGATTATTACAAAGCCTGCTAACTTGACTCTATGCCTCTATGGTAGTCAAGTCAGATGCTTAACAAAACTGTTTTGATGTGGCCATGTGACAACCAATGGATGGGTGCAGAAGTGATGTGCATTACTTCCGGGTCAGGTTCATTAAAACTCCCACAATCCTCCATGTTCTCTCTTTACCTCTTCTGCCAACTGGATGCAGGAGACCCAGTGGAGGGCTCCAAAGTCCTAGGGAATAACAGAGCAACTAGATAGAAGGAACCTGGGTTCTGAATCTATTAGATCAAGCCACTGAGATTTGTGGGGATGAGATGAAGCACAGTTTTCACACTCTAATCAAAATGGTATGTCACTGTAATTCATACACCAGTGGGACACCCCATTAAAATTGACTTTTGTTTAGTACCACTTTGAGTAGTCATTTTACTGCTTACTCTACAACTCTGTGTTAAATCCAAGTCTGTCTGCCCTTGGCTAACTAGAAGCTGCTGAGGATATTTGAAAAAAAATGTGCAACTGTACAGATCAGGCCAAAATAATGTAATGACCTCTAACCTCAGCTGAGCCCTCAAAGCTGTACATCAGTTCTGCTGTGTTGCTTTAGATAGCTCTTCTATTCTTTATCCTTCTTAAATTTCTGACCTCTCACTCTCACCAGTGATTTGCTTCCTCCATCTTGTAGAAAATAGAATCCAACATAATTATCACTAAACATTGGGCAATTGAACCTAGAAATTTATTTGCATTCACATCCATACTTTTGTCTTTCATGCAGTTACAAAAAAAATGTATCTCTTCTCTTATTGCAGAGGAATTGTACCCTGGATCTCGTTCCTTTTTACCTTTCCAAAGCCCTGCTTGTTACTGTATTCTCAAGTTTTGCCCTCTACTGGCTCCTTTATACTTGCATTTAAATGTGCTCAAGTGTCTCCTACCTTGGAAACAAACACACACCCTCCTGGGATCCCATTTTTTCTTCTAGGTTGAGCTCCTTTCCTGGCCTTCACCTCTCCTTTATCACCATATTCCTTGGGAGAGCAGTGTATGTGTCCTTCCACTTATTCTTCCAACCGCTGCAGTCTGGCTTTAGTCCACCATTCTGAACACTGTTCTCACCCGGGGCCTGAGGATCTATCTGTTGCTGGTTCTCATGGATATGCTTATTCCCTGAGTAACACTTGACAATATTGACCGCTCCCTATTGAAATACTCTCTTCTCTTCACATCTAAGACCATTCACTCTTACAATTTTCTTTCCAGATTTCTTTTAGCTAGTAAGTTTTTTCCATTTAACACACTCTTTTGTCCTTCTATCAAATGTTGATCCTCCACAGTGTTGGATGTCCAGAACTTACTTTGTGCTAAATAGACCCGCATATTCCTTGGATGATTTTTATTACCTTCCATGATGTCAATTACAAGCCCAGACCCAGACCCCATTCCCACTACAGCTCTCTCTAGTACCTTTCCACCTCCTTCCTTCCTTTCCACCTCTTTGCTACTGGACTGGACTATTTCCTCTAGGTGGATTGCCACACGAGTTTCTGACTGGTCTGCCTCTCCTAGATCTTTTCCCATTCCCGAAGTTTCTCCTCGGGCAGTGAGAGTGATTCTTTAAAATAGGAACATGATCAGGTCACCGTCTTCAGTGGCTTCTTGGTGATGCCTGGAATATTACTTCTTAAAGAATTGGTATTAAATTCTTTATCATGGTTAATGAAGCATTACAAGGCCTGCTCCGTACCTTTTTAAAAATTTTCTTGATATTTTCCTTTTATCAGCTTGACTTCTTTCACTCCCTGGAACAAATCTTGCCCTCTGGCTTTAGGTCTTTTCATATGCTGGTCACATGGTCTGAACAACCTCTATTTCCTTGGCCTGGCTATTGGTCAATTCTCCCTCAGTTCTAACTTGGAATCCCATTCTCTAGGGAGCTTTTCCTAGCCCTGGTCTGAGTGGCAAATCACCTTGCATTTTCACTACTACTTATTCCAATTTATTGTTATTGCCTGTTAAATTGTCTTTCTTCCCCAGTAGATTGCAAACACCGTCACATTTCCAATATTCACAGCTGTTCAAAAACAGAATGGATTGTAAAAGGTATGAAACTCAAACATTAGGTAGGTGGCTGGATTTCATTTTATAGTTTGGTTGTCTTCTGTCCTGCTTTTCCTGGCCCATGTGTTCCAGCCAAACTATCTGATCTTTCTCAATACGTCTTGTGTTACCCTCCACGGTGAGTTGGATGAGATCTTTCTCTTTGCCTAAAAAAAGTCTTTCTCTAGTCTATACCTGTGAAAATTGTACATTCTATTTCAAGGCTCAATTCCAAAACTGTCTTCTCTATGAAGATACTCTATCGCCTGTGAGAAGAGATCTTTCTTTTCTCTGAATTTTCAAAATACTCTGGACTATTTTAAGTACTCACATATAATTTTCAATTGTAGTTATAGCTGTATTTCTGTAAAAGAATACCTAGAAGAGCATCATCTCTCCCTTCTTTCAGTTTCTGTAATACATTGTATCACTTTTATGGAACATATCATACTTTGCCTTATGTCACAGTTAGGCATATACAGGATATCTCTTCTATACTAGCTTTGAGAGTCTTGCATGTCTGTATGTTCTGCGATACCGTGGTGTGTGTGTGTGTGCGTGTGTGTGTGTGTGTATAAAAAGCACTCTGAAAATATAAAATACAATTGTTGAATGAATCAACAGATGGGGTTTTTTTTGTCTGTCCCCACGGGACTTCCTGATTCAAGTCAAAAGTCTTATTCTCTGGCTCCTACTTGTCAATGATACTTTCCTATTTCCTTTTTGTGCATTGCTTTTACAGTCTACATTCACATTTCCAATTGTCAAAATCCTTCCTCCTTGGCTCAAACACTGCTTCTCTGTGAAGGGTGCCTTAGTGCTTCCTGCCAGAAGGAATCTCAGCTGAGGCGCTTGATCATTAATTAGTGGGCCATAGAAATACCACAGAAAAAAATTAAATCATGGAGCAACATGACCTGATAAGTAATTTAATAAGATCATCTAGTAAGATGTGTAGGTGGAATGTGAGCTAAAAAAGAGTGAAGCTTGGGAGACTTACTACAAGGCTTCCAGGTAGAGGCTAGCATGTGCTTAAACTTGTCTTGTAGCATTAGCGCTGGAAAAAGAGGACCGGGTACTAAAGCTTTATGCGAGTGGACTCAATAAGGGTTCGTTTTTCTAACGTTTTCATTAGAGGGACTCTAAGCAAGAGGGGAGAAGACCGGAAAGGTCACTAACACCACCATTAGCATAAATAAAGAATACAAGAGGGGCATGAGCAGGTGTGCTGGTATTTGAGCAGTCTCTTCTGTAGATGCTAATCTGGCAGAGTATTTTTCTGAATCTGTTTGTGTTTTCTAAGCTCCTACGATGCTTCATCTGTATTCATCTTTTGTGAGTTTTTATTTACCATTTGTAGTTTCTATATTACAAATATACGTAGCTACTGAGGACTAGTCGATTTTTATGGATCTCATAGTGTACAAAGCCTCTTACATCAGTAAGGAATACAGAAGGACCCTTTCCCTCCATCTCGCCTTGATTCTGAAATAGCCCGTTGAGGTGGAAAGCACATGGATTTCTGAGTTAGAGAGATGTGAGTTTGAATTCTGGTTTGCTCGCTTACTAATTGTGTGAACTCAACCAAATTACTTAACTTTCCAGAGTCTTACTTTTGTTTTAATCTGCTAAATTAGTATCAACAATAGCCAACTGACAGTGTTATTATGAGACTCAAGTGAAACACCTACATAGTGCCTAGCACTGAGCCTGGCACCTGGTCAGCATGCCTTCCCTCCCGCGAGCACAAACATTGAAGCAGAAATTAGCGACTTGCTTGTTCAGATGAGAAGGGGTTAAACTTTCCTACATATGAAATAATTCTTATTGAGGATATATGCCATGTATTTTATTAATTGCAGTCCAGAAACATGTGCCTCTGCAAACTACTTTGAAAGTCTTACATTGTGTTAATATTTAGTGCAACAGGTGTACATAATTAGTGTGATGATTCTCTTTTTATCAGATAGATTAGTTTTGTGTGTGTGTGTGTGTGTGTGTATGATTCATGGTTTATATTTTAAAAGCAAGGCTGTGAGGCAAAAGTACATAGCAAAGAATTATAACCTCAAATAATTGGGAAATCAGGTTTTAACAAAGTCATCTTAAATTTATAAAAACCCATATTACTTATTTCTTGTTTTATATTTGATATATGATATTTTTTTCTTAGAATTAGGATATCAGCTTTGACCTCTGAAAAGCAAACCATGATTATGGCCTCAGTGTTGAAAGGTGGTTAGAGCCGGTAGACAAGATCCAGGACAAAATCTAAGTCATCTTTCTGATGGCATCTGCTTGGTGAAAACTAACCTTTTAAAGTGTTAGTGGAATTGGTGTTGCAGGATTTGTGATGATGAGTATTTCAGACCTACCTCTTAGTCTTTTAGAGTACTCTTAACTGTGTTAGTGGATGCTTTCTGAACTCTCATGTTGAAACAGACTCGGAACTAAAAGCACACAATTACAGGCAAACAAACACAGTTCATTCCATGGTTCTTTCATTTGATTTGTAGTGTCGTTATTGGCTTGAACATAGCAGGTTTTTTTGATGTTTGGGCTAATTTTAGTTTGTTCGTTTTCTAAGACAAACCTGTGTTTAGAAACATTTATTTTGGATTTCTATTCAGGTACGTCTGCCTGCTCCCTGGTTCTAGTGAGTCTAAATCACTAGAAGCCAAGGTCCTTGAGGACCTTGGAGACACTGGACCTATTTCAAGATAGCGATTTGAGTCACTGTCACCACATTGAAGGGCAGTTTGGTCAATTCTGAGTATTCACCATGTGGGAAACATGATAAATTCTATGTGGGATAAAGGGATGAGGCTTCTTCTGTACTATTTTGAAGAACCAGCAGAGAACTACTTTTAATACAATCCAAAGTCAATGGAAGGAAGAGTAATCTAACAATTAAAGTTTGAATGCTATGATAGGCCTCAGAAAACATTTGACTTGAGATTTTGTTCATTTGTCTGTAATGTATTATCCAGAGGGTGAAAGAAATCTTAACTGGAAGTCGAACGCAGTCAGACCTCTGGATCTGTGGGTTTCACATCCATGGATTCAACCAACCTCAGATTGAAAATATTCAGAAAAACACTCTGTACTAAACATGTACAGACATTTTTCTTGTCATTATTCCCTAAACTGTACAGTATAACAACTGTTTACACAGCATTTACATTGTATTAGATGTTAGAAATAATCTAGGGATGATTTAAATTATACAGAAGAATTTGCATATGTTATATGGATATATTATAGGCAAACACTATACCATTTTATATAAGGGTCTGGGCATCCTTGGATTCTGGTATCTGAGGGGGGTCCTGGAACCAAACCCCCCACTGTCACTGAGGGAACCAACCCCTCACTGACACTGAGGGACCAACTGCAAATGAAGAAATCAAAGCAGAGGTGCTGTAAGGGAAGCCCAGTGGGTCTCACCGCAGCCCCTCACTGCAGCCCAGCGAGCCTCACTGCAGCCCCTCACCGCAGCCCAGTGGGTCTCACAGCAGCCCAGCAGGCCTCACCACAGCCCAGTGGCATCCCCATAAATCTTGAGTAAAACCCTTGGGAATCTCGGGAGCACAGTTTAAAAATTATGGACTCTAGTTGATCCCTCAGTTCCCCATCACTTGTTAAAAATTCATCATTCATGCTCCCAATGAAAGAAAACAAACGATTCTCAATTCTATCCTTTCTTCCCCTAAGCCCTCTAATTCAAGGAAAAAGTAAAATTAACAAACTAGATGTTCTGACTTTGCCACTTTTTGGTAAAATTATATCCATCTTTCTGGCATCTGAATTTGAGAAATCGATCATCTTTGACTTGCTTTTCTCTTTTACACTCTATATTCAGTTAACCTTCAAGTTCTCTTGATTCTTCCTTCAGCACATATCTATGCTCTGTATCTTCTTTCTTTTCTAGACTACTTCAGAAGTTCAGCACATACCAAAATTATTGTCCAGCCCTTTTAATTGGCCTCTTTTTCTTCTTCATTTCATTTGATGAATTGCTACCAGTTTACTTTTTCTAAACTGCCCCTTTAGGAGCCTGTTTCTCCCTTGGTTGAAAATCTTCAGTGGTTTCCCCACTGCCACTGACGGAGGTTTTCACACATTCCATGGTTGTGAGCCTCTATGAGCACCAGCCCAGCTTCAGTACCTCTCTGTTGGTTCAAGGACCAGCAATTGGCACTTCCATACCACTTTCCTATTGCACCCTACTTAAAATGGTAGCAAATATTTAGGACCAAAGGAGGGTGGGAAGGTGTCGGCAGTTATGATTCCAAGACTGATTTATATCTGACTTTGTGATCAACCTGCTGGAACTAGTAAATGTCATTCTACTTTGTTCAAAACACTCCAGTGGTTTCCCAACTCATGCAGAATAAAAGCCCAAATTTTCAGTGTTCTACAAAGCCTTGCAATGTGAGTCATTTGTTACTTCTTAGCGCCCTTCTCCTATCACCCATTCCAATCCAGCTGAATTGATCATCTCGCTATTCTTTAGACATGCCCAGGACATTCTCACCTCAGAGCCTTCGTACTGGCTGTTCCCAAAGACTGGAATGCCTTTTCCCCAGACAGCAACATGGCTAACTCCCTCACTCCATTTAAAGCTTCATTCAAATGCCAGCTAATCAGTCAGGCCTCCTTTGACCACCTTACTTAAAATAGCAGATCCCCACTTCTGCTCTGGCCTTCCTGCTCCTTGTTCTTCTTTTGCTTTGTTTTCCTCTACAGCACTTACCACCTTCCAATAGACTAATCCTTCACTTACTTTCTGGCTTATTATCTGTCTGCCTCAGTTAACTGTGAACTCCATGAGGGCACGAATTTCTGTCTTGCTTACCGGTGTATCCCCAACACACAGAATAGTGTCTTGCACACAGCAGGACCTGGGTAAACATATGTTGAATACGTGAATAAACAGGATGTAGTGTTCTCTCTTGAGCTCAGCCTCCAGGCATCCCGCAATCTCACCCATGCTTTGCCTTTTGCTGCTCTCTGACACAAAGCCCATATTCCAGACATCGTGGTCTACTGTGCCTCTGAACATTCTTCCCAACGCTTGTCCTATGGTTGCACTGTAACCTCTGGTACAAAAGCATCCTTCTGACCTTTCCACATTCTTGGTGATTACGCTAATTTTCCACTTGTTCCATGAAACCATTCCAAACCATGCAGCCTACGTTATTCTTTTCCTCTTTTCATATTTTTTCTATACCACTAATTTGACAAATATACTCTACAACATGGTGTAATTTATATTCATGTCTTCTGATGTTATACGATGAGTTTTTACTTCACTTTTCAAATGTTTATATTTTATTTCTCCAACTTTGGAAGCTCTCTCAGGAGAAGCTGAGTGGCAGAGCTGCTCACAGGAAGAATTTCAGCCCAGTCACCCCCTCTCCCCGGCCGCCATGAGGAAATGAGAGGATCAAAGCTTCAGTACACTGGAAGCACAGCTGGCCCAGGCACTTGCCTTGGTACATCAGTTAGGAGAACTCTGCCCTAGAGTACCGTGCTAATAGTAGGTGCTCAGAAAGTATTTGTTGGTGGACTGATTGATCTTATGTGATTGTATTTTTCCCAATATTCTCCCTGAAGCCTTGCTAAAGTTTCTGTATAGGTACTAAACTCATTAAAAAAAAAAAGGGAAAGAGACACAAAATGATGATTATGAAGTTATGAAGTAGGAATCTAAAACTTCATTTAATGATGATGAGAGAGACCTAATTAAAAATATTCATGATTGGTGATTGAGCCATTGGACACATCAAAAACTTTGGAGGCTGTACATGTGGGACGGGTTTTCATACATATGGTACTCAGTTTATGGTCATTTTTACTATGATCTTTCCATAGAGAAATCTGAGTGAGTGAGAAATAAGTTTAAAAATGTTTAGTCATGCAGAATTACAATCCGAGAGTCCCAATTATGTGTATAGATTGCTGCAATTATATGTATATTGTCTCAATTATGTGTGTATGTTGCTTATTTTTAATTTTAACTCCTAATATGTTGATTTGAAAAGAATTGTACTCATTAAAAAACATCGTGTGTGAATAGATTTTTGTATTACATACCTCATGTCAACTATGTCAATCAGGTATGTTCAAAGCGTTTTTAAAAAACAGTATCTAGAGAAGTACTTGAGCATGTTGATTATTCAGTTACTATTTCTAGCACTAAAGAGTCAAATGATATAAGACTGGGCGTGGTGGCTCACGCTTGTAATCTCAGCACTTTGGGAGACTGAGACGGGCAGATCACGTGAGGTCGGGGGTTCAAGACCAGCCTGCCCAACATGGTGAAACCCCGTCTCTATTAAAAATACCAAAAATCAGCTGAGCGTGATGGCACATGCCTGTAGTCCTAGCTACTTGGGAGGCTGAGGCACGAGAATTGCCTGAGCCTAGGAGGCGAAGGTTCCAGGGAGCCGAGATCGTACCACTGCATTCCAGCCTGGGCGATAGAGTGAGACTCTGTCTCAAAAAAAAAAAAAAAAAAAAGCCAAATGAGATAAGCTGAACATATGGAACTTCTATTTTTCAGCTTAATTTTAGTGTGCTTTTATTTCTAGCAATAAATCTTATAGACAACTTTTGTAAACAGATATTAATAGAGGGTTAGCATTTAATTTTAAAGTCAACCTAGCCGGGCGCGGTGGCTCATGCTTGTAATCCCAGCACTTTGGGAGGCCGAGGCGGGCGGATCACGAGGTCAGGAGATCGAGACCACGGTGAAACCTCGTCTCTACTAAAAATACAAAAAATTAGCCGGGCGTAGTGGCGGGCGCCTGTAGTCCCAGCTACTAGGAGAGGCTGAGGCAGGAGAATGGCGTGAACCCGGGAGGCGGAGCTTGCAGTGAGCCGAGACTGCGCCACTGCACTCCAGCCTGGGCGACAGAGCGAGACTCCATCTCAGAAAATAAATAAATAAATAAATAAATAAATAAAGTCAACCTAATTTTGGAAAGGAATTAAATATTAACTATCAGATACTTTTTTACGTAGTATGAAATAGATACCGATACCTTTCCTCCAGGAAATAGCTGTAATCCTGAAAGCTTTAGATAACTTGAATTTTTGTAAATTGGATCTTATTTTATTACATATCAGAAGAACTAATTCTTAAAGGCCTCCTACTATGAATCTTTTGTGTAGCGAATATGCAAGCTGTATTTGTTTATTTTTCAAATTCAGGAAGTTATGGGTTATCTTTGCATATATGTATCTATGTGTGTTTAAAAAATAATACTGATGTCCAATTTTTAAAAATTAAAAACAGCCACTTAAGTAGGCTACTTAATTCCTAAACTTTTTCAGTAGCAGCAATTTAATAATAAAATATAACAACTTAAAGTTTGCCTTCTATTCATATTTCAAATCTTGTAACTGGCAAAATATTTATTAAAAGCAATGTTTGTCATCCCTTCTCTGGTTCTGACACTGTATCATTCTTTGTTTTTGTGACATATGTTTCTCCTTGTAAAGCAACTGTTAGGAAAGCTTAATTAGTTTTTAATTAATGAGAATTAATGTGCTGAAAATTTTGTGAGTTTTCAACCACATCATGAATAGTTCGAGACTATTGAAATGTGTTGCTTACCCCAAGGTAGGAATGTATGGGGTTTCTCCAAAAGAAAACCGGGTCCTCCTTCCTCATGAAGACTAGACAAGCTATGTCTATACTATGAGGTGGGTAATATGTTCAAATAGCACAGCTAGTTTCTCTTCTTCATTCTGAAGAAATTCTAGGAACTATGATACAAAATTAGTCAAAAGATGTCACTGAGTCCTAAATTGTAGCAAGTCAAGATAGAGCCCTTAGATATGAAAAAAATTCTCAAATTTGAACGATTTTTGTTTTTTCATCAATGTTACATGGAAACAAAGCAAATGAATACTATTGAAAAAACAGGAATTTGAAAAATTCAGGTGAAGAAATGAGAGATAGTTCCTTGATCTGTTTCTATCCCAGTAGTAGGCTGAATCATTATATGCTTTAACTGTTCCATGCCTCTGTGCAGCTCTATAAAATGAAGCAAAACCATGAGGTTTCTAGTTTCCTGGAGGTATGTGTGGGTTGGAGGCTATCATCGTGGTGGGCAGCCTGAAGGATACTTTACATTCCCTGGGTTTGTGGGCCACACTGCCTCCTGTGTCTTAGATGACAGGAACGGTAGCACGGAGTTTTAGTTGCAGTAGGAAAAAGAGCCTGAATAAGATTTACTATGTTTTGTCCTGTTGAGGCAAGTTGAAACATTGCAGAGCTTGAACTATCATGACTCATTAGATTTGCAGGGATAGAAAAGGAGTTGTTATGGTCTACATTATGCCGATGAGGACACCTAAGTGTAGGAGTCAGTCTCTGAATGGTATGCAGGTATCAATCAGCATGAAGGGTTGGATAGTAATTTTCTGTGGCTTATAGGAATTTTCACATTTTTGAAAATTTGACTTCAGGATCTGGCATGTTGGTACATTTCCAAGTCTTCTCTGAGGAGGTGGTCTGAACCAAGAAGACAGTTTCAATTGGTGCTTGAGAGCTACTAAGATGAATTGCTCCAGTCAGTCACCCAACCAAGAAGACGGTACTGGTTTGGGGTGACTCATTCTGTAACGTGGCCTCCATATCCTGCATGTTGATGTGGAGCCAGGAAAGAGATGAGTGTTGGAACACACCCAGACCCATTCCTAAACATTCATTTCTGCCATGCCCAGCTGCTTAGCACAGTGGCTTTCAAAATAATAGGTTCTCTGTTAACACTAGTAGAATTGAATTACATCTATCAAATCGTCTATAAATTATAGCTTTATTCTCTGACTTTTCAGTGTCAGATCAGTAATTTCTACCTAGGGAAGCTCACATATGCTGCCTTATAAGAGGGTGTCTTCTAAAATATTTGTTGACAGAGTGTCTACCAAATTTCATTGAAATGATAATATGGCCATAGTTGTTAATCGTTTATTAATATTTGATCATGAGGGTTAACTATAAGATTTGTTTTTTGAAAGAAAAGTACTCTGGAAGGAAGCCAAATTTTAGTGAGTCCATTGTACTTTATCAGTCATCATGACATTTATATTTAAGGATAAAACCTATGTTTACCAGCACATAATCTCTTCTCTGCATGATTTACTATATTCATAATCTAGAATGCGTTTCACCATTGGGAAATTCTGATTATAAAATAGTAATAACTTGTTATTCAATTGTGTGTCTTAGAAGTATCATGCAGGGTAAATGGATCTTCCCATTTTTTATTTAAATTGATGAAGCAAAGTACCATTCGGTAAAGTCTATTTTAAAAAAGTATTTATTCAGTTGACAGCCAATCCCAAACTAAAAGAGGTGAAAAATAACTTGATCATGAACATGACAAATTGCCTGTAATTTAATGGTATGAGGAAGAAGGCAGTCTTACAACTTTAAGTATGTATGATTAAACCAAAACCTGTGCATAAGTTCGGATGTGGTACAGTGATACCAGATATCTTAATGATTTACCAGTGGGGTAAAGTGGACATTTGAATAGAATAAAAGTACTTGGATATAAGGTATTTTGTCTTGTAGTGAAATAGCCAGGTTGGTCTAAGTGTTGCAAACCAGGACAAACAGTGGGCCAAAAAACCAAGCATAGACAGAAACAGGAACCGACCTTACTTTTGCCACTAGCTATGGCCCTGGGTAAATAACCCGAGGTACTCACTTTCCCATGTGTAAAAGTGGAATCAGATGATCTATGTGTCCCAAACCAGGAAGGAAGGATCCTAGAGATTTGTAGCCTAGGCTTGGTGAGAGGAGAAGGTGGAGCCTATATTTACAATCCATGAGGACCTATGTTGGTGTGATTGAAGGGGGGCAGAGTTTTAAAAAAGAAGACCCAGTTTACATTTTAGGTTGTCAAACATTTGGGCATATCACAGCATCTTAGCATCTTATTTTCCCTGATTTGTAAAATGAGGTCAATAGTCTAGATCTCTAAAGTTCCTCTTAGTTCCAATATTCAAAGAATTATTCTGGATGGAACTTTAGAACAATAGAGAACTATTTTTTTTTTACTGAATTATGTTTTCAAAATACATTTTCAGATACATATCCCTTAGGTGTGTTAAATGCTGGAAGAATTAAATATTATTTTTCAGATGCAGGAAAACTATTAGAAATAATCTTAGAGGCTAAATTCCCAGATTAATAGGTTCAGCATGACAAATAGTTCTCTAGCAAAAGTAATTTTTAAGAAATAAACCCTAAGTTCAGTTATTACCCTTAATTTTCTTGTCTTTCTTATGTTTTTTTGATGTAACACCCCCTCATCCTGATATTATCATAATGGTTGCATTGCTTACATGAAACAGGATAAATCTTTCCCAAAAAAGTGCTCACAGAGACATCCACAGAGAAAAACAAATATATTATTGGTTCAAATAGTCTCAAATAGCAGAAAGGCAGTCTCTCATTGATTTAAGACATCACTTAGTAATGTTTTAGAGAGCCATTCATTTTAGCATAGTTCTGCCAGTGAAACTTAATGTGATTTATGCTTTAATTAACTCAGGATAAATTTTTAGAAAAATTTAGTTCAATCTGTGAGAGAGTAAACATTTTCAAATCTTACAGTTAAGACTTCAATAGTATGAGAGCAAGTTTAGAAAACATTTTTATTAGACAAATTATTTAGACAAATTATACACAGAAAGCTCTGTCACTCATAACTGAGGCCTTCAAAAATGTTTTGTGTGTTTGTATAATAGGCGATACATCAAAATAAGCCTATTTTAAATATTGTACATGGTTAACAGTTTGTTGATAGCTAAAATCACTGCAACATCTGGTATGTCCCTATATAGCTTGTTGTAAAGATTTTTTTGTTTTAAAATCAGAGTTGTAAATGAGATCATGAATGTTACAAGGGAAAACAAGTTGTGCATGCACTTATTTACTTGTTACCCTGGAAACAAAATGGTTTTTGCATGATAAGAAATTTTTCTGCCTTACACAGTAGACAATATTTGAAGATTTAGTACAAAACAGTGACAATACAAGATGCTCCCCAGAACAGAATTAGCATCAAAATATAATATATCTTAAGAATATACCTTTTAATTTCTCCTAAAGCAAATCACATAGGTTGATTCCTATATCAATCCTAGCCACAGAATGAGTTAGATTAAAGTAAGTGTATGGCTGCGTAAAAACACAGAATAAGTTCTTGCTTCCTACTTACCACATTTTAATTTAAGGATTACAAACAAAGTTCATTCTACGTTTCTAACAAGTAAGAATGCTACTTTAAAAGGGTTGTGCACAAAGAGGCACTGTTTTTGCTGTCATCCTTCTATATACTTGGCACTAATGTAAAAAATACATAACTCCTCCAAATAGAACTAAATAAAAAAGGGGGTTGAGTTGAGAGCCCATTATGGTTATTATGTTTTCTTCTTTAGGATAATAAATGACAGTAATTTAAGGCCACATCAATAGTTCTTAAGGGCTCCCACCCCTCCCCAAATATCATTATTGTATTGATTGACTTGCTGCTTTGGAAGAGGATTTTTAACCTTCAATGATCTATGTTTCAACTCTTCTAGAGCTCTATGTGCTGTTGTGGATGTGGTTCAGCTAATAGCATTTTTCATTTAGATAATTAATTAAAAGTAAAATGATCAAGGTTAGCTTTATACACTGCTGAATAACAAATGCAAAACCTATTCAAATGAGTTACATCTAGGAACAAATATTAAATTGCCCTGGATGTTTTAATAACAAAAGTATAAAATATTTTCTGTTGGCAAACAATGCGAGTCAGAATAACATTAAAGCAACCTGCCTTTTCTAACTGAAAAGAACCCCTGCACTATACATAGTTCCTGTATACAATACTTTTGTTCAAACTAAAGCTTTATTAAATGAATTGCAATAGTAATGGCTGCCTTTTTATATATATACACATTATATAGGTGCATATATATGTATATATATGAAATACTAATTTATTTAACACAATAGAGGCTTCTGCCATATGATAAAGTTTACTGTACATAAGAAAAAACTTTTAATACTGTACAATCACATAAAGGTCATATGCACTGTTGCAGTGCAAGAGTAGTTTTAACTGTAGTCTTGACTGGCATATTAATGGCTTTTTTGTAATCCTACAAAATTGCATTCTTATCTTATGTGGCCTGAATGGTCTTAAAATTGTTTTATAAACACTGCAGGGGTTGCCTTTGGTCCACAGTTAAAGGACACTCAACAGCAGTGGAGCATTGTATGGATGCAGCAGAAGAATGTAAAAAGACTGAAGTTATTGCAATTGTATTTCTAAAAATAGAGAAATGTTACAGAAGAGGCCTTTATGTAAAATTAATCCTGCATATACTTTTAGTATACTCAGTGCACATTTCCTATACTTGATGTACAGTATATGAAAAGCAGACTAATAGGATCCTAGTACACTACCTTCTTGGGGAACGAGTTGAGTAATGATAAAAAGTGGAGGAAAATGTACAGGAAGGGAGGGGGAAAGAGATAAAATAATAGAGGAGAGAGGAGAGGGAGAAGGTGGGAGGAAAAAACTAGAATTGTTACTAATAATTGTGATCTTTTTTTTTTTTAACGTTACATCCATGTTAGTCCCACAATATTACAGTTGCTCCTTGCAAAGGGAGTCCTAAAAAAGAAACAGTGAAGAGATTTGTTTGATGCTCATATGGAGGTGCCTCGGTCTGGATCATTACCCAGATTGAGCCCCAGGGTAGGAGTTGGTTGATAAGGAATAGATGACATTGTTTTTATAGGACTCCTGAAAAAGCCCCCATTAGGTGCCCTGTGCCTAAAAGGGCCAGTTCGGTGCTCAGGCACGTTGCCAAAAGTGAAACCAGAAGCAGCTTTAGCTGACAGTGTGCGGCTAAGAGTCTGGATCTGCTCTGGGATAAAGGTTGTTGTGGTAATATGAGTGTTCCTGAAATCACTGATTTGCTCCAGTGCTTGTCGTGTTGGCAAAGTGTCAATGTCCAGAGGGGTCAAATCAATTGACGAGGTGGAAAACTGTTTATGGGGGCTGTCGTCATCTGTGCACAAGCTATTTACACGTCTATGGAGGTGCTCCAGGTCAATTTCCTTGTCATCCTGGAGATGAAGAAAAAGAAAATAAGGTTCTCATCAGTACTAGCTTTGATGGTTAAAAAAAAAAAAAGTAGTTCAGCAAACATGTAATTAACTGAACTTTGGGGTTTATTCATTTAACAAATATTTATTGAGCACCTAGTATGAGCCAGGCACTGTGCTAGGTTCTGGGGGGTTCCAATTCTGAGATAAGATTATCTACAATAAATATTTTTCTTGCAGTAAAGGTTTTAAGGTGATCATATGCCACATGCAACTACAAAGATATGGAAGCAGTCGATGGGTGATTGCCATTCTATAAAAGACCCAGCAAAATTGTACCAATAGAAAGTATGGTTTTGGCAACTCTACCCCCCACCTTTTCTTTATACATGCTTCCTCCCTTTTCAGGGTGTCTCATTCCAAGTTAAATTTTTGTTCCTTTCAACCACTTACTCCTAACCTTAAGTTTCCATTCTTGAAAAAAAAATGATATAGTAAGCTATTTCATACTAAAGCGTTAGTGACTGTTAAAGTGTTATTTCTTGTAAGCCAAGGATATGTGAGATTGTTTAGAGAGAGCAATACTCAACACAAAATAATTTCTAATTGAGGGATTTTATGCACTTAAGGTATCTAGCACCTGAATCAGTCAATATTGTGAGGTCAGTGAGATATTTAGGGACCCCTTCAAGTCAGGGCACGTGAGTGATAGCTTTAGTTTAGGGCCACCTTTATGCTAACTGACCTCAAAACCAAAGACGCTTTAAGCTATGCTAATGGCGTCTTGGTAAGAAGGCAGTTAATAAACAAAAACATAAGTAAAATCTCAGATTTTTGGAATTGAAACCAATTTATAAGTTCCTTATATTTTTCACTAAAAGTGAGTATTAAAGCCCAATATTTGAGAAATAAAACTGGAAGGAAATAAAATTATTCTTGTTATTAGTCTTATTTATATTCAAACTCAATAAATTAAATTTATGAGAATTTAAGATATCTATTAATCATAAGAGGAGAAAATATTTTTTCATAGGATCTGGATTAGCTGTCACAAGTTAGAATGGAGTATGTATTTTTTTCATCGTGCTATTATAGTGTTCCTCAGTGAAAAACATTTTGATGTGCATCACTGTTTTTCCTTCTCCCTTCTCATTTCAAAATTCGATAAAAAAATCCATTAATGTAATATTATCACTGAGACTTTAGAGGATTGAGACATATAATTTTATGGTTTCCACAGCAACTGTAATGTAGTCATCCATGAACAGATATAATAATGCAAAATTTTAATATCATATATAGTAATTCAAAATATAAGGAGCTTGGGGAGTCCTTACTTTCCAGATTTTTAAAAATATGAAGTCTCAGCTATAATGTTGCATTAATGTGGTCTTTTGCATTGAATCAATGTCAACAGAGATACCAGAAGCTTATTCCACATAGAAAACGCTACAATAAGACTTGATTAATTTATAATTCATTCTTCACGTATTTAGAATGTATGCTCATTCACACAGGTAGGAAGCTAAAATTCATCTTTGCTAAAGCCAAGCTTTTCCTTATAAATGATGCTGATCAATTTTGCATATAAGGTGATAAGAAGGAATCCTTACACTACTTTTGAAATCACCCTGTTTGAAAAAATACATTAACATGCAACAATTCATATGCAAATGAGAAGCCGTATTTATTGTGCATTAAAGCAGATCCTTTCAGGAGTTGCCTCAGGCATCAGTTAGTCAGCCAAGTTCTAGTTATAGAAACTTTAAAACTTTCTTTGAAGCTATCCATCAAATAAAATCGTTTAGCAAATTCAGATTGGTTTTTGTTTCAATTTGTGAAGCTTTAGTGAATATGACTTCATTAGTTAAAACATTTTCACCCCTTTGGGCCAATGGAAATGAGATAAATTAATCAAGATGTAACTTCAGATTTTCTTTAATTTATAAGTCTCATATTTCATGATGAAAACAACGCTCAGGCCACTATAAAAGACATATGTGTAATTCTGTAATTATTCTTTCACATATCGAGATAAAATTTAATATGGCCCTGAAGTTAAGCTGACTGCAGAGTAAAGGAGAAAAATTGAAATTTGGATGTTTTCATGATGTGGATTTTGGATTTGATAAGCTTGGGGCCATCGACAAGCTTCTATAGATCTACATGAGTAGAGACGGAGGCAGTCACTAGTGGTGAAGAGAAAATTCTGATCATTTTTATTACAGTATTGTATTTTTGGGGAGATAGTCTTAGAGATATGAAGAATTTACTTACAAGTTAAACAACTAAGTGAAACAAAATGGTAAGTATCTCTGTGAACTGGTCAAAGGAATCATGGCTTTTAAAAATCATTGAATTAAAATCTTTTCTGAGATTTGAGAGCATTTCAAAGCCCATTATGGTATATGAAATTCTAAGTCTTTCAAACACTACAGTCTCCTCTTCATTGATCTGTGGATATCCTAAAATGGAATCGATATTGATCTTACCAATTCTTATATTTTACAACTTTACTGTTAATCTTCAAAGAATGAAGAAACAAGGACCACCCCCAACCCATTATCCTCCCTGGGATCGTCCTCCCTGGAAATACAGCCTGCTTGTTGATTCAATTTAGAGCCAAATCTCTCAATCAAGTACCTCTTTTGATGGAACCCGGGAGCCTTTCCTCTTGTTCCACCACGTCTCCAGCATGGCTATGAAGCAGGAGAGGACAATTCCAGCAGCCAGGATACAAAAGACCCCTGCAAAGCTCTTTATGTCCAGGGCGCCTCCTTTCTGCTTTGTGTCCACTGAGGAGTACAGGTCACACTGGCCATTCTTAGGCCACCATTTGTGCTTCAGGATGTCCATGTCACCATTCTGCTGAAGCTCCAGGATCCTTGGGATAAAGAACATAAGCCTGTGTTATTACAGACATAGTCATCGCCCTAGTTCACAACACATCCATTTATAATCCCACCTCTGTAGGATGGTGGCTGTCAAGGGGAAATGAATATGTAGATCTGCTTGTAGATGGAATGCTAGGAAACAGAAAGTCATCATTGCTTTGATTCTACAGACAGCATTGCACCACACTGCTTTCCTCTCTCTCTTCACCCATCCCGCCCTCCCATCTTCCTCTCTCCTTTTCTTCCTATTCTTCTTCTTCTGGTTTCACCCTATAATTCTAGATATTTTCCTCCTGGTTTGCTGCAGTGTGTTTTTACAATCATATTTCAGAGGCACTGTTTTTATATGCTTTCAAGTTGTTGCAGTTCTGTGTCCCTTTTCTACATTCAGAATGATACTCTGGATCTTAATGCTTTTATGAAGAACGTTTTGCTGCTTAGAGCAAGATGCTGGCATAATGTCACCCAGCATATGCTACACACAAAGAAATTCAATTAAGAAGACCTATTATTTAACACAGTGTGAGAGAAAGCCTTGGGACAAGTTTCAAGTTGATAAAATACATCTTTTTTGGTTTTTCGCACAACTGATCTAGTTTCCCTTTTAATGCCAAAGGGGAAGTAATCTTACCTTAGAAAACAAGAAGAAAAGCTGACCAGAGGCTTTCAGAAGTAGTTAAATTCCAATAGGAAAAACCCTCTTCTTTTTCTGCTGCTGCTTCTTTTTCCCCTCCCCAGAGTCTGAGGGTAGCTGCAGACTGCAGCTTTTTAAAGTGTGTTTTTCATAGAGGAATTATTCTCAATTCCCAGTGCTTCTTAGGCTCTACCTGAGGCCAGCCTAGATGTGGCCCTCGTCCAGCTATGCCCTTTTTCACAGGGCAAGGAAGATCATACCAAGGCTGTGTGCCCATACAGAGTGTGCATCGTCCTCTGGGTTCCCTGGAATTTCCTGGCCAAACAGCTTAGTGCTCTTCCAGGGCCTGCCAGGCCTATTCCCAGGGTTGTCCTCCTGGCAGAAGATCTTACAGCCATGGGTGCACCATAGCTCTACAGGGTGGAGTTTGTAGAGAGTGTGGACAGAGCTCAGATGAGTGAGCTCAGGTGTATACAGCTTTGTGTAGGAGACACTTCAGTGTGCAAGATGGAGCTGCAGGTGGAAAGAAAGGGCCCCAGAGCCCTGTGCTCCTGGGTCAGTGCCGACCTCCTGGCTAGTCACGTAGAAACTTGAACCTGGCCTCCTAGGGGTCATGAAGGTATATTTGTCCAGATAAGAACATAGAATATATTATATCAAACAGGTTTTAGTTAAATGCATAATTTTTACATAATTAGACTTGGGGTATGTGAACCTATATTTGTACTCTTGCCCAAGGTCTTGGATTATTTGGGATGAGACTGCTTAAAATTTAAAAGAGTTCAGAGAATGGAGTTTCAGTGACCTTTTTACCTGTTTCATGTCATCCACATGGCTAGAAGAACAAGCAACACGATAAAGGGAAGAAGATTTTGTGCATTGGAAGTTGGGTCAGTGTTTAATCTGAGGTAAACTAGAGTGAGACCAGTCCTTGAGGCTCTGGTAGAGGGTTGGTCTCAGGTCCCTGTCATCTCTCCCAAACATTCCCACAGCCTCAGCTCTGGTGCCTCGTGCCGGCACTCCAGGACTGAGACTGTACTGAAACCTCCCCCACAACCTGGACCTTTTCTGCTTGCTTCCTATGAAATGTATCTGTCTAGAGTGCTGCTCTAGAAGAGCAATTAATTTGATTAATTGAATTTACTAAAATGATTATGAATATTAATGGGTTATATGTCACCCTTATTCCAGCTTCCATTCCAGAAAAAGCCATTTGCATTTCCAGAATTTCCAAAAGTGCGTTTCACAGCAAACTGATACCTACAAGGCCTCTGTGTGATTATTAATTCTGAGAAACACACTCTTGGGAATTTACAAAGATGTCAGCCTATTGAAGACTCTCAGAAGACCAGCAGAAAAGAAAACTGCATGATTTTGTTTAACTCAGCATTTCCCAAACTTATGACCTTCATTCCCCTTCTCTCATTTTGCTCTCCAACTAACAGGTTTAAGAAATATACATGGCAAATAATCTCTTGATCCAAAGAAGCAACTACTTGTAGAAATTTCCAGCACTGTGTTAGGCAACACACAAAGATGTAATCATGGTATCAAAATTACTTTCCTGGCCTCTTCATGAATATCATTTAAGTGATGTTGGTATTGCTAGTCAATAGGTGTAAAGCTTCAGTTATGCAAGAGGGAAAAGTTCTTGAAAACTACTGTACAACATTGTACCTACAGTCAACAATACCGTATTGTACATTAAAAATTTTAATAGAATAGCACCCATGTTAAGCATTCTTACCATAATAACAAAAAATAATGGCACATCCCTTAGGTATTTGCCCATCTAAATTAGGCTCTAGGTAGTCAGAGCACCACTGATTACCTTGGAGAAAAAATTTAGTCATCTTTGAACAAATAATTCTTTTTAAATTTGAGTTTATAAGTACTTGCAGATATAAAAGGCAACTACAGCAACACTTGCTTAATGAGAATACATCTGGGCACAAAATGAGATCCTGTTTCCCTGCTCTCCTATTTGCATCACGCCATATTGGTCAGTAGCCAAGTGATATGGTTTGGCTCTGTGTCCCCACACAAATCTCACCTTGTAATAATCTCCACGTGTCATGTGCAGGACCAGGTGGAGATAATTGAATCATGGGGGTGGTTCCCCTCATGCCGTTCTTGTGATAGTGAGTGAGTCTCACGAGATCTGATGGTTTTATAAAGGGCTTCCCCTTTGCTCAGCACTCATTCTCTCTCCTGCTGCCTTGTGAAAAGGTGCCTTCCACCATGACTGTAAGTTTCCTGAGGCCTCCCCAGCCATGGGGAACTGTGAGCCAATTAAACTTCTGTCTTTATAAACTACCCAGTCTTGGGTATTTCTTCACAGCAGTGCGAGAACAAACTAATACATTGTGAAAGTGTAAGAATTTTCCTTCATGGCACTTATCATCATTTATAATTACTTGATTAGTCTGTTGCATTTTCGAGAGTGTGTACTCATCATCCTCCATATAGCCTACTACAGAGCAGGTGCATATTTATTGATGGAATATACTCAACACAGTTTTTGGTAAATGAATCCTAAACTCTGATCTCAGATCCTATTCTTTTTTCTTACCATTGATGCTGTTTTCTAATTTATTCCATTCCTGTTTTATTCATCTATCCATTTAATAAACAGTTGAAGAATGACTTCATTCCAGACATTTCCTTGGGCACAAAATTTATTCTAAGCCATGACGGCACATTCCACCAGAGTGGCTTGAGTGACACTGTGAAGCCATTTTTTTAATGCCCTCAATTCATGTTCATTCATTCCTTCCTACATTCAGGAACTTAATTACTGCCTACACTTTCTTCTCAGTGGTATTTGGGGCCCTTGCATTTCATTTATTTAATTTTGTCTCCTTATTCTTTCTAAACTTGGAAAATATTTTAACTTTAGAAATAATTATTGAAATATACATATATGCCTCATATATATATTATACTTCACCTATTTAAATTCTAATAGGAATTAAAAGCCTTAAACCAAAACAAAATCATTTAATTGCAGAATTTTTAGGTTCAGCCAGCTGAGCGATAGGAGATCACCGAGGGGAAAGAAGGAAGCACCCTCTCTAGGTGCTTCAAGTACCAATATGCCACAAAAATCTCTTTGTATGGTTTATTTTATGCTCACGGCAGCACAAGTGGCTAGGGCATTGCAGGGAGATTTCACCTTTGGGGATGTACAGAGAAATTAGACACTCTGAACCCTCAGTCACCCCTGACAACAGATTCCAGGAATACAGGCTGGCATGGGCTACAAGTGTTGGAAGGGAATGAAAGTGTTCTCTAAGTCCAGAGTTCTGTCATAACACTTTGCTACAAAATCTAGTGCTCCTGGAAATTCCATCAGAATGGTCTCACCATGGCCTCCTTTTTATGATTTAACAAAAACCCAATTTAAAGATTACGTAACGCAAGTGTGGTAAAATATAATGCACTGCCTGGAAGATGAACAGGATGAATTCTTATAATAAACAAAGAGATATGTTCTCTTCAATCTTCCCAAAGCACTGGCCCTTTTAAATTGAACTTGAAAAATCACCTAAAGGAGAATTGTACCTTGTAATTATAAGCAACAATAATGTGTATGTATGTGTGTGTGTGTGTGTGTGTGTGTGCATATGTATGACAATGCAAAAACTGAGTTGCAAAATTCTTAATAAATACAAGAAAAACTTTTGAGTTTATGGAATAATAATGTTCTGTTTGGTGTGCAATTTCCACAAGATGGCAGTATTTGCTCACAGAGAGCAAAGAGTTACTGTGGTTATCGTTAATCTATGGGATTGAAGTGCCGAAGTATAGACTTTGTGGGGCTGTAAATACTTAAACTATAAGAAATAAGTTTAGCTATTAGACTGTGATGAACTAATGGCTAAAATCTCTTCTTGGAGTATAGTCAGAAAAATTCCTGCTATTTTTACCCCATGGTGATGCATAACAACACTTACTTTTGAGGGTTATTGTGGTGTGAATTAATGAGACCACACATGACGGTCTCAATGAACAAGATGCATGAAAAGCTCATTACTTGGCACATGGAAGGCTACTGCAACTCTAAAGCTAGACTTATTATTGTCACATGTATCACTATTGTTCTTTCTTTGGACCTGTTCCGGTACATACGTCTTAATGGAGAATTATATGCCCATGTGATCAATGAATGATTGATTCGCTGACAAGGACATCTCATTTCCTTTTTTTCATCCAAAATATTAAAACATTTGTGATCCCATTGAACAGAAAAATTTTAGAAGTCCATAAATCTTAATTGCAACTTGAAAATGGCTGATATATCAATCCTGCATGCACTGAATTCTTTATTGGTATAAATGAGCAAATTTCAGGGGAAGGGAGTGGAGGAATCAAAAGATCCTCCTTTCATATTAAAATTAAAGAAATCCAACAGGTTTAGGCATTCATCTTGAAGAGCCTTTTACTTACTTTGAAGATAATAGCCTCATTTGTGTTTGACACTCACACTAATTTTTGATCCCTTACCATTTTTAATCGCTACTCTAGGAAATGATTTTCAAATTAATTTATTTGTTACAAAACAGGTTGCTGAAAGTTGGATGCAGATTTCTAATCCTGCATAGGTCACTCTGATTTTGTCCTTAAATACCATAGCTGTCAATAAGTTCCTCTCAAACTTTTCTGGAATCATGGCCCGTAGGTGAATTCCTACTGAGCCAAACTAAAAAAGTTACTGGTTACTGGTTAGCTAAGAAAAATGACACCTGCCTTTTTAGTCATTTCTACTAGGAAATTAGAATGGAAAAGGTTGCAGACATTATTTCTTCCCTGTCTGTTTCTCCACCCCCATTTTATAGATGAAGACGCTAAGTAATCTAGCATAATGATTCCTTAGATTTTTCACATGGAACACACAATCTCACTGCTGTAGAGTTTAAATGACTTTTTAAGTGGCTCACACAGATAGTAAATAGTTGAGTTGGGCTTAGAACTCAGGTCTGCCTTCCAGCACATTTCTCTCCATTATCTCACACAGCTTCTAACATGTAAGTATGCAGAGAAAAGCTATCTTTAGTTTCAGAGATTTCTTAAACCCTGAGTAAACCTCTCATCAATATGTTTCCTCTAAACCAAACAATATAATTATAGTGTGATAGCAAATTTATTCATGCTACAATTTGGGTATACAAAGAAAATGTAGCTTTTCTCTATAACTTAATTGATCTTACTCAGGAGGACTGTGCCTACTGAGCGGTGGGAAAAAAACTAAATTTAGCCCAGTATGATTTAAAATTTAATCTCATCTAATAATTTAACATGTTTCTAGCTTTAGCTCAATCTACTTGAGAGAATTACTCACTTCTTCCCATTTCTTCTCTTTTCCCTTACTCTTTTTTCAAGATGGCATCAGGATTTATGGAGGACAGCATTATATCCCTGAAATTGGGGATTTAGGGGAAAGGTGGCTGGTCTGTTGCAGGTCCTTGAATTCGCCTTGGCAGCTCTCCTTTGAGGTGGGATGGGCTTGGGTTCAGTTTTAGAGATTAATAGGTGACTGCTGCTAAAGTCTGCAAAGGCTATAGGTGCTAAAAGTTGGCTAACGTAGGGCTTATGGGCTCCTGCCTGCTGACTCAGCCTCCTTTGGGTTGTTGGGGTGCTCTACATCCTTCTGAGCCTCTGCCATTTTCTTTATCCAGCTCCTGATGATCCTGTAGCCCTCCAGACGGTACGATGACCTCACCTTGTTATTCACTGTGGAGGGCCCCAAGGCAGGTCCATATGCTCTAACTCAGCGTGCGAGGCACAGGAAAGAAAGGGAGGCCTGGGAATGATGATTGAACCTATGCTTTTTCCTGACCCTGCTGCTCTGCGTGCCTAATGATCTGAGGTCTTCTCTGTTGTTAAAGAGCCTGGTGTGCCCTGGGAACTCTCCCAGAGACCCTAATGGGTAGAGAAGCATTAGGTCTTCTACCCTTGTTGTGCCTTTCAATCTATCTAATGCCTTCTTCTTGACTTTCTCTTCTCCTGAACTCTGTTAGAATCCTTTGGTCAGAAGAAGTAAGGCTTCCTTTCCTCTCCTGAATATCCTTCTTACATCCTAGGTCTTCAAGCTTCTTGTCCTCTCACAGTGAAAGATAATTATAGCTATGTAATGCCAGAAACTCTATGATACGAGACCTTTTGGTATTTCTTCAATTTGGAAGTATTGAGGCAACTTGGAGGTAGAAATTCGTGAGGACAAAATAACCATTTTAATATTTCAAAAATATTTTATCGGTACATACTTATGAGTTTTATGTAACCAAAATTAAAATGATATTTAGGAGAGAGTCCCATTACTCAATACTGTTTAATGTCAGTTATCACTGAGAAAGAAATTTTGAAATTTCTGAAAAAAAATTATTTTTTTCACACACTGAATAGATCTATTTTGGCTCAGAATATCCACATTATTAAATTCATTTTCTGGGTTTTCACAAAATTTTCCTCTCCATGGTTACTGAGAAAGTATTAATAATAGCATGCAGATGATTTTCAGAAAAAACTTTAGCTCAGTAGGTTTTTCATTCATTCATCAATGTTTTCATCCTAGCTTTGGAAAATCTGGGTAAACTTGCATTGAAGCAAAAGAACTTCTCAAAGACTAAGATTTAAACAAGCATAGTGGCACTTTGATTGGCATATCTAATATTACAATTTGCATATCAGAGTTGTAAAAACCAGTTCTATCAACTTCCTGTGAATCAATCATCAATCGATTATTTTTCTTAAGCAAAATCTCTTAGTGATCAGTTGGTAACATTAAATGCAACAAATATTTATTGATAGCATCTAATACCTCAGTAATATCAAATAGTGTAAGGGAAACTATTAGAGCTGTTTCCTTTGTTTAAATTGAACTTTTAACTATTTCTTCTAGCTAGTTGAGCCAAATGGCAGTTGCTTAATTCCAATCCACCAAGAATTTCTATCATATAGGTTAATAGCACTTCATGGTATTTCAAATAAATTCATAACTAGTCATCTTTTAGACCAGAGGTCAGCAAGCTGTTCTTGTTAAGGGTCAGATAGCCAATATTTTAGACTTTGTGGTCCATATGGTGTCCATCACAACTACTCAACTCTGCCTTTGTAGTGTGAAAGCAGCCGTAGAAAGTAAGTGAACAAGTGGGCTTTATTTGTAAAAACAGGCAAGCTGCCAGAATGGCCTTCTGGCTATAGTTTCTGACCTATTTTGGAAACCTCAGAGAAAATAACTCTATAAGCCAACAAGTTCTCATTTCACTGATAAAGATATTGAAGTTGAGACAGCTTAAGTGATCTAGCAAGTCCCATCATTGGAAAGTCTGAGTCTGTTTTAGAACCAGAGATGGTGACTCCTATTCCACTGCTCTTTCAATAGTGTATTAATATATATTAACATTTAGTAATGTCTGTTGTTATGTGTGCATCTTTAAATGCGTATAGAGTGATGATGTGTTGAGTCCACATTTCACCACGCTGAGAATTTCACATACGCACTGTACATGAACAATGGCAGCATAATCCTTCAAGTGAATTTTGAATTTCTTTGGTTTTCTGATTATATTGTAATATACATCTGAGCATTTATTCTGAGATTGGAAGTGCCCATGTTCCAAAAGATGACTGCCTCACTTATTCAAGACGACGTAGTATCTGTCTTCTGAGGGTTGTATTTGCTGAATCATTTTCTAGGCAAGGGAGCTTGAGCCTGAAGTCAAGGCGATATGAGCAGATATTACACTCCTAAAAAAAAGAAATTCCAGGGAAGTGATTATGATTTACTAAGAATGGGTAAGACAGTGAACTGAGGCAGAAAAGGTTGTGTCTCTTTTAATCAAAGATATAAAAATGTTTTTTAATTATGTGTGACCAGAAGTACTGTAAATTAATTAGTAGTTTTTTAGAATTGGTAAAGAATTACTACACATGCATAACGAGAATGACGGTGTGTTAGTACTGGACCTGGGAGATGGGATCACATTTAACTCCTGCCGGTGAGGTGAAGTGGTCTGCCCAGCTCCCCACTGCAGGGCTGAATACACAGGCTAGATTTAATTATAAACTCAGTTATTGCTGAAGGCTACTGCATAGCAGAGATCTGTTTAAAAAGAGAAGTTTCCTGTGTTGCTTCAAACCTGATATGTTACTTTCAAATTTGAAAAAGGTAATTTGATAAAGTACTTAATTGGTCAGATCTGGTTTATTCACTAAACAATGTCTATGTCCTTATGTAGTCACTAGCGTCTTCCTAAGGCAGCCATTCTGTGTATGGGGAAAAAAAACAACTGTGAACTTTATTCAGAGTACCTATCTTCCAAAAGAATAGCAAAAATAAACACATGCATGATGCTGCAGTTTATAAAGGACTTTTCAAAACAGTGCATATTATTTGATTTACTTCTTCACCTTGTGAGGGAGGAATGATATTGATTGACTGACTGATCACTTCAAACCCCTCCTCCCTTCGACCCTGTACCTCTTACTCTTGTAAAAGGCTTTAGGAAGTCTGATATTACTAATTCTCCTTTTACAGGTGAGGAGATTGAGGCTCAGAGGTGAAGAAAAGTTTCCCAAGGCCACATGGCTGGAAAGTGATGCATTCTGCTTTCAAACTCAGGTCTTCTGGCTTCTGTGCTTTTTTTGAATACACCATCAAGATCTTTATTATCTCTAAAGAAAATCTGTATAAATGGAAGCACCTCTTTATTTCCTGCTTCTTTATAAACTGAGAGTCTGCTACTCAAGTCCCTTGGCTAACACGTGTTCCACTGTATGCATTTACAAACATTACACTTCGTATGACACATCTTTATGTCCCCAGAGAGCCACATGAGTATCTCGTGAGTTCATTAATCACTTTGTGATTAAACATCAGATGAATTCATTATTATGAAGCACTTAGGGTGCTTTACCAATGTCATCAAAACAAGGAAGTGTGTTCAAAATAAGGAAGTGGTGTTCTGGAACCTTGTCCCTACTCAGTGTAAGTCAACACACTGTGAAGTTTCCAATCTGTGTTATGTAGGCTCGTGTAGTTATCCCAATTAACTTTTTCCTTAGAGTTTAAACAATTCTCCATAAAAGCTACACAATTAAATAGCATTTAACTGTTTTGGAAAGCACATTGTTTAATCTTTAACATTTAGAACAACATTTATGTTCAAATATTGATGAAATTTTTGTTGGCTCTAAGAACCATCATAATTTATAGACATGTTATTTGGTTGAAAACGAACCTTAAATTTGAAATATATGGTGCCCATTCAAATTGATCTCTCTAGATTAGAGTCATCTCTTTCAACCATAAGTCTTGCACTGCCTAAGGGGGCAAAATCAGCCCTGTTCACATAGAAGCAATTGCTTGAAAAATCAAATTAGCAACATGACGGATCTCAAGACTTTGCTGACTAGTGAACTTTAATTATTATATATTTTATGTGTTTATGCTGGCAGTAAAAGTCAAGCACTCATTATAGAAATGGCAGACATGATCTTTCATAAAATGAGTACTGGGTGGCAAATGAATAGATAATCAGGGTAATGAAAGCAAGCCAGAAAGATGCTAGAGAGCTGAGAAGACCCAGACAATGGCTCCCGCTGAGATAGAGGGCATAATTGCAATTGGAAAGAGAACACTTTTGGTGATCTTTTAAAATGTCAGATTCATCCTTAAGCTCCCTGTGATATTTGGGTTATAGGGTAAAGGAGAAAAAATATTTCATTCTGCAGTGAGAAACTGGCAATGATCATCTTTGTTTAGAGTCACTTCATTTTTCTTATGCAAAACTTTCAAATGCATGTTTATGAAAAGGTGTCATAAAGTCAAACTTATTTTGCTTAGTGTATTGTATATATGTTATGCATATTTATGTATATTTTCATATCCTTGAGTCTGACAATTAAACTTTAAAATAAGTGAGATCCTGAGGTGTATGCTGTTTGTAAAATGGATAAAGATTGTGATATGCAGCTTTGACATAGCCTTAGGAAAGAGAAGATTAAGAAGGATACTTTTTGAAGAGCCAAACATTTTCCTTAGTATTTGCACAAATTCTAAACTTTTAAAAAGTTGAATAATAATTTAAATATAAGGAAGGAATTCATTATTCTGAGAACTACTCTAGTAGGCTTTAATAGTGGGAGAATTATTTTATGATGCCAACAACATCTAAGTTAGAGGTTGTACACTGATACATATTTTAAAAAACTCAGAGTATATTTGTATTACAGTTTGTGGATAAATTCAGTGCACATAATAAAAACTCTCAGCCAAGAGTGAGTTAGATCATCAATAATAGTAGAACTGTGGGATAATGACGTTACTGTTTTACCCACATTTCCATAGACGGGAAGTCTAAACGATTTTTTAAAATTATATTTTAATTTTTAGATGTATTATATTTAGCATTATTACAGCTCTGAAATAACGTGTTTTGATTTTGTTTTTAGTAGAGTGTTTAGATAGTAACATAACCTTTTCTTGAGGTGGCCTAGAACCACAGGAGAACAGTTTCTCTTCATTTTAGACATTTTAAAAAGTGAATTCTACTTGCAAACTTCTTTCCATCATGAATCCGAATACACTATGAAGTTCCTTTTTCTTTTTCTTTCTTTCTTTTTTTTTGAGACGGAGTCTCGCCCCGTTGCCCAGGCTAGAGTACAACGGAGCGATCTCAGCTCACTGCAACCTCTGTCTCTTCGATTCAAGCAATTCTCCTGCCTCAGCCTTCCAAGTAACTGGGATTACAGGCGCCCACTACTATGCCCAGCTAATTTTGGCCTTTTTTAGTAGAGACGGGGTTTCACCACATTGGCCAGGATTGTCTTGAACTCCTGACCTCAAGTGATTCACCCGCCTCTGCCTCCCAAAGTGCTGGGATTATAGGCGTGAACCACTGCAACTGGCTAAGGTTTTTATGAATGGAGGAAAAAAATCCCAAAACTGTTCCTTGGATGTTAACCTCCAATTACAGTACTGTATAGTTCCACTGCAGGGTGGTCACATGCCTGGAATGGGGCAGCACAAGAGAAAGCACCGTGCAAAGGTCACCAGACCTTGGTTTTAGAAGGATGGTCAGTTTAGGAACATTTTGGAATAAGTGTTGTCTTAGATGAGAAATTAGGAATTAGTAGAACAGGTGATGGCACAGAGATTGGGAAAAGAGTACTCCAGGTAGAGGAAACAGTTTGAGCAAAGGTCCAGCAGGAAGAAAGTACAGGCATTCTGAAAAGATGAACGGAGTTCCCTGAGACTGAGCATGAATATGGGAAGAACAAGAACCACGCTGGAGAAGCAAGGCCTGCAAGTTATTTGAGGAGCTGAGACTTGATCTTGAATTTAGTGGTGTTTTTCTTTCTTTTTTTTTAGATGCTAGCCTCCTTGAGGGCAGATACTAAACTATGCACTATTAATTTTGTATTTCTAACCCCTGACACACAATATCCTTTAGTAAATATGAGTGAATAAGTGAATGACAAGAGGGCATTCTTTTCTCATGCTTCTATGAAGACCATCTCTCAGGACTCAGATTCCATCTCCTCTGCAAAAATGTTCCTGAGAACTGCCCATTTAGTATTGAACCATACGCTGCCTTGAGACATCTCCATTTTCACTCTGAATTATTATTTATATTTGATGCATGTTTTTCTTCTTGTGTACTTCTTATATTCTCAATCAGCCTATAAACTCCTTGAGGACAGGAATCTTAAAATATGTATTTCATCCTATTCATTACACCACAAGCATTGTGACTTTCCTTCTGTATTCGCTCAATAAATATTTGTTAACTTGATTTGTCATGGATGTAAAAAACAAAAGCACTCAATCTCATGTTATTGTGGACTGAATTTTTATGCCCCTCCAAAGTTTATATGATGAAGCGCTAAGGCCCATTGTAATGATATTTGGAGATGGGGCCTTTGGGGGGTAATTAGGGTTAGATGAAGTCAGCAGAATGAGGACCTGATTTGAAGGGATTAGTGCTCTTATAAGAAGAGACACCGTCATGTTTGCTCTCTCTTTACATGAAGAAGAGGTCCTCTGAGCACACAGCAAGATGGCAGCTTCCCTACAAGCCAAGAGAGGAGGCTTCAGAATGAAATCTACCTTGTTGAAACCTTGCTTGATCTTGGACTTCTAGCCTCAAGAACCGTGAGAAATAAATTTCCATTGTTTAAGCCACCCAGTCTGTGGCATTTTGTTAGGAAAGCCTGGGCAGACTAAGAAACATAGATTGTGAAATACACAGCACAGCAGCAATGTCACGATTGCAGTTATGGGTGTCACTTAGGGGCCACTTTCCCTTTTAGCACTTTTCCAATTTTGGAATGTTCCTTCTGACTTTCTTCCATCTCCCTCTGTATCATATCTGGGGTGAAACTAATCTTAGACCCAGAACCTTTAGAATGTATGCTTCTTCTTCTCCCTGTTAATAAGTAAGATGTTTTTAAAAACTAGGATACATATAAATGTTATATCCTTCTTTTTAAAAATATCACTTCATAATTTGCAAAGCATTTCTATTGTCATTATGGTGTTTCATTTTTTACCACACAGTCAATAAATTAAAACAGATAAGTACTAAATTTTATTATTTACTTTAGCAAGCAAATTATTCATATACAAGCTTTCATTAACTTAACTCCTGTGTTGTGAAAATAATAAGTTAATAAAGATTAACTGTGTAGACAAAAAGCATGAGAGATTTAAACTACTGAAGAAACTGAATTGTTTCCTAGCACTTCACATATGATAACTTGATGTGACAAACCTGATCAACTACTTAAACTGATTATGTCATTATTTAACACAAGATCTTCAAAAACTTTATTCTAAATGGTGATAGCTAGCTTCACTTTAGTTGGTAGAAGCTGATCTTCATTAAAATTCTAACATCATTAAATGTATAGCATTTTATTTTTAGGTTAATATAAAACATCACCTCTTTGGGTATATGTTAACACTGCTTCCTTAGTAGGGATAAGGATTCCTTAAGTACACATGTAAATTTTAAATAGACTACCCGGATTCCTAAGTAGTTTCAGGAATCAATCTGATTAGTAAGCTAGAAGTGTTAGCTATCTTTTTTAATGAGGCAGCAAACTGAGGTGATCTGACATAAATGGTTATTTATAAAAAATTACATAATGTGATATAAAGTAGCAGTGAGACTCATCTAATTCCATGCAGAAAAGATAATTGATGTGTTACTGCTCTACTTCACAATTTAGTTTTCCCACGCATGGGAGATATGCTGGGAATTAGTCTATTCCATCTTCTTAATGAGACTTATCTATTACTTTAGATAATGTATCTATTTTCTTCAACCAGCAGGACTAACTGCTTATAGGAGTGAAGTTCTCAGCAGTTATTCGAAAGAAAATTTACCAATAGATACAAAAGGAATAGCCTATCTTTCTATGTATCTATGTGGTTAGATAAATGAAATGGTGTGGATACATTGCTGTTATGAAAGGGATGTTACTTGCACCATTCCTGTGCAAGTTCATGAGAACTACTTGCTATTTTCCATGATAATGGCAAGAGCTATATGCACGACAATGTTTACTTACTTGATGATATTATGGGATGCTTCAATAACTCAGAGAAGAGGCTTGATAAAAATTGAGTGCCATTCAGTCCTGATAACAATTGTCAGAGGGACTAAGAGGCTGGTCTCTTTATTCAGAAATAGGTCTGGTAATACTGTATATGTGTATGTACAAAATGCAGGCAGTTGCAAAGCCTTCTATTTCTCTACTTTAACCCAACCCTTGCATAATCAGCCTCTCAAATCTGTTTTTAACCTTTATGAATTAGAAATGAAAGCAACCCAGTTAAGTAGGGATCTGAAATACTTATTATAGGAGCCCTAATGAATAATTGTAGAAGTGCAATTTACCCATGTTTGAATAGCCAGTTATATTTGTCAGCAACTAAATTGCTCAGAGTATTGGTAAATTGTGGTGAATCTTTACCTTGTATATGGTGGTAAGCAATACTGGATACTACACTCTATTTGTTTCTAGATGAGAACAAAAAGATATACTCTTTGATAAAAGTTTACTGATTTAAAACTCAAGCTATATAGATCACTGCAAATAATGGCATTCCATATACAAGAAATGGACATGCTGTCATAGAAAGAAGGGTAACGTGAGAAACAGATCCACTTTGTAGATATTATTACTCTTACGGTCTTTCTATGAGAGGCTACACTCTATGAGATAATAGTTGATGCATTTTGAAGTAATTTTTCTGTAGTCGTGATGAAAAAAGAGGACTTATACTGTGATCCAATATTCCCAGTAGTGCCTGAGCTGCAACACACATTACAGAAAATTACAGTCACATACCTCATAATGACATTTTGGTCACTGACAGACCATATATATGACAGTGGTCCCATAAGATTATAATACCATATTTTTACTTTATCTTTTTATGTTTAAATATGTTTACATAAATAAATACTTACCATTGTGCTACAATTACCTACAGTCTTCAGTGCAGGTTTGCAGCCTAGAAGCAATACACCTATACCATATAACCTAGGTTTCATAGGCTATACCATCTAGATTTGTGTAAGTACACTCTGCGATGTTCATAAAACAACGAAATCACCTAACAATGCATTTCTCAGAATGTATCCCCATCACTAAGTGATCCATGACTGTATAAAAATTGACTCCAAATTCCTTATGGCATTAAGCACTAAGTTACAGCTCAGTGAGTCTTGATGCTGGCCCAAAGGGCTCTCAAGATTCCCCAGGGACTTTCATGTATTGGCACTATTCACAATAGCAAAGACTTGGAACCAACCCAAATGTCCATCAATGACAGACTGGATTAAGAAAATGTGGCACATGTACACCATGGAATACTATGTAGCCATAAAAAGGATGACTTCATGTCCTTTGTAGGGACATGGATGAAGCTGGAAACCATCATTCTGAGCAAACTATCGCAAGGACCGGAAACCAAACACCGCATGTTCTCACTCATAGGTGGGAAATGAACAATGAGGACACAGGGTGGGGAACATCACACACTGGGGCCTGTCATGGGGTAGGGGGAGGGGGAGGGATAGCATTAGAAGAGATACCTAATATAAATGACGAGTTAATGGGTGCAGCACACCAACATGGCACATGTATAAATATGTAACAAACCTGCATGTTGTGCACATGTACCCTAGAACTTAAAGTATAATAATAATAAAAAAGAAAGAATTGGTCTAAGATGCATAACAAGATAAGCTGGTACTGGGGAGAACATCTCAGAGCATGGAAGAAAGAGAAGAGTGGACATTACAACCTAATGTTACTAATCCTAGCCTGAGAATTTTGGGTAGAGTTCTTAAGCTTCTAAATAAATATTTTTTAAACATTTGGATTCCACTTTCTTTTAGCTCTGGGTGAAGGCTGCCTGTAGGCATGTAGATAGGAGGTGTAGCAAACAGCATTCAAGAAGATCATATCTAACGATCCGATGGTAGGGTCTGTTTAGTCTCGGCATCCCTCTGAGAATCAGTGGTAACTATTTAGTTTCTCTTCCTTCTTGTCCTACCCCCAGGCCATTCTTATCATTTGCACTTATGATAAATCAGGATATGATCCATATGGAAAACTAACGGTTCCAAAGACTCCAAAAGCATAACACTGATATACCAGGTGTTGAGTGAGCCCCAAATAAATGGACAATATGGATTTTACAGACAAAACAATGTGCAAGTACACAGATAGATGGAAGGATACACATAAAAAATAATTTATGACCAAAGAGAAGTCAAAGAATGATAATGAGGTATGGATAAGGTTTAGGAAATTTTAAGCAGGGGAAATAATTTAAGGACTGAGATTTTTGGAAAAGGAGAATATAACAGTTAAGAGTATGAGTGTTGGCCAGGTGCGGTGGCTCATGTCTGTAATCCCAGCACTTTGGGAGGCCGAGGTGGGCAGATGACAAGGTCAGGAGATCGCGACCATCCTGGCTAACACAGCGAAACCCCGTCTCTACTAAACATACAAAAAATTAGACGGGCGTGGTGGCAGGTGCCTGTAGTCCCAGCTACTTGGGAGGCTGAGGCAGGAGAATGGTGTGAACCCAGGAGATGGAGCTTGCAGTGAGCCGAGATTGCGCCAGGGCACTCCAGCCTGGGCGACAGAGCAAGACTCTGTCTCCAAAAAAAAAAAAAAAAAAAAAAAAAAAAGAGTATGAGTATTAGTTAGGAAAACGTGGGTGAAATTCTGTTCTCATTACTTCCTGACTATGTACTGACAAGACAACATGATCCCTCTGAGCTTCAGTTTTCTTAATCCCTGGAATGCAATATTTATCTTAAATTGTATTGTATATGCAAAGTGTTCATCACATTATGTGACATATATTAAGTTCTCCATACCAGGCAGCTATTGTTATAATCATTATAAAGACTAATGTGGTACATCCACAGTAATACAGTGGAGTCCATTTGCACTAGGTTTTCAGTTTTTCCTTTTAGAACCAAACATCGACATGAACAATGTATAAGTCCAAACACGGTGCTGCCTAAGGTCAAGTGCCCATTCTGATACTCTAGCCAAAAAAAAAAAAAGAACATAATGTTCAGGTGTGCAATGGCCTGAATGTGTCCTCCCCAAAATCATAGCGTGCAGTATTGGGAGTATGGGTAAGAAAGCAGGCAGCTGTGGAAAGCCTAGGAAAATAAGGAGGTAGCAAGGAATGACAGCATGAAGCTTTTAGGAGGGCAAGCCGGGTTAGAGGCCTTGAGAAGACAGTGGGGACAGCCTCAATTTCAGTATCACCCTTTAGTACATTCTTAACCATGTTTTCGCTAACCTCTCCCTGACCTGGGTTTAGTTTGAGGGACAGAATGTGATTTGGGGTGAGGACACTTTCATTTCAATACAACTAGCTCACTCTCCAGATCTCCTGTCAAGTTGAGACAGAGGATGCCACGGAAGGCCCTGTCAGTGTACAGCAAATTCACAGCTGTACAGGAAGCAACACAGTAAATCATTGTCCTTCTCATGAAGGCTGCAATCAATAATGCCACAGGAGCATTTCCCCCCAAGAACCAGAAACTGCCTGGAACTGTGGGAGACCCATTGCAATACTGAGAATTTGATGTGGAAAAATGAGAGGAATAAAAGAGTTCACTCACCAAGAAGAAAAATAGATGAAAAGCAACACCAACTAACTTTAATTATAGAGTCTTATTCTCACCCTAGGGGAATTCATATATTCAGATGCCAGCTACAGATCAACAAAGAGCAAACGGATAGATCTGTTGTTATTTATGAGAATCTGACTCCTAGACTTTTCATGAGATCAAATTTGAAATTTTATACTTGGCAAAAGAAACAAGGTTGTTAATAGACATGAAGAATTCACAAAAGTTAATGATCCTATTGTCAGTGACATTAAAAATTCACTTTTATTGATAACATCAGTGCATTTTCATTTATATAAGCTTCTGGGGATTTAAGAAGAATGACCCTAGCCTCGGTATAAACTGGCCTTGGAAATTGCAGTGAGAGATATTGTAGCATAATGGACCCTCAGTTTAATTCACCTCTAGTTAGCCCTGTAAAACATGTTACAACTCTTCCAACTTTCTCCACATTTCCCAAACCTTGAACTGTACTTTCACCTGTTTGATTCTTAGCAGAAGATAATATTTCATCCTTATTGAGAAGATCACTGGCTAGGAACTACCTCATCTCTTTTAAGTGACACCACTCTTTCTTCCTTCTATTCTAACTCTTATAAAATGTGTCTCCATACCTGGTCAAGACAACCTTTTTGTTTTTTTTTGAGATGGAGTCTCGCACTGTCGCCCAGTCTGGAGTGCAGTGGTGCAATCCCAGCTCACTGCAAGCTCTCCCTCCCGGGTTCATGCCATTCTCCTGCCTCAGCCTCCCCAGTAGCTGGGACTAAAGGCGCCTGCCACCACGACCTGCTAATTTTTTGTGTTTTTAGTGGAGACGGGGTTTCACGTGGTCTCGATCTCCTGACCTCGTGATCTGCCCGCCTTGGCCTCCCAAAGTGCTGGGATTAGAGATGTGAGCCACTGCACCTGGCCAAGACCACCTTTTAACAGAAAGCCTTTTATTTCCAATTGTACGTGACTATTCTAGGGATTTCCTACTGGGTGATCATTGGAATCACTTGAATTTCCTTGGCTACAAGTCAGAGATTCTTATTTACTATTTTTGGTTTGATGTCTGGGAATCTATATTTTTAAACAGCACTTTCCCAAGGAGATTCTGATAATAAAGCAGGTTTGGAGAAACCACTAATTGATCCATCTTTTGAACTTTCCTTGGAAGTTTTCTTATAATTTTGTGCTTTATTCCAACACTAAAGTAATGTGTTTTATCTCTTTGAAAGGATTACAAGCTCCTTAGGCCAGGTAATTTGTGTGTTCTGTAGCACCAACTACAGTTGTTTGCACAGAGGATGGGTTCGATCAATTTGCTGAATAAAAAGCAAAGCTCAAGAAAGGGAACTATATAATATGTGCTCACCAATGGCAGTAGTAGTCATGATAGTTAATACTTCTCACATTTATTGAGCACCTATCTCTTCACCTGCATTGTTCACTCCGTAGCAATTCAGTTATATAATTCTCGAAATCACCTTGTGAGGTAGTTACTGACTTTATCTCCGTTTTTCTGTATTTAGAAACTCAGGCACAAGGGAGCGAAGTAATTTGTGTTAGCTTAAACAACTAAAGACTTTTTTGTTTTGTTTTGTTTTTGGCTAGGAGATGGAGAGCAAAAAGCCTACCCAAAGAAAGCATTGTGAGGGTTTCTTAAAGAATCATTACTTAGCTCTGTAGAGGGGGATGACGCCACTTTGGCAAAAGTGGTCAAAGAAAGTGTTATAGCAGAGGTGGCTATTTGACTAAGCCTTTACGTTTATAACATGTAGAGAGTGGGTGTATGAGCATTTCAGGAGAGGGCATGGTATGAATAGCATTGTGGTAGACTAACAGCCTCGGTTTGCCTCTCTGGTCCTTTGTCAGCTGGAGGAGGCTCAATGCCACTTTCTCCCTCCTGTGTATGCTTGAATCAAAGAGTGAAAAAGGGGCAATGAGTGGCAGGCCAGCTCTATGAAGCACAGAAACTATGATTGTTTTCCTGTCAGTCACTGAACTTTCACTTTCCTCTTGAAGAGTCATCCCAGCGAAACTTCTGTCTCCTTCCTCATCAATGCCTTATTTTGTAAACAATCACTTCCCTATATCTTGCAACTTTTATAAACTGTCTTTTAATTCAGTCATTCCTCTAAAAGCCCTTGTGTCATAAAGGAAATGAGGACATTTTGAACAATACCTAAGAGCAAATTTAAACTAAAAAAAAACACAAAACTTACATGTTTTAAAAAATCCCCCAACCTCTGTCATATTCTCTCTCTTCTTCTTTCCCCCACCTCAGCCACACATGCATGCATTTGCTCACACACAGTGAAGGAGGAATAAAGCAGGGATCCCCACCCCCACCCACTTTCGCTAACTTACTAATGCAATGAAGAAAATCAAGACAAAGTCAGTAGTTTGAGCTGAGGCCAAATGATGTGACTGTAGTGGAAGAATACCCCTACCTATGCAATGGTGGCTCTGGTTTACTTAATACTTATTACTTGGCAGGAGTTCTTGCCAACTACAATGAAATATAAAGATACAATGCATTTGTCACAATGATCTATGTTTTTCTTTGGGCTTGTTCCTTAACATAAAAAAAAAAAGCAAGAAAAGTAATTCAGTGCTCCTCCTTGCTTTGTCCCCTTATTGTCCCTGTCAGACTTTACATCATGCCAGACCTGGCAAGAAGTAGAATGGATCATTTGGCACACATTAAAGTTATCTTTTGGGGAGCCTAAATTAAAGAAAAGAAAAAAAATCCATAGGGCATTTTGAGGAGAGTACGCATGATATGTTACACACATGCCTTTAAGTAAAATCTTGATTTCGATTCCTGTAATCACTTAGAGCCTTCAGGCATTTTTCTTACTAGCAGAAATAGCTCTAGACTCCTGTTCAAAGACAAGTTTCAACTAATTACAACTGGCCCTCCTAAAACTCTCCAAGGAGTCGTCTGAGTGATGCAGAGAGGTTCTTGTTCCAAAATTCTATTATTTCAGTTTGTGGAGTCTTATGAATCTTTCTGAATGAAAAACATTCTATTGATATTACTGTCTACTGGGGTAACTTACCCTTAGAAAAACCAAAGAAATTAACTGTTGGCCATATTTATAATTTATTATAATGCATATATAATTCAGATGGATCATATATATAATTCAGATGGATCATTTGCAAGGTTCTTAGATGATGGCTTACTTGAGATATCGACCCATACAGTGTCTCTCTGTATAATGTCTCAAGTTGGTTAGACTTCCAAACAAATACTCTTTTCTCTGAAATTATGGTTAATTTTATAGCTCATATTTACTTGATAGTATATAAATGATGCTTTGGGTCATAACACTTTTTATACTTATTAATTTTCTAAATGTTTATCAAATTTCCTTAAGTTGTTAGATGTTATATATCCAAAGGCATTTATTAATCTAGAAACCAATATAACCAAATAGTCTTCTTTCTTTGAGTAGAAGACATTTCCTGTGCAAGTTGAAAAATAGTACTTATCTCATGGTGACGATGTGAGAACGAATAAGATGTCATAATTTTTTGAATGTCTTTAAAGGAAATGATTTCAAATAACAGGTAGTATTTAACAAATTTTTGACTTGAAAAATTTCTGTCCACTGGGGGGAAAAACAAATCAACATTGATTTTTCTGTCAAATCAACAGTGACAGAAAAAAAAAACCAAATCGACATTGATTTTTAGTATACGATTTTACTGAATGACTAAAACATTTTACATATTACTCTCTATTTGAACAATAGATATGTACAACAGTTTTTGTGTATATATGATTAGACTTTATGAAAAGAGTGAAACTAAGTCAAGGAGTGATTACTGACTTTTCACAAAGTGTCCTCCATTACATAAAGTTCATTTAACAAATAAGTATCGAACAATTGTTACATGCAACTACAGGCACTGAAATGGTGATAGAGAGCCATAACAAGCAATGGGAGACGGTCTTTCTCTCCGCAAGCATACAATGCAGAGGGGACACTGGCATTTGTTAGATAATCACATGAATGTAACATTATGGCTGAGATAAGAGCTACACAAGAGAGTTATCTGCAGAGTCTATTAGGTATTTGGTTCACTCAGGAAAATTTTAGGGATCAGCAGAGATAAATGTATTTTGGAACAGTCTTTCAACTCTTTAAAAATTAATTGCTTTCACAATTGAACTAAACAAAGCAGTATGGAAGAAAAAAGCTATTTATATACAGAGGCATTTTTTAAAAACCTGCAGATAAATTATGTGTGGTTTTAAATAATTTCTTCCAACTGTGTTTCAGTGGAGCAGGACTTTGGCTAAATATTTCAAAAGTGTCATGATCAGATCTAACAACTGTCATGGCATAGATTTTTTTTTAAAACACTAAAACATAAATTTTGCTAGATGTAGCTGTGGAATACACCCTTGTCTTATATGAAACACATACATACCAAAAAGGCAAGAGTGACAAAAATTCTCTCATCCTTTTGTAAAAAATCTGTGACATTTGCCATTACTTGAAAACACTTACATCTATAAAAAAGAGTTAATTTCTTAGGGAATTTTCAAGACAATCAGAGTGGACCAATTAGAATACTCACAATAGACATAGTCACCAGAAAAGTTTATTTTAATCATTAGAGTGAGCAAATTAAATAGCCTGACTACATAACAGGAAATCTCTGAAAAGAATATGCTACTTTAAAATATTGTATTGCAATATATTGTATTTCATTAGTTTAAATAATGTTCACATCAAACATAAAAATATGACTACCAGAATGCTTTGAGGTTTTCTTTTTTAACATTTTGTACTTTCTTGCATTTTGGTAGTCCTACTAAGATCAAATCCAGGAATAAAAACATGCTGCAAAATGATTGTTCTTGAGAAAGACTGTAATCCAAATGTAAAATCTGAAGTTCAAGAATTTGTAGGAAAAAAAATCTATATTAGCCTGTATGTGTTGGAAGAATTGACCATCCTGCTTTGAAACTAGTACTTAACCAAGTTACTAGAGTAACCCAGCTAGGGTACCATGAAATAAGATACAAAATAAAGCATTTTTATTATGTCACGGCTTCATGTGACTCTGATTACAGTAGAACTACTCATTAAGAGCAGTTTTATTGTATGTATTGTATTGTATTATGGTATTTACTTTTGTAGCTATTTCCTAGTACAATGATTAGATGAATGGTTATGCAACACCTATTTGTTAATGAATACTTAGTGACTTGGCCTTTCTGCCACAAAATAATTTCTATGACACATGAACTTCAGGATACCACTTGTCCTTTTATCTTTCTCAACTTAAAAATTAACTTTTAGAATATACCAAAGACTTACACACTTACAAGGACAATTTTTGGTCGCGAAACTATCTGTTGCTCATGGTTACACTATCTGCAGTAGTTCTATTTACCTTGGGGTTTCTTTTAGAGCTCACGGAATCAGACAAGCCTCTGCTACCTAACTGGGATCACTCCAGGAAATTCACTCATAATCATTGTTTAATGTTTTTCTTTTCCTTTGCTGAAAGAGTTAACTCTGTCTGCAGTACAAAGTCAAAATAAAACAAACAAACAAAAAAGAAATAAAAGAAAATATGCCATAGCTAAAGTAATTGCATTTTTCATCTTCCTGTTAATTGAAAATATAATTGTTTTCATTTGTAAACAGTACATTTAACTGGATCGTTAAACTTGGCTCCATATTTAGCTTCTGAGTCCTTATGAAAGAGAAGCTCACACTGGCTTCAACTATGTTTTGCATGTTTCAAAATCAAGTACAAATGTAAAAAGAAGTTCACTTTCAGAGCTTCATTAACTGTGGTTTTAACTCATGGGAGGGGAGTGTCTGCTATTAGGATTAAGGGACCACTCGCTGCCCTTTGGTACTCTTATCTCCAAAAAAAAAAAAAAAAAAAGATTCCTCATCCTCACTGACATAAACAAAATGTCATGTATTTTTATAAATGTGCATCAGCCTCTGCTGTGTAATCTACTTTGTTAAACCAAGGAAATAAGAATTCTGTGGCTAAAGGATGTATTAAATAAATAGAAGGCAACATTTTCCTCTCATTGAATTGATTTCTACTCTCTTTTTTTTTTTCTAAGTCTGCTGTGATTCAGTAAAGGAAATGTAGTTCACATTGTTTACAAGGTCAGCAATAATGTTCTTGAGATGAAATTTATTTTTTCCCCAGAAAACCTACACTGGATCGAGCAGTTGGTCATGAAAAAAATGGTGATGATGACAGCAATAACAATTACAGGCATACATCAGAGATATTGCAGGTTCAGTTCAGGACCACTGTAATAAAGCAAGTCATGTTTTTGTTTTCCCAGCACATACAAAATTTATGTTTACACTATACCACAGTCTATTAAATATATAATAGCATTATTCCTAAAAAAGTACATACTTTAATTAAAAATATTTTTGCTAAAAATGCTAATAATAATCTGAGCTTTCTGTGAGTCACAGTTGTTTTGCTAGTGGAGAGTCTTGCCCAAGCATTGACAGCTGGTAACTGATCAGCAGGGTGGTTGCTGAAAGTTGGAGTGGCGGTAGCCATTCTTGAAGTAAGATAATGAAGTTCGCTCTATCAATTCTTATTCCTTTCACAAAAGATTTCTCTATAGCATGCAAAGCTGTTTGATAGCATTTTATCCACAGTAGAATGTTGTTTGAAATGGAGTCAGCGCTCTCAAATCCTGCCTCTGTCTTATCAACTAAATTTATGAAATATTCAAAATCCTTTGTTATTTCAACAGTGTTCACAGCACCTTCACCATGTGAGGTGGTTTCTTCTATCTCACACCATGTGTGAGTGGTTTCTTCTATCTCAAGAAACCACTTTCTTTGCTCATCCATTCAAGTTTTATCATGAGATTTCAGCAATTCAGTCACATCTTCAGGCTCCACTTCCATTCTATTTCTCTTTCTATTTCCACCACATCTGCAGTTACTTCCTCCAATAAAGTCTTAAACTCCCTCGAAGTTATCCATGAGGATTGGAATCAACTTCCTCCCAACTCTTGTTGATGTTGATATTTTGCCCTCTTTCCATGAATCCTGAAGATTATGGTGTATAGAATGGTGAATCCTTTCCAGAAGGTTTTTGAATTTAGTTTGCCCAGATTGTCTGTCTATGGTAGCTACAGCCAAAATATATTTCTTAAATAATAAGATTTGGAAGTCAAAACTACTCCTTGATTCATGGGCCACAGAATAAATGTGTTAGCAGGCATGAAAACAACATTATCTCCTTGTTCATTACTATTAGAGTTCGTGGGTGACCAGGTGCATTGCCAATGAGCAGTAATATTTTGAAAGGAATCTTGTTTTCTGAGCAGTGTCTCCACATTGGGCTTAAAATGTGTAATAAACCAAGCTATAAACAGATGTGCTGTCACCCAGGCTTTATTGTTCCATTTATAGAGTATAAGCAGAGTAGAAGATTTGGCATAATTATTAAGGAATTTTGGAATGGTAAATGAGCATTGAAAGTCACCAATTGTATTCAGCCTTAACAAGATAGACTGTCCTTTGAAGATTTGAAGTCAAGCATTGACTTCTACTCTCTAGCTATGAAAGTGATAGATGGCATCTTCCTCCAATAGAAGGCAATTGCTATAGTTTGGATGTTGGTCCCTTCCAAACCTCATGCTGAAACTTGATTCCCGTTAGGTGGCGCCTAATGGGAAATATTTGTGTTATCTTGACAAATTCCTCATGAATAAGTTAATGCCCTTCCTTGGGGACGAGTGAGTTATTACTTTATTGATTCCACAAAAGCTGGTTGTTAAAAAGAGTCTGGCACATTCCCTCTCTCTCTCGCCTCCTCTCTCACCATGGAATTTCTGCACACAGCAGCTCCTCTTCACCTTCCACCACGAGGGGAGGCAGCCTGAGGCTTCCACCAGATGCCCAGTCTTCCAGTGAGCAGAATCATGAACCAAAAAACCTTTATTCTTTATAAATTACTCAGCCTCAGGTATTTCTTTATAGCAAAGCAAAACAGACTAAGCTGTTTCATCTACATTGAAAATCTGTTGTTTAGTGTAGCCACCTTCATCTATTATCTTGGCTAGAATTTCTAGAGAACTTGCTGTAGCTTCCATGTTAGCACCCGCGGCTTTACCCTGCACTTTTATGTTATGGAGATGGCTTCTTTTCTTTAACTTTATGAACCAATCTCTGATAGCTTCCACTTTTCTTCTGCAGCTTCCTCTTTTCTCTCAGCCTCCGCAGAGTTGAAGAGCATTAGGATCTTGCTCTGGATTAGGCTTTGGCCTAAGGGAATATTATGGCTGGTATGATCTTCTATCCAGACCAATTAAACTTTCTCCATTTTCAGTAATAAGGCTGTTTGATTTCTTATCATTCATCTGTTCACTGGGGTAGCACTTTTAATTTCCTTCACGAACTTTCCCTTTGCATTCACAACTGGGCTAACTGGCACAAGACAACTAACTTTTGGCCTATCTCAGCTTTCGACATGCCTTCCTCATTATTATTTCTAGTTTTCCACTTCAAGAGACAGACATGTGTTCAAATGAAAGAGACTTTTTTTTTTCATTTGAACACTTAGAAGCTATTGTAGGGTTATTATTTGGCCAAATTTCAATGTTGTGTCTCGGCAAACAGGAGGGCCGGAGGAGAAGGAGAGATATGAGGGGAATGGTCTGTGAGAGGGGCAGTCAGAACCCACATAACACTTATTAACGAAGAAGGTTGCCATCTTCTCTGGGTTCGGTTTATTGTGCCCCAAAACAATTATGATAGTAACACCAAGATCACTGATCACGTATCAGCCTAACAAATACAATAATAATGAAAAAGTCTGAACTACTGTGAGAATTATTAAAATGTGATGCAGAGACACAGTGAGCACATGCTTTTGGAAAATGGCTCTGATAGACTTGCAGGGTTGACATAAACCTTCGATTTGTAAACACAATAAAGCAAAGTGCAATAAAACCACATATGCTTGTATTGTAGCTTACAATAACCGAGCACATCTATGGTGCTATATTCCATGTTAGGTACTTTACACACATCATTTAATTTCATCCTCAGAATACTCTATGAGAAAGTTACTAGTAATATATCAGTCTCACAGATGGAAGGACTTAGGCTCAGAAAAGTTAGGATGCTTAATCCATAAGGACAAATCTTGTAGTCTGGCTTGTTGCTAGTGCCTGGAACAGCACTTGGCACTTATTGGGCATAACTACTCATATTTATTCATAGGCTAAATGAATGAAGAAATTAGTGTTCAGGGTATATTTGGGGGCTATTTAAGGAAGGTGCTAAGTGATGACATTGACAATAAAAATGTAGAGGATTGTGAATCATAACTGTAAGAAAAAAAGTTTAATTGTATTGATTAAAAAGTAAAATCTCACATTTCCCTTGCTCTATTTCTCAAAACTATTTCCTAGATTTGGCCATAGTTAGTGGTTCAGTGTGTGTCTGTTATATACCCACACATGAACATACACACCACAAACACTTTTTTTTTTTTTGAGACAAGAGTCTCACTCGTGTCACCCAGGCTGGAGTGCAATGGCGCTATCTCGGCTCACTACCACCTCTGCCTCCTGGGTTCAAGTGATTCTACTGCTTCAGCCTTCCAAGTAGCTGGGATTACAGGCGTGTACCACCATGCCCAGCTAATTTTTGTATTTTTAGTAGTGATGGGGTTTCACCATGTTGGCCAGGCTGGTCTCGAACTCCTGACCTCAGGAGGCCCGCCTCGGCCTCCCAAAGTGTTGGGATTACAGGCGTGAGCCACTGTGACCGGCCAACACTTTTTATATTTCATCAAAAAGATCATAAAACTGTTGTTTAATTTGCTTTTTAAAATATATATATATTTTAAAATATATATATATAAAGTTTCTCAGGTGAAATCAGTTAGTTATGGGAACCACTAATCTTGATTAGTCTCTTCTTTGTGGGCAAAATGAGATTGAGACAGGAACTGAAACCAGTCTTAATATATAGAAGAATTTTGTTGAAACTATGTAGTCATTAAATTATCATCAACCAGATACGAAAAATACTCTTTATTGCTTTCAAATGTATTATCTTAATTCAGCTTCATAATACTCCTTGCAGGTAAGTAGGACAGAAGAGGAAAAAATGAACTGAGGCTCAAAAAAGTTAAGATCACTTAAAAAAAAAAAAAAATAGTAGAACCAAGACTGGAATTCAGGCCATTGAAATTTAAATATCCTTGCCCCCCCAATTAGACTATACAGAGAGGTGAATTATCACTGTATTGTACTATCCTATTAGAAATATATGTGTGATGACTATGTGAGAAATGTGGTTTTAGATTTTAAGAAGTAAGTTCAAGCATCATTTTAGGTTATGTCTTATGGTTCTGAAGATGATGAGACAACCACTTGACTGATAGAAACGTAAGTAATGCACATATGTATCTATATACTTTATGTCTCAAAAGATCTGAGGCTGGGGCTACAGCAACTCCAGCAGCCTGGTTAGCACTTCCTGATTAACATCTCTAAAAGACTTTCTTTAACGTTAAGTGATTGAGACAATAGAAATGGCCAAAGAAAATACCTGGTCTAGATGGATTAGAGAGCTAAGTCTAACCAGATTGTAGAGGATGGATAAGTCAGTTCCCAAAAACTACCCAGGGTTCTGCCTAGCTTATTGGAATGTGAGGTTGCTGCCATGAGCTCTGAAATACAGTCATGGGTTGCTTGGCAGAGATATGTTCTGAGAAATGCATCACTAGCTAATTTTGTCATTGTGTGAACATTAGAGGGTAAACTTAACACAAATCTAGCTGGTATAGACTATTACACACATAGGCTATACAGTGTAGCCTATTGCTCCTAGGCTACACACTTGCACAGCATGTTACTATCCTGAATAGGCAATTATTTGTGTATCTAAATATATCCAAACATAGAAAAGGCTCAGTAAAAATACAGTATTATAATCTCATGGGACCACCGTCTTCTATATGGCCCTTTATTGACTGAAATGTCATTACGTGGTGCATGACTATTGTTTCTAAAGCCTCAATCAAGGATAACTTAAAATCTGTCTTTCAAGAAAATTCCTGCCTGAACAAGAGGCAGGGTGGCATTTTTATGAAGATGAATTTTATAGGGTTATTGTGACTATTAAATAAAACAGTAGATATGAGACTGGCTTTTATTGTTAGCATTGATAAAGGGCCTAGAATTCAGGAAAGTAATTAGGTCACCCGGAAGCTGAGACCTAAGCTTGCATTAGGCAGAAATGAGAAAACTAGTATTTGTTAAGCTCTTGGAATTTATTAGGCAAATTTCTCTGAAGAATAAATGTACTGAAAGAAGTTGGTTACCAGGTGCTCTCACCTTAGCCGGGTGGGGTGAGAGAAACGGTATCATTTTTTGGATAGTGGCAACTTTTCCTTCAAATTAGGAGTCCTTTAAAGTAGCTAATATCAAGTCAGGGACAGTTGAGTGATTAGACCAAGGACAATACGTCTAAATAGTTATCTCTTTAAAAATGGGATAATCCCATGTTTTTTCTCCCCTTTGGGAATTTTTACATCCCTGTTGGGTGGGCCAATCTGCAACTATAAGTAACATGGGCCCTGCAGTTTGAGAAAGGTGAAGGCACCTGAATCTATGTGGCATGATGAGGGGGTGCAAAAACAATGACTTTTACATGGAAATGGCTTCTTGTACCACTAGGCTATAGTTGAAGAAATTGTACCTAGTTTGTGGTGGGACCTAAATTGTTTATATAGCTTCTAGAAGACTATAAACAGAGTTAAAACATACTAGTGTGTTAAATGCAAACATACAGAGTGACAATAGTGTCTTTTTTAGAGGAAACACTGTAGAAAACAAAGAAATGGTTTGGCCTTAAATAAAACTGTGAAGTAGCTGAAGTTTCACCAACGCTTAGTAAAGAAGCTGTGCCCCTTCCCTCTTCTATCATCCCCTGAGGTCAGTCAGTAGCTCCTGACTGACCCAGATTCAGAACCTACTGATGGCTGCTCTCTTTTAGGAAAATATACCCATCCTATATCTTCAAGCTAAAGAATCAATTAAGTGCTTTCCAGTGGGAATCAATTTATTAAAACTCTGTTTTTCTCAGTCTTCCTATCACATTTCTCTTCCTCTCTCCAATTGAATGTTAGAGTTACTCAGACCTGGGTAGCAGGGGCTCTTCTATTCTCTTCTCCTTTTCTACTCTCTTTCTAAATAATTCCATCATAATAATCATATTATAATAATCTTTCTAATAATCTAATAATCTGTTACCTGTCCAGATTACTTCTCCAAGCATCACCTGCTCAGTGGGATCTCCATATTATGTTCTCAGGTTGAATATATTTGCTCTCCTTCTCCAAGTGTGCACATCTGCAAGTTTTCCTTGTCATCATAAATGGAGTCTCCTTCCACCTAGTCACTTAATTTAGAGCCCCAAAGTCATCCTTCTGACTCCTTATTATTCTATTTCTATATTCTATCTATCATTAAGTCTATTAGGCATTTATTAAGTCTCCCCCTAGTTATATTTAAAATCTACCCTCTTGTTGCACCTCCACAGCCATTGCTCTCGGTCAAGCCACTATCAATTCCAGCCTGGATAATCATGTTAGTCTTTTATGTGGTTAAGCGATTCCATTATCTCTCTCTCCAATTTGTTCTGTGTACAAAACCCTGAGATCTCCTTACAAAACTAAATTGGATCATGTCACTTCCATGCTTATAACCCTTATATGGATTCCTACTGCACTTGCTATAAAATAGAAATTCCTTGATATGATGAACAAATTTTTACCATCTGACCTCTTTCTTACCACTGCAATCCAGCAGTCTCTCTAATTACACTAACCTAAAGGCTTGGATTTGCCAATCTCTTCCAGGTTTAACACATGCTATTTCCTCTGTCTAGAATAGCTTTTCTCTTCTCTTTACCTGGCTAATATTTACTAATCCTTCAGGTCTCAGCTCTAGACTACTCTGAAAACTTTCACCTGGAATTAACATATTCCAATCGGTTCATGTCTTGGCCAAAGCAAGTCATATGGCCACACCTGAATTTAATAGGACTGGGAAATACAATCTTCCATCATGGATATGAACTAATTATTGATGAATAGTTATATAGTCTACAACAATTAGCTTGCAATAAGACAATAAAGATGAGTGAATATGTTAAGTTTCTTTGCTTGTGGTTGGAATTTTATCAACTAGGTGTGAGCACGCTAGTGGTTTTATGCTGATAAGAAACTTGACTATATCTGTATATATGATTTCAATGAAAATGGGAGTTAAATTAAGTATTACTACATAAACTCAATTTTCTTGAGAGATGGAATCTTTCAATATGAGTGTCAATGTGGGAAACAAGTGTCTTTGCAGGGGGAAATGTACTATTTACTGACCTAAATAATCTGAAATATTTAATTAACGTTTGAAATGCTAACAGACACTCATTTTATTTTTTAATTTTTTATAGAGACAGGGTCTTGCTATGTTGTCTATGCTTGTCTAGAACTCCTTGCCTCAAGTGACCCTGCTGTCTCATCCTCCCCAAAAGCTGGAACTACAGGTGTGAGTAATGACGCCTAGCTGAAATCCAAACATTTAAAATGTAGCCTTCTAGTGATAATGTCCTCTGTATTTTGTTTAAGTCAAATCTAGTGGTGGAAATTTGAGGTGTAGAAGGTAGGATCATGACAATCTACTTTATCCTCTCTCCCTCTCTCTCACAGATGTTGAATTTCATGAAATCTTTGATATCTTAAAGTTATTTGCAGAAATTTGCAGACAGAGATAACTTGTTGTGAAATACCCATTTTACTTGAAAATATAATTATAGTCATGATATTGTCAATAAAAAGGAAAGGAACTAACACTCTTTGAGCTTTTACTATGGCATCATATGTAAATTCTCCAAGCAACTCCAAGAAACTACACTATTAGTTCCATTTTACAACTAAAAATCCTCAGCTGCTGAGAGATTAAGAATGTGCCTAAGGATATAAAGATAATACATGGTAAGGTAAGAATGAAACCTCAAATTTGTCTGTCTCCAAAGCTCAACCTGTTACCTCAATAATGGTGATCTGGAGACCCTTTCAAGTCCCTTAAATCAAAGGTCAACCACAGCCTCAGGTTTTGGGCTCATTGATTGATTTTTTTTTTTTTTTTTTGAGCAAGTCTGTAAGGTAACAACCTGTAGGATTACCATAAATACAATAAAAAATTGGAGCCATGCCTTTACTTCAGGCTTTTATCTCTTAGATTTAATGCCAATATCCTAAACTACTAAAAAAACTCAAATATTCCTTCTAAAATAATAATGGATCACTATTGCTTCTAAAATAATAATTGACTTAATTATTATTAGTAATTATTAATGAATAGTAAACCATTATTATTTTAGAAGCCCCAATAGACTACCTGAAATGTTGAGTGACTACCAATACGACTTTAAAGAGCCGAATATAGGTACATCAACCTGGCAATGTAAGCAGGCTTACCTCCTGTTAAACAGCACATTGAGGCAGCATGGTTAATGGGGATTAAGGCATAGTCTCAGGAGCCAGAATGCTTGATTTAAAGTTTGACTATATTATTGTTAGCTATGTAGCCTTGGACAAACAACTTCTATTTGGTCCAATTTCTTGTCTTGTAAGATTGGATAATAATAGAATGCATCTCCTGGGGTTGTTACAAGTATGATACGAATTAAAATTTGTAGGATGCTTAGAGGAGTGCCTAACAGTAGAGTAAGTGCTATAATGGGTCTTAAAATATAAGGACATTTCTATTAAGTCATATTCACTGACTTCTTCATTATTTATTATCTATTGTGTGCTAATCATCATCATCATGTATAACTTTGGCCAAAATAGGGAATCTCAGAAATCTCTTAGGAAGGGAATTTTTGTGTTTAATAAACTTAGAATTTTCCAGTAGACAGACAATGCCTTTCACCTTTTTTGTTGTTCGTTTTGAACAGAAATACAGTCTTGGTACTTAGATTATACTAAATTACAAAGTGACTTTTCCTCCTTTCCTCTTTCCCAGTATCCTCTTTCTCATTCTTTTCTGAATTAGTTCTCTCCATAGTACACTGAATTAGTTTCCCTGCATAGTACACAGAACGCTAGGCATATGTCAGTGGATGTCATCATGAAGAACAGCAATAACAACATCAACAATAACAAAACAGAAAAAGAAAAATTTCCTGCTTCTCAATACGTACCTGAGAAAACAATAACACATTTCAGGATTTCACTATAGTGGTCATGTAGGCTGGCCAACCCTGAACTTGTTTCCACTAAATGAGTTAATATAGAAGAAAACATTATTTTATTGACTAGCCAATTTCAACATTGCCCTAAAGAAAATGTGCTCACATTTTCTAAGGGAACCTATCATTTAATGCCTGAAATTATAATTTGAGCTGGGAACATTTCCATCATTTTTGTAAAGAACCAGAGTTACATTGATCAATGTAGGTAAAATTACACTTCTCAAAGAGGCAATATCAGTTTTTCTATATAATATGGAGGCTTAGATAGAAAATGAAAGAACTTAAAGAGTTGGTGATTTTTTTTTATTCCAATGGAAGATTTGGTCTTTGAAAGAAAAAAATAAAATTACATGTGGAAAATGAATTGTTGGTTATATACATAAAACTTTCTTTAGGTTGTATACAGTACAGAAGGTAGGGGTAGTGACAAAAAAGAAAGAGTCCTTTCTGAATAACCAAGGCCTATGACTATTGGGACACATTGGATGAACACAGTGGCTCCTTTGTGTAGTCAAATGTGTACTTAGAGAAACAGTGACTTTTTACTGATTCCATTTGTTTAGTTATAGAACAACACTTTTTCTCCCTTTGGTCTTTTTTACTTAACAACTTTTCATTCAGCTTCTCACTGAGCCAACAGCCCTGGGTTTTGATTTCACAATGTTTGCTTGCAATTTGACGATGCATCTTGGTCTCAAGATGACAGGCAAGAGCATTTCATGAACTCAGACTTTATTAGTATTAATATTTCCAAAAGTTACATTTACACAATGCATATTGCACTTGGATGACTACACTTCAAAATGAATTTGTAGCAAAGACTTATTTATTAATGTTTAATGTTGCTTTTGTCACCACATGAAATATTTTATTAAAAGCTTCAAATTCATTCTGGTTCCTTCTAAAGGATAAAAGTTTGTGTGTCAGGGCAAAAATTAATGGTTTGCAATGCTCCCTTTTGAAACTTTCTCTAAAATTTGCCTTAAAAAAATTTAAAATAAACTTTTTCTGTAGACCACCCTGACATTTTTATTTGTTGCTGTTGTTTCCCTACTAACCTCATACACTCCCACCACTAAGATAAGTAATATCAGGCCACAGTCTGTTGTCTGGGCTGTCGGTGATAGAATTCTCCAAGTTCATTCTTCTGCATGAACTTGGTGAACTAGTTCAAAAGGGAAACATCATTTTTTGATATGCTAACAGACACTCATTTTATTTTTAATTTAATTTTATGTTGGGAAAGATGGATTTTTGTGGTGGTGATTTTATATATGTTATGAAATTTTGTAACTTTTGATTTCAATAAGGAAAACCAAACATTCACAGTATACTGACAATCTTGCAGTCAACAGTTCAACTTGTTTTATCTTACCAGATTGCAAATAATTTTATGCTCTTATAAAAATGACTTATAAAATGGATGAGCAAATCAGAAAGATGAGCCTAATCTCATGACTACTTATTCTAAGGAAAAGGAGAGAGTGAGAATTAGGAATGATGGGGAAGAAAAAATGGGGGAAAATATTCCTGGAGAATTTAGTTTCTTCTAATTAGAGAGCTCCGTGTTTTCATATGTATTAAGCCAACTATTGTTCTCAGCTATCCTCTGAGGGAGAACTTTTATCATTCTGGTTTTACAAATAAATGCTTTGAGATTAAGTGAGTTTGAGTAACTTGCCCAGTTTACCAGCAGAAAGAAGCAGAGTTTCAATGCAAATCTAAGGAGGTCTTAACTATAAAGCCTGTTTACCATGATGAAAGGACCTTTATAGAGAAAGGATACGTTTAAGAAGAGTTTTAAAAAAGAAGGTTTTGGGCAAGGTAAAAATCAAATTGTAATTAAGGTTAATAAAATAGCTTTGCTGCTTGCTCTGTGGCCTGGGGCATTCCTACTCTTAGGTCTGTCCTACATACACCATTTAATTCTGAAAACCTTAGAGGGAGAGAATTATTTACATTTATGAAATGTACCTAATATTAGTGTCATTAGCATCAACAGATCCTGCAGATTTGGAAATCTGACACTGAGTTCTAATCTGTGGTTACTTTTTGATCACGATTGATATTTGAAAGCAAATTGGGGGAAAATAAAACAAAACAAAACTCAAGCACTGAAATGTTTGGGATTTGAGGAAGTCTCTTTCCTTCGGTAGGTATTTATAGACAGGTAGGTAGGTAGACAGACAGAGTGACAGACAGATGGAGATAGAGAACTCTATCTGAATGCCTATTATTTCCATTCAGACAGATACATCATTTTAACAAGAAGTTAATGTGGAAAACCTCCTCCTTTGTTTTAACAGGCAGGCCATTTCAGAAGCAGGCACCTGGGGAAAATTTCTATGTTAGAAACTAGTTTTGATCTACTTTGTAAATAAGGAAGCCAGAGCACTTTTGAGTGTCTAAGAGCAGAGCTCAGACAGGAATTTCTGTTGTGACCCTGTGTGAGGCAGGCTGAAAAGCCCATATGCTAATTCTGCTATGGGGTTTTTTCAAGGATATATAAAAGCACATGAAAGTCTCAGACAGAAAAGAAGATATATCAGTGTGTACATATAGCTGCATTTCCCACAAGTGACCAATTGTTCAGAGACAATTCATATGAAACCTAAAATAAGCATTTTAGAAAGCCTCCCTAATTTGATGGTAGGGTGAAGTAACAGCAATAAAAATTATCGAATTCTTAAGAAGCAATAACTGCATTGATTTCAGTTGTAAAAATGATACAAATATGTTGTTAATGCTGCTAAGCCATCAGTATCATTTCCTACTTTAGTGCTATGCTTTCAAATAATCTTTCTCTTTTATTATTTGTAGTTTCTCTTCTTTTTTTTTTATTTTTTAAAGTGACCCCACATATGCGCAACAAAGCAAATGTTTGCTTGGGATGTGTTGTTTTCTTGGAATCACTATGGAGAGAAGGTAAGGAAAGGACATTTGTACTAAAGCAGTGTGAGAAGCTGCCTTTTTCAAAAGCATTTTTGTAATGTGACCATTAGCTGCTGATGGAGTTGCCATGGTTATAAGAGGTCCACTGTGGGAGAAATCTTCATTTATTATCAGATTTTGACAGCAGCGGTCAGAATGCTTGATGGGGGAAAAAACATAAGAACAACATAAAAGAGCCTCAGCCATTTTAACCACACAAAGAGTTGAGTTATAACATTAAAAAAATATTCAACAATAAAGTCATGGATGAGTTGAGTGCCAAGAAAAATCTTGCTTTTGAAATAAAATATATTCCTGTAAACAGCAGAGGCAGAAAATGATAGTCTACTAAAGAAACAGGAGAGAAATGGCAGCAGGCATAAACCTGCTGAGTTGTATATGATTAAATTATTTTATGTAATACTTTACATTGATTGTGCTGCTTTCTATGCTTTCTTCCTCATGCAAAAATCTGGGTGATTTAAGCTACAACTTTAAGAGTTACTGAGCTTCATGTGTCTCTCGTGGCATTTTAGTACAAGGAAAAGCCTTTGTACTAGGTGTACCTGAAAGCCCTGGAAATATTATTGTCACATAAAAAGTATAATAAATCCTCTTACATAGGCCTCACTATGCTATGGATTCACATCCTCCATGGAAAATCTATGATATGCATGTTAGCTTTCTCCTGTGGTCTTAGTCCTGTAATGGTATTCTGATGGGGGTTTTATGTTTTTGCCTCTTTAGAATAGCTGCTGATTTTTCTTGATGCTTCAGTCTTTACAGAGGAACCACGGTCTGTCCTCAGTTTCAAAAATATTAATATGTAATAAATTATGTAAATTTATTTCTGGTTGAGTCAGGAGAAGAGATCCTATCCTTGCTGGATTCTGTGTGAAGACGGGTCTGTGATGTTTCTCAGTCTGCTGAACAGAAGCAAAACTTGGCTTACAGAAACAGTGAGCAACAGGGATGAGGACGGTCAAGGCCCAGGATTCCTGGGGATAAAAGCTGACAGATGTACAGAAAGAAGGCTAGTAGTGGTGGAAAGTGTCTAGTCTTTTAGAGAGGAGAAGGGATAAGTGAGGGATCCTGAAGGAAAGCCTGCCCATCTGGAATGAGTCTGCATACCGCAAGCTCTGTGGTGACATCAGAGTCTTCTGCATGACTCAGCTGTCACTGACTCTGCTTAGAAGGCCTCACCCCAGGTCCTGGGGCTTTTTCTCTTCCCTGCCCTGCTGTAGTCTCCATCTTCTCTAAAACAATGTACTCAATTAGCTTTTAAAACCATACTAATGATTTTATTGTGGTTTAAGGGCATTCAAGGGACAAACTCCTTACAAATCAGATGACAGCTGTACAGTCTCATGTATCTTCATCAGCTGCACACAGGTTCTCACTGTCACCAACATCTTCATAGACTAGTGGATGATTCCTGTCCCCTCTCCCTTGCCTTCCATTTGCTGATAACCTATTGCGCTCTTATTTTCATTGTCTTTGCTCCACTGAATCCACTCTCTCAAGGTCACTAATGACTCAGTTGTCGACTGCAACAGATGATTTCCAGTCATGACCCTCTTGGCCTGTGTTCTCTTAGTCTTAGTGGTGCCCCTGCCCCCCAACCTGCTCCTGTGGGTTCTTATTTATGGAGCACTGCATATATGCCAAGAATTTAGCAAAGCTTTTTTTTACAAATCACGAGGTAGGCATAGATCAGGACATTGAGATTTAGAGAGTTCAAGTAACTTCCTGAGCAGTCTGCTTCCTGGCCAAAAACCTATGAGTGATTTTCAGGGCCAACTAGAGTCAGTGACGAAGGCTTTGCCCAGCAGGTGTCACGGGGGAAAGCTGCCCTCACCACGCCGGGCTTGGTGCGCAGCCAGCGTGGCAGTTTCTAAAGTGAGTTGCAGTCAAGGCCTCAGGCCTCCCTGGCAGACCATAGTTTATGCATATTTGCATTCCTACCCCCAGTGCCATCATTCAGAGCTCTCTTTGTTTGGAGCCTTTGGCAGGGGCCACCTTCAGGTGCCTCTGCTGAAACCACCTTATGGGGAAGAAAGGGAAAAACTTGACACTTGTCCCTACTCTGACTCAGTACTCAGTAGTTTTCCACTCCTGGCTCTTTTTCGTTGTTTTCTGTCAACCCCCTGCCCTGCTTAAGACTTTTGTTTGGGGCTCCCTCAGCAATAAGATGACCCCAATATCTGTGCTGATCCACCTCATCTTGACCAATGTGATCTTCCATGGGCAAGTGGAATGGGGTTGGGGGGAGCCAGCGCTCTCTCAGCTCTCCAGTTCAGCCTGTTGATTATATTACTGCAGGAAGAGATTAAAGGCTTGACTGTCACTTTCATTTTTTGGCTTGTTGTTTTAATCAGCTGCTCTGAGACCTGGCAGCTTAGCTGTCTCCAGCACAGCTGAGCTCCACACTTACCTAGTTCACACCATATGACCTGGAGATGGGATTAAAAAGTCAGTGTGACTAAAGCAATCTGAGTTCTTAACTACTATCTAGGCTGCACTCATATTTTTTGAGGAAGTTTTCTGAATTGTTTCCATGAGATCCACATCACTTGTTTGTCTTCAGTCTTCAGCAATTTTACTCTTCCTAAGAGATTTATTCTCTCCTATGAATTTCACCACCACTTGTAACCTGATGACTCTTCAATCTTTATTGCCATGCCTAATCTCTCTTTTGCACTCAGAATGATAATTCCAGTGGTCTACTAAATATATCTGCTTGGATGGTCCAGAGACAACTCATTTATGTATTCATACATTTATTCATTCACTCATTCATCATTCATATACTTACTATATTTATTGAGTATTGCCTAATGTGCCAGGCTCTGTATTAGGCCCTAGAGATACAGGGATGAAAAGAAAGCACAGTCTCTCTGCTGTCCTGGAAATTGCACATCCACAATTTCAGAGATAAATGTTGAAGCTGAACCATTTAATTATACATGCATTGGGTGCCATAAATCAAAGTGCAGAGTGTTACCCAGTAAGTACAAAAGAAGCTCCTAACTTAGCTTTGGTGTTTCAGAAAATGATTCTCTGTGCCGGGCATGGTGGCTCATGCCTATAAACTCCGTCTCTACTAAAAATATATCTCTACTAAAAATATAAAAATTAGCTGGGTGTGGTGGTGGGCACCTGTAATCCTAGCTACTCGGGAGGCTGAGGCAGGAGAATCGCTTGAACCTGGGAGGTGGAGGTTGCAGTGAGCCAAGATTGTGCCACTGCACTCCAGCCTGGGCAACAAAGTGAGACTCCGTCTCAAAAAAAAAAAAAAAAAAAAAGAAAATGATTATCTGGATTATCTGAGGAAGTGGTATTAGTAGAGTTAGCAAGAAAGGGGAGGGGAGGAAGAAAGAGTGTCACGGGTAGCAGAAATAGTATTGAAGAAGAAATACAACACAGTTGGAGTATAGAGGTGGTGTGATTCCAGTAATACCTGGAAATCCAGAGATTTTCTTTTCTAAACTGTAATCTGAATTTAGAGGTTTTTCAGTCATGTCTCATCCTGGATCTCCTGTCTATAGACTGAAATTTACTAGAACTTGATATTTTATTCAGCAGATCTGTAAGTGGGTTGCTGACTAAATGCCCTCTTCTTTAGCTCCCAGATATTCTTATTAAAAACTCTGGAACAGGCCGGGCATGGTGGCTCACATGAATAATACCAGCACTTTGGGAGGCCAAGGTGGGCGGCTCATGAGGTCAGGAGTTCGAGACCAGCCTGACCAACGTAGTTAAACCTCGTCTCTACTAAAAAAAATACAAAAATTAGCTGGGCATGGTGGCGCACACTTGTAATCCCAGCTACTCGGGAGGCTGAGGCAGGAGAATCCCTTGAACCCAGGAGGTGAAGGTTGCAGTGAGCCGAGATCATGCCACTGCACTCCAGCTTGGGCGACAGAGTGAGACTTTGTCTCAAAACAACAACAACAACAAAAATAAGCTCTGGAACATGGTGCAGTGAGGACTTCTCTCTCCCCTACTGGACAACTAGTAGGGGACACCATCAACTGTCCCTCCTCTTCTCTCCCCACTCATTCCTCTCTCAGTCTCTTATTTTCTCCCTTTAATCACCTTCATATGGGCACTCATGCAGCATCTCTTCTGGTAATTACAAGGCTTTGATTAAAGGATCAACAGGTAACCCAATGAAGGACATAGTGAAGAGAAATTACATGTAATTTGGTAATGTTTTGATGACTTCCTAATAGTGTATTCCACAAGTTAGCTGCATATTTTTTAAAAAATTAATAAAATATTACATACCTACAAAAGAATATGTGTGACATATATTTAAGTTAAAAGCATAATAAGTAACTACCTATGAAGCTGCGATGCAATATAAAATTATAGGCCATTAAATTATGATCTTAGTTCTGTAACGGAGGTTGGCTGCCTAGTCTGTCTTCCTTCCCATTGCAAGTATTGGCTCTACTCCACCTCAGGAAGATGACAATCCCGCATGTGCTTGAACATTTTACCTAGCAGACATGGCTCCCTGGAAATAGCATGGTGGGTTTAAAATCAGGAGTATTTGTCCTTTTTGAATATTACAGAAGTTCGAGGAAACAGTGAATCTGGATGGTAGCCAAACTTCTGTAGGACTCATTTTGTGTCTTTTAAATATGTTTAATGTCTTCATCATTCACATTTCAACAGTAACTCATTTTATTGCCTGAAACCACCCTCATCAAGGAGGATCATTCTAATGGAAAGAATGTTTGTCTGGAAGTGGTGATAGTATGTTCTTTAGAATGGACTCTCCCTTTAAAGAAACAAATCAAATCACATATTGTGAAGAACAAATCAAATCAGATATTGGTTACCAGTTTGTTATTTTACCAAATGATAGAATTAAAATTGAGAAGATTCTGTAGTATATGATTCCCAGAAGACAGGGTTTATGTCTTACTCAACTAAGAATGCTTGGTTACCTCAAAGTGTGCTTGATGCACAGAGGGCAGGTAATAAATATTTGCTATTACATTAATCCATTAGTCAAACTACTGAATTTACTCAAATTATATATGTTGATGGTACCTTTATATCCCCTGGGGGAAATACTAAGTTCATAAAAGCCATTGAAAAATTATCTTAAATAGAATTAAAAGTTCATAAAAGCCATTGAAAAAATTATATTGAATAGAATTAAATGACATGAACTTCACCTGGTGCAAGCATATAGTCACTATGGTCAGTCCAAGCTGGTTGTGTGTAGCTAACATCAATTCTGATTGGTCCATACCCTAATCTCCTGGTTTGTGCCCATTTTTGTTGATCTGTGCTTTCATTCCGATTTACCCGTGTCTGTAAAATACAGCTGCTTAATATTTGCAATATAATTCTTGGCTTCACCATTTATGTATTTAATATGTAATTTATTCATTTATTTCTCAAAAATTATTAAGTATCTCCCATGTGATATTTTGTAATACTAATATTCTTAAATGATGGCCCCTGCTCAAGAGTTACCCACATGGTAATGACTGACTGTAATACCATAGGATGAATGAAGTTCTATCAGCAACAGGTATAAAACACTATGGAAAAACACATGACTCATTCCGGTAGGGGCTAAGTGGAGGATGGCTTGGTCTTTGAATAATGTGTTGAAGCTTACCCTATCCAATCGATGAAAGTCATATCAGACAAAGAGAAAATCATAAAAACAGTAAGTAGACGTAAATATGTTTGAGAAACACCACTTACCAGTGTACCCAGAACACAGAGAAGTTGGAGTGGGATAACCTAGGGTGGTTACATGGTTTTCAGTATTCGTTTAGAAGAAGTTTAGAATTTTCTTTGAAGGCAATGAAGAGACATTGAAAACTTTTTAGTAGGGGAAAAAAATAGATCTATGTATTAGAAAGATAGGTATGGCTACTTTGTTTGTAAAGGTATTCAATTCTCCAGAATAAGAACTAGTGTATGGTAAAATATGAGGCAGAGATGATGAATACCTTGGGTTATAACAGTGGAGATGGAGAGCAGGAGACAGAGCTGCAAGTTCGTCCGGAGAGAACTCTCAGGAAGTGGTCCATAAATATGGGTGGTGAGAAAGTGGGAGGCCAAGGCCAATTGGCAGTTTTCAGTTTGAGTGATCGGGTGGATTGTAAAACCATTAATATAGATGAAGAATCTAGGAGACAATTTCTTTTTTGGGGGGACACAAGGATTAGAAGGTGTGAAGAGTATGAACTTGATTCTAGATATGTGTTTGAAGTGACACTGATGTGTTGATTTCTGATAAGGCTATATTTATTAGAAAGAACATAGAATATGTTTTTAAGTTTAGAAATTTGTGTTAAAGTTCCTGGTCTGTAACTCACTAGTGGTATGATTCTGAATAATTTCCTTGATTCTCTCATCTGTAATTCGTGAGTAATAACTAGCATATAACCTTGGGGTGGGGTTAAATGTGATAAGGGTTATAAAGTATATAGTAAATAAATAAATAGTACTTAGTAGAATATTAACAACTTATTGGCCAGGCGTGGTGGCTCACGCCTGTAATCCTAGCACTCTGGGAGGCTGAGGTGGGTAGATCACTTTCAGGAGTTTGAAACCAGCCTGGCCAACATGGTGAAACCCCATCTCTACTAAAAATACAAAACATTAGCCTGGCGTGGTGGTGGATGCCTGTAATCCCAGCTACTTGGGAGACTGAGAAAGGAGAATCACTTGAACCTGGGAAGCGGAGGTTGCAGTGAGCTGAGATCACGCCATTGCACTCCAGCCTGGGCGGCAGAGCAAGATTCCGTCTCAAAAAAAAAAAAAAAAAAAAAAAAAAAATTACTTTCTCCTCTTTTTCTTGATTTTGAGTTTCTTCAACTATAGAATTAGAAATTAGAAAGAGAATTTACTCTTCTCACTTAATCCTGATATTATGAAGATTAAATAAAACAATCTCTGGACAAGAAAAATGGAGACAGATTTTAGCAATTAGTAAATAATTAAATTATAGGTCTTTTAAAGGCAAACATGCTAAAAGTATACAGTTACAACAGCAGCTAACTTTCATTGCATTTTTATGATTTGACAGACACTATGCTAAGTATCTTACATACATTATCTCCAATACTCGCAGCAATCATAGAGAGTAGATGCCATTATTATAACAATTTGACAGAAAAAGAAGCTGAGGCATAAAAGGTTTGATAATACCAACAGCCCATCAGTGGTGGAGTTGGGATTTGAATTAATGCTTTTTCACTTTAGACACCAGGACTAAACACTGTCTCCTTTATTACATCTGAATATTTAGCTTTTGTTAACCCAGACATTCCTGAAATATAAAAATTGTTCCTGCACACATAGTTAGCCTGGTGAACAAATTCTAACCACCCAATTCAAACTATTTAAGCTGCTAAGAATGTCTTCAATTTTATTGACACTTTGATCCATCCATGACCTAACTTACATTTTTTAATATTCTATCCCTTTTTGACTATTTAATATTCTATCCCTTTTTAAGAGCTACATTAATCCTTTTGTTAGGTTGATAAATACACCACAATCTAAAAATTTATTGAGAAAGACCTTTGAAATACACATCACAAAGTTTCAGACTCAACCAAGTTTAATTGTCCTCAGTCATTGAAAACAAATTCTTTGATTTCCTGTAAGACTTCGTTGAGTAATGGAGTATAACCAGAATGATCTAAATTTTTAAAAATGGGGATTAATAAAGGACTTGAGAATGTTTTACTGGCAAATCTCAGGATGCAAACATATCTTGTGTTCATCCTGTAAATTCCGCAGCCAAACTGTTCACTGGGAGGAGAAAACACCAGCAACAACAACAACAACAACAACAACAACAATAAATATGTTGTTCTTGCTATGCTGTGTAACACAAAGCACTGGAGGAGGTTTACAAACTCATCAAAGGTATCAAGTAGCCCCATCATAGAGATTTTTTAGGTGACTTATGTTTACACAGAACTCTACATTTTATGAGATTACTATGTAGTGGTTAAACTTTCCTCCTTTTGCCCTTTTGACTTGATGGAAAAAAGAAAGTTCATGTTCGCTCATTCTTATATGACTAACCAATAACCTGAAAGAAGGTGTTTGGAGTTTGCTTCTTGCAAGCAGGGTCCATTTAATGATATCAGTTTGTGAAGCATACAGATGCATCATTCCAATATGTGCAAAATTCTCAGTACAGTACCTGGTGTATAGAAAATGCCCAGCAGGTGTCTGTGACCATTTTCTTTTCTATTATTCTGCATTTACTTCCTGACTGTTCCATGAAATATTATCATTTTATTCAAAGAATGAACAGAGAAAATAAAATGAAGTAAAATTAAATGAGCAAACTCTATAGGCTTTAGCATGTTTGGCCTCAAATTTTGGTAGGGGAAGAGATTAATATAAGGTTTCTGGACCATCTAAGACCTTGGTTGCTACATAATCATTGTTTCCTATTCTTTTTAATATTGCACCAAAAGTTGATTGAGGCTGCCTATCATTTAAAATGAGATAGAGAGCTACAACTATCGGGAATGAATGGCCTGCAATGGAAATTTCTTAATATATACTCATTTGTTCTCTTCTTGTAGTCATTTTTTTTTGGGATCTCACTCTCCAAACCAACTATTGGACTTTGTTCTTTCATATCATTAAAATCTAATGTTATACACAGGAGCAGGGTAGACTCTTTTCTATGAGATTTTTTCTTTAATGATTCTGTGATGAAACAGACTTCATCAAAAAATAAGGTGGGGTGGTAGGAAGTCGAGCATATAGTTTAAGAATAGAGACAGCAGCTTGAGACCAGGGAGAAAAATCTGCAATTTTGAATGGAGGAGGGAAAAAGCAGCTTGGAGTGAATGGGAAACATCAGGCAGTCAATCAGACTGCACAGGGAATGTCCAGGAAAAGATGCTTGTTCTATCTGCTGGAACTAACTGCCCATGCCATACTGCACGGTGTATTTGCTTAGTGACCTGGCTTTTGTGAGTCTTGCTCGGGCTATTGGAATCATGTGGAGGATACTGCAGCAAACATTTAGGTCTAGTGATGAGTGGGTATGAGATCATCATTAGTATTAAGTATTTATTAAGTGTGTAGTAAAACTATAGGTTTCATCATAGAAACTCAATTTCCCTATGGATCTGATTGATGCCTTGTAATTTTTCATTGTTTGAAAATGTATAACACTACCTTGTGAGCGGAAGTAGCCCTCCTGTGAATTGAAAATGAAAATCCAAAATACCATAAAAGCTATGATGTGGGCAAGAAAAAAAATCACTTTATCTATAAAAAGATGAGCCTTTGGAGCATTTAGCAGTTTTCTCCTTAAAGAAAAAAGTCCCTTGGATTGAAATAAATTCTACCATCATCTTCTGGTTTTATTCTAACCCAAGATTAGAAAAAATAACTTTTCACAAATTTGCAGTTGCTTGATCTACATAAGTTTGTATCAGATTCTTCTGTTTATCTTGTCAAACTTGTAAAATTGAGTTAGATTCAACTTAATATATATAGATAGCTAGACCTATAGGGAAGAAAATAAATCTTAAGTGTTTTTTCTCTTTTAAGTGTTTATGTTAATCTGAAATATTTGCAATATATTATCAAAGTTAAAATATTATTACATAACTGAATGGAATTGTCACATTTTCTTCACACAGATATGCTTAATATATATAACATATTTATATTTCATATAATATATAAATATTATCATCCAAAAGCTTTCAAAGAATTTTTATATTTCCTTATTTAATCATCCATCATCAGCTATGATTTATCTTTATCACAAGGACAATTTGATGCATGAAAAGCTTGGACAACCTTCTATGAGATTTTAAGAGTTATAAGTGGGGCTGAAAATTGACTCATAGAGTTTGAGAAGAGAAAGAATGTTCTTGGATGGAAGATTAAATGATTTGACCATCATCTTACAACTAGTTATTAGCAGTGGAACTCAAATGTCTTGACTTTCAGTTTTGTGTTTTATCCTCTGTACTGCATTGATTCCTATGGATTTTTTTTTTAAAGAATTCAGTCCATGATTCTGCCCAGTTGTCTGGCCATCAGGAACGTATTGAAACCAAAATATGTGCCAACAGTTTCATTCAACATTTGTTCAGTAAGTATTTACTGAGTACCTACTGTGTAAAAGCTATTGTTCTAGGTGCTTTGGATGAATCATCAAACAAAAAAGAAAAAACTCCTACCTTCATGGAACTTAAAATAAAATTAAAGCAAATTATATCTTCAAAGAAGGTATCCTTGGCTTTTCCTAAAATGCATCAGCTTAAGATTTCTGACCATTACGTCATTGGAACTTTCCCTGAATATGGAGTATTTCTTAAAAGTTGTTATTTTATTTAAAATGACTATTCTCAGAGGTATGACTGAGCAGTTGCTCAAGCAATGTCAATCTTCTGATAGAATTCTAGAATATGTCTCTTCCTTCCTCATGTCCAAACATAAATGAAAATAATTTTTTTGTATCCAAATCTTTATGATTCCATTTTCCTGGAAATGCATATAGGGGTACATACACAAGTACACATCCATAAGTACCTTATTTTGAAATCTTCTGTAAGTATTTCATTGATCAGCCACAAAGCACTGTGCCTCTAAAATACTTTGTACTACTTTTTTTTTGTATTTTTAGTAGAGACCGGGTTTCACCGTGTTAGCCAGGATGGTCTCGATCTCCTGACCTCGTGATCTGCCTGCCTCGGCCTCCCAAAGTGCTGGGCTTACAGGCGTGAGTCACCACACCCAGCCCACTTTGTACTACATTTTAGCAACATCATATTCTTTCCTGTATTACACTCACTTGCATGAATATGTTTCTTACTCTATTATAACGCTCTCAAGATAGTAAGTAGTAAGGGCCAGAATGTTCTCACTGAATTATGGTTGACTTGTTTTAACCCTTCAACTGCCTATATTCTAACAGTAAAAAGTAAGATTCTTTATCTTAGCACTTGATTCTATAAAAGGCATATCACCTTTATGGAGACACTTACTGGCTAGAGTTTATAATTAGAATAAGGAAAAGAAAAACCTTGTAAGCCATATACAGCATGTAATTATTATGATCTTAAATGTATGGTTATAAATATAGATGAAAATAAACACAAAAAAGAAAACATCTGTATCTGGGAAGTAGAAAATGGCTTTTTTTCCATTCAAATTTCTTTGAACACTACAGCAAATATATTTTTAAAAGATAGTTAGCAGTGCTTAAGTAATGCTCAAGCAATACAACAAGGGGAATATAAGGGCTCTGAAGTGTTCAGTTTCAATTCTTCACTAGTCAGTTATTCTAAAAAAAAAAAACACCTATTACAGCATCAATACAGGCATCAGGGAAAAAGTTATCCATATTACATCCATTAACCCAAAAGATATTTGATATTGAGAGAGTGACAATAAAAAACCAACTTTAAAAACTGAAACTGAGAAAATACTTCTCCTTCCACTCTCATACCCCATAAAGTTCCAACAAGACAAAAATTTAAAAAGAGCCAATATAGTCTTTAATTAGTTATTTTAGTATCTATGTCTAATACGGCAAACACGGAATGAATAAAGCTTTCCACTTTAATTAGACTTTTCAAAGGAAGTGATAGAAAGAACTGACTGCAAAGCAGAGCTACAAAGAAGACTCTCATTGAATAGTTAGCAGGAAATCTTTTAATTATTGAAGCTGATAAAGCACTTTGTGAGGCTTCTTTATCTAGTTGAGCCTGAATACTTTTCACTGCATACTTTTTAAATATAGGTAAAAAGAATTCCAGCTCTATTTTGACCCTGACTATACGTTTTTAGTAATGATCTAAAGAAAAAAATTTGCATTGATCTAGCGACCCTTTCTTTGAATACATTTATAAAGTTCTGTTGTGTATATTAAATTCCTTAGATTTAAGCAATAACTTTTAAATTCATGTTGAAATTGAAAAGAAATTGAGTAGATATAAGGCATGCTAGAATGACTAGTATTAGTGAAGGAGGGGAGAGCTAACTTAATATTTAAGTATGTACTTGGTTTTAAAAGGTATATCATATGTATACTTTCATTATAAGTGTATATATAGCACACATATTTACATACATATTAAATATATTTATACTTACATATATATTGTAAGTAATAACTGTCCATTTTAAATAGATAACATTTAAATACTGAATTGAGTATGACTGGTATAAAGTGGATTCCACTATTATAATTATTGTCTTTTTAAGGAGTTAAGTGCTTAATATATTCAGTTGACAATAGTGTTGAAGTATTTAATTATGTCCCTGCTATATTTTGAGTAATTTGCCCACAGATTACAGAACTGGCACAGCTGACCTAGAGGAACATTTCTGAACTCTGCCCCCTGCTGTGTTTTGGCTGTGCAATGATAATTCCATTTTAATAAGTAATTATTTTGGGAATATCTAGCAATGCTCAGGATAGTTGTTTCCCTCATCTTTTCTATATCTTTTATCCTTAATTCATCTGTGTATGTGCATATGTAAACACAGTTCTGACTGTCCTGCCTACAGGTTTATATATGCATATTTACTCATATACCCAAGTACATGCATACTTAAATGGTTCCAGGTATACAGAATTATATGCGGCATGTAAGTGGGCACATATTTAGGAAATAAGAAGGTTGAAAAGATGGCAAAGTATCAATATGATACTGAATGGGCAAAAGCTGGAAGCATTCCCCTTGATAACTGGCACGAGACAAGGATACCCTCTCTCACTACTCCTATTCAACATAGTATTGGAAGTTCTGGCCAGGGCAATTGAGCAGGAGAGAGAAATAAAGGTATTCAAATAGGAAGAGAGGAAGTCAAGCTAGCTTTGTTTGAAGATGACATGATTCTATATCTAGAAAACCCCACTGTCTCAGCTCAAAAGCTTCTCCAGCTGATATACAACTTCAGCAGTCTCAGGATACAAAATCAATGTTAAAAAATCACTAGCATTCCTATAGGCCAGCAACAGGCAAGTTGAGAGCCAAATCATGAATGAACTCCCATTCACAGCTGCCACAAAAAGAACACAATACCTAGGAATATTGCTAACTAGTGAAGTGAAAGATCTCTACAAGGAGAACTACAAACCACTACTCAAATAAATCCGAGATGATACAAACAAATAGAAAAACATTCCATGATTATGGATAGGAAGAATCAATATTGTGAAAATGGCCACACTGCCCAAAGCAATTTTTAGATTTGATGCTATTCTCATTGAACTACCACTGACATTCTTCACAGAATTAGAAAAACCTACTTCAAAATTCATATGGAATGACAAAAGAGCTTGAACAGTCAAGACAATCCTAAGCATAAAGAACAAAGCTGGAGGCATCATGTTACTGGACTTCAAATTATAGTATAAAGCTACAGTAACCAAAACGGCATGGTACTGGTACAAGAACAGACACATAGACCAATGGAACAAAATAGAGAACCCAGAGGTAAGACTGCACACCTACAACCATCTGATCTTCAACAAACCTGGCAAAAACAGGCAACGGGGAAAGGATTCCCTATTTAATAAATGGTGCCGAGAGAACTGGCTAGCCATAGGCAGAAAATTGAAACTGGACCCCTTCCTTACAACATATACAAAAATCAACTCAAGATGGATTAAAAATTTAAATGTAAAACCCAAAACTATAAAAACCCTAGAAGAAAATCTAGGCAATACCATTCAGGACATAGGCATGGGAAATGATTTCATGACGAAGACACCTAAAGCAATTGAAACAAAAGCAAAAATTGACAAATGAGATCTAATTAAACTGAAGGGCTTCTGCACAGCAAAAGAAATTATCGTCAGAGTGAACAGACAACCTAAAGAATGGGAGAAAATTTTTGCAATCTATCCATTGGAGAAAGGTCTAATATCCAGAGTCTACAAGGAACTTAAACACATTTACAAGAAAAATACCAACAACTCCATTAAAAAGTGGGCAAAGGACATGACAGACACTTCTCAAAAGAAGACATACATGTGGCCAATGATCATATGAAAAAAAGCTCAACATCACTGTTCATTAGAGAAATGCAAATCAAAACCACAATGAGATACCAACTCACACCAGTCAGAATGGCTATTATTAAAAAGTCAAAAAACAACAGATGCTGGTGAGGTTGTGGAGAAAAAGGAACTGTTGGTGGGAGTGTAAATTAGTTCAACCATTGTGGAAGACAGTGTGGCGATTCCTTAAAGACCTAGAGGCAGAAATACCATTTGACCTAGCAATCCCACTGCTGAGTATATGCCCAAAGGAATATAAGTCAATCTGTTATGAAGATACATGCACACATATGTTTGCTGCAACACTATTCACAATAGCAAAGACATGGAGTCAACCTAAATGTCCATCGATGATCGACTGGATAAAGAAAATGTGGCCCATATAAACCATGGAATACTATGCAGCCATAAAAAGGAATGAGAATCATGGCCTTTGCAGGGACATGAATGGACCTGGGGGACATTATCCTCAGCAAACTAACACAGGAAAAGAAAACCAAACACCACATGTTCTCACTTATATATGGGAACTGAACAATGAGAACCCATGGACACAGGGAGGGGAACAACACACACTGGGGCCTGTTGGGGGTGGGGGAGGAAGGAGAGCATCAGGAAGAATAGCTAATGGATGCTAGGCTTAATACGTAGGTGATGGGATGATCTGTGTAGCAAACCACCATGGCACATGTTTACCTATGTAACAAACCTGCACATTCTGCACATATACCCCTGAACTTACAATAAAAAAAATGAAAAGATGGCAAAATACAAGAAAAAGCATATGAATACCAACATAGATTGAGGATGCAGTATTAACTTCTATAAATATATGGATGGAGAAAATGGAAATATATGAAGAGTTTCGGGAAAGAACAGGTGTGAATTAGTTAAGCTGGAGTTTTGAGTGAAAAACTTTGATGCTAGTAAATTAGGACATTCACCAGATTTGCTCTTGAGGATTGTAAAGTAAAACAAGTAAAACTATTGTTTTAGGGTTTATCTATTCTTTTCCTTGATAACCCTATCTAAAAAAGCACCCTTCTTGTTGCTCTCTATCCCAATAATCTATTCTATTTTTCTTACCACCTAACATTATATAATCTTTTTTTTTTTTGTAATATACCTCCCTAGAACAATATAAGTGCAATCAGTGCAGGAATTTTGAATGTCTTTTTCACCATTGTGTCTTCTCCACTTAGAATAATCAATGGGAAATAGTAAGCACTCATTAAATATTTGAATGCATAAATAAATAAATAAATAAATTCCACATTTAAGATCTCTGTCAAAGTTATGAAGTCCACCTGAACTCCCCAACTATTTTTTTAAAAGGCAGAAAATGAACAACAACAACAAACAAACTGTCAGGATAAGACTTTTTAAAAGGTCAAAAACTGACAGCCCAGAATTCTGGAAACATTGAAGGTACTCTAGGCTAGAGGTGAGCAACTGGTTGTAAAATGAACTTATATTATTTACTGAAAAAGAAAAGATTATTGCACATTTTATTCCAACTTTAAAGAAGTAATAATACCTTGGGAATCATTAGAAATTCATTGTCTAACATCTAAATTATTTGGAAAGAATTTCCCAAATTTTAATAAGCTGAACTCGTTTCAAGAATGTAAAAGGTAAAAACAAAACATAACAAAAAACTCTTACATTCAGGAAAATGGCTCATATACAGTTCTATGTAATTGTAGATTACATACAATTGTAATTGTAGATTACATACAATTGTAATTGTAGATTACATACAATTGTAATTGTAGATTACATAATTGGCCAGGTGGGAGGTAGGATGTGATGTCACAGATTTTACGTGTCTTACTGACTTGCATACTGGATATCTATTGTATGTCTTATCCCCTTACAAATTGGAGGGAAGAAGCCAGCTGTGTAAGTGGAAGCCTTTTAGAAACAAATCAAAAACTTATAATAAGAGTTCAAGCAGTAGCGTTTACTCAGTATCACATAAATCGTGGAAAATTTAAGGTTATTTTCAGCCTTGTTAAAAACTCAAGGCATCCTAAATCAATGTATTTTCATCTCACACATTATGGAAATAAAATAATTTGTTTATGTATCAATCGAATACTTTTACAGGCATTTATTCTGAATTACGTACCACGTCAGGACCAAGGTTATAGATTTAAGTGAGAGATGGTTTATGTCCTCATGAAATTTATAATTTTGGGGAGGAGAAGGGGTGAAACCAGAAATTAATAAATAATTACATGAATAATCAATTATTTAAAATGATTTTGATTTTTAAGAAGGAGAATTATAAAACATTATAGCACATATAAAAGTGGGATATAACTCAATGGGAATGGTTAAGCCATTCTTTCTGCAAATTACATTTAAGCGGAGATACAATCTGTACATTAAAAATATAACTATGATGATAGTGTAATTTGTTATCTACATGGAAGAAAATCCTATAATTGGATCACTATTTCACAGCACACTAAAAGATAGATTCCAAGTAGATTAAAGATAAAATGTGAAAAAGAACAAAAATAAGAATATTTGGAGAAAAATATATAAGATAGGGATTGATTTCTTAAATAAGAAAGAAGTATAAACCATTATGAAAAGATTGGCAAATTCAATAAAAGTAATCATAAAATTTGAACTTCTCTGTGTGAAAAGATATTGTAAATATGTAAAAAGTTAAGCCACAAATGGTGGAAGATATTTGCAACACATGAAAACAACAAAGGAATCTTATCCCTAATGTATTTAAAAAAAAACTTCTCAGAGCAGAGGCAGAGCAAGATGGCTGAATAGAACCCTCCAGCAATTGTCCCCACCATAGGAACACCAAATGGTACAACTATCCACACAAGAAAACAGCTTCATAACATTAAAATATCAGGTGAGCACTTAGAGTACCTGATTTTAACATCATATCGAGGAAAAAGGCACTGAGGAGGGTAGGAAAGACAGTCTTGAATTGCCTACCCCACCCCTCCCCCATGCCCCAGCAGCAGCCATGTGGTGCAGACGGAGAATCTGTGTGCTTACAGGATGGAAACAGCACTGATTGTGGGACTTTGCACTGGAACTCAGTGCTACCCTGTCACAGTGGAAAGCAATATGGGGCAGAATTCAGCTGGCGCACACAGAGGTAGCATTTAGACCATCCCTAGCCAGAGGGGAATCATCCATCCCAGTGGTCAGAACTTGAGTTTTATCAAGCTCCACCACCGTAGGCTGAAGTGCTCTTGGGTTCTAAATAAGCTAGAAAGGCAGTCTAAACCAAAAGAACAGCAATTCCTGGGCAAAGACTTTGTCTTGCAACGTGGATACCAGCTCAATCTCAGTAAAATAAAGCATAAGCAGAGTCTTGAAGTCCCTATTCCAGAACCTAGCTCCCAGACAACATTTCTAGACATACCCTGAGACAGAAGGGAACCCTCTGCCTTTAGGAGAAGGACTTCCTCCTGGAAGGATTCATCGCTTGCTGACTAAAAAGCCCTTGGACTTTGAATAAACATCAGCAGTAGCCAGGCAGTACTTGGCACAGGTGTTGGGCAAGACCCATTACTGTGCTGGCTTTAGGTCTGACCCAGTGCATTCCCAGGTGGGAAAGCCATGAAAATAGACTCCTTCTACCTGACAAAAAAGGAAGAAGGAGTATAAAGGACTTTGTCTTGCAACTTGGGCACCACCTCAGACACAGTAAATTAAAGCACTAAATCCCTAATTCCAGACCTTAGCTCCTGGACAGCATTTCTACAACTCCCCTGGGAACCTGCTTCTCTGAAGGGAGAGATTCAGTCCTGGCAAGATTCAACACCAGCTGACTGAAGAGCCCTTAGGCCTTGAATAAACATCAGTGGTAGCCAGGCAGTACTCACCATGGGCCTGGGGCAGTGGTGGCCATGGGAGAGATTCTTTTTGCTTGAGGAAAGGAGAGGGATGAGTAACAAGGACTTTGTCTTGCAACTTGGGTACCAGCTCAGCCACAGTAAAATAAAGCACCAAATAGATTTCTAAAGTTCTCAACTCCAGGTCCTGGCTCCCAGACAGCACTTCAAGACCCACCCTGGGCCAGAAAGGAATTTGCTGTCCTGAAGGAAAAGATACAAGCCTGGCTGTACTTACCACCTGTTGACCAAAGAGCCCTTGGGCCTTGAATAAACATTAGTTGTAGCCAGGCAATAGTTGTCATAGGCCTTGGGCAAGACCCAGTACTATGCTGGCTTTAGGTCTGGCTCAGCACAGTCCCAGTGGTGGTGGCTAAAGCAGTGCTGTGTCACCCATCCCTCAACATCAAGCAGCTCAATGTTGAAAGAGATACTCCATTCGTTTAGCAAAAAGTAAAGGAAGAGAACAAGAGTCTCTGTCTTGTAATACAAGGAAATTTCCTGGATCTTACCCAAGGCCACCAAGGCAGTACCTCTACCAGGCTGCAAGAGTCACAGCATTACTGGGCTTGGGGTGCCCCCTAATGTATATATGGCTGCATTGACCAAAGACTTAAATCACAACATTCAATTCCTTTGAATACTTGGAAAACTTTTCCAGGAAAGAGGGGTACAAACAAGCCCAGACCATGAAGACTACAATAAGTACCTAACTGTTCAATGCCTAAACATTGACAAATATCGACAAGTATTAAGACTATCCAGGAAAACATGACCTCACCAGAGAGACTAAAGGGCACCAGTGACCAATCCTGGAGTGACACAGCTTTGTGACTTTTCAGACGGAGAATTCAAAATGGCTATTTTAAGGAAGTTCAATGAAATTCAAGATAACAGAGAAAGAAATTCAGAATTCTGTCCGATAAATTTAATAAAGAGATCAAAATAATTAACAAAAATTAAGGAATTCTGGTGCTAAAAAATTCAACTGACACACTGACACACATCAGTCTCTTAACAGTAGAATTGATCAAGAAGAAAAAAGAATGAATGAGCTTGAAGATAGACTATTTAAAATTATAGTCAGAAGAGACAAAAGAAAAAAGAATGAAGCACACCTAAGAGATACAGAAAATAGCCTTAAAGGGGCAAATCTAAGTTATTGGCCTTAAAGAGGAGACACGGAGTAAGACTAGGGTAGAAAGTTTATTCAAAGGGACAATAACACAGATCTTTCCAAACCTAGAGGAAGATATCAATATTCAAGTGCAAGAAGATTATAGAACATCAAACAGATTTAACCCAAAGAATACTACCTCAAGGCATTTAATAATCAAACTCCCAAAGGTCAAGGACAAAGAAAGGATTCTAAAAGCAGCAAGAGAAAAGGAACAAATAACATACAAATGACCTCCAATACATCTGGTTTCACAGTGGAAAACTTACAAGCCAGGAGAGAGTGGCATGACATATTTAAAGTGCTAAGGAAAAAAGCCTTTTATCCTAGAATAGTATATCCCACAAAAATATCCTTCAGACACAAAGAAGCAATAAAGACTTTTCAAGAGAAATAAAAGCTGAGGAATTTTGACAGCACCAGACCTGTCCTACAAGAGATGCTAAAGGGTGTTTTACAATCTGAAAGAAAAGGAAGTAAACAAGCAATAATAAATCATCTGAATGTACAAAACTCCCTAGTAATAGTAAGTACACAAACACAGAATATTATAACACTGTATTTGTGGTGTATAAACTATTTGTATCTTGAGTAGAAAGATGAAAAGATGAATCTGTCAAACATAACAACTACAACAACTTTTCAAGACTTAGACAATATAAGAAGATATAAATAGAAACTACTGAAAGCTTAAAAGAAGCGATGAAGTTAAAGTGTAGTTTTTATTAGTTTCTTCTTTGCTTGTTTGTTTTTGCAATAAGTGTTATCAGTTTAAAATAATGGTTTATGTTATTTGCAAGCCTCATGATAACCTTAAATCAAAAACTCTATAACAGATACAGAAAAAATAAAAAGCAAGAAATTAAAATATACCATCAAAGAAAAATCATTTCCACAAAAAGAAGACAGGAAAGAAGGAAGGAAGAAGGAAAGACAGAAGGAAGAAAGAAAGGAAAGAAGGGAAGACCACAAAACAGTCTGAAAACAAATAACGAATTGGCAGTAGTAAGTCCTTACTTATGAATAATAACATTGAATGTAAATGGACTAAACTTTCCAATAAAAAGACATAGAGTGGTTAAATAGATAAAAAAAAACAACATTCAACAATCTCTCGTGTACAAGAAACACACTTCGCCTATAGAGACACATAGACTGCAAATAAAAAGATGGAAAAATATATTCCATGCAGATGGGAATCAGAAAATATCAGAAGTAGCTATATTTATATCAGACAAAATAAACTTCAAGGCAAACCCTATGAAAAGAGATAAAGAAGGTCATTATACAATGGTAAAGGGGTTAATTCAGTACCCAACACTGGAGCATACAGGTAAATAAAACAAGTATTATTAGATCTAAAGAGAGACATAAACCTCTGATACAATAATAGCTGGAGACTTCAACAGCCCACTTACAGCACTGGAAAGATTATTCACGTAGAAAATCAACAAAGAAACACTGGACTAGTGTTTCACACTAGTCTGCGCTATGACCAAACGGACCTAAGAGATATTCATAGAACATTTCATCCAATGGCTAAAGAATACACATTCTTCTCTTCAGCACATGGTTCATTCAGTAGACCATAAGTTAGGCTACAAAACAAGTCTTAAAAAATTAAGGTAATCGAAATCATATCAAGTATCTTTTCTGACCGGGATAGAATCAAACTGGAAATCAATAACAAAAGAAAATTTGAAAATTATACAAACATATGGAAATTAAACAATATGCTCCTGAATGATCAGTGGGGTCAATGAAGACATTAAGAAGGAAATTAAAAAATGTCTTGAAACAAGTGAAAATGGAAACAAAATATACCAAAACCTTTGGAATACAGCAAAAGTAGTACTAAGAGGAAAATTTATAGCAATAAACACCTAAATCAAAAAAGTATATAAACTTCAAATAAACAACCTAATGATATACTTTAAAGAACCAGAAAAGAAAGAACAAACCAAACCCAAAGTTAGTAAGAGGAAAGAAATAATAAAGATCAGAGTAAAAACACATGAAATTGGAACAAAAAATACAAAAGATCAATAAAAGAAAAAGATAATTTCTTGAAAACATAAAATCAACAAACTTTTAGCCAAACTAAGAAAAAAAGGGAGAAGAGCCAAATAAATAAAATCAGAGGTGGAAAAGATGTTACAACTGATATTGTAGAAATTCAAAAGATTATTAGAGATTACTATGAGCAACTATATGCCAACAAATTGGAAAATCTGGAAGAAATAGATAAATTTCTAGATACATATAACCTACCAAGTTGAAGCAGGGAGAAATTCAAAACCTGAATAGATCAATAACAAGTAATTAGTTCAAAGCTGTAATAAAGTCTTCCAGCAAAGAAAAGCCTAGAACCTGATGATTTCACAGCTGAATTTTATCAGACACTTAAAGAAAAACTAATACCAATTGTTCTCAAACTACTCCAAAAAACAGAGTAGGAGGGAATACATCCCAACTTATTCTATGAGACCAGTATTATCCTGAAACTAAAACTAGACAAAGACACAACAAAAAGGGAAAACTACTGGCCAATATCCCTGATGAATGCTGATGCAAAATGCTTAACAATACACCAGCAAGCTGAGTTCAACAACACATTAAAAAGATGATTCATCATGACCAAGTGGGATATATTCCGGGGATGCAAGGATGGATCAACACACATAAACCAATCAGTGTGATACATCACATTAACAGAATGAAGGACAAAAACCATATGATATTCCAATTGATGATAAAAAGGCATTTGACTAAATTCAATATTCCTTCATAATAAAACCCCCACAAAACTGAGTATAGAAAGAACATACCTCAATACAATAAAAGCTATATATGACAAACCTGCAGCTAGTATTATACTGAATGGGAAAAACTGAAAGCCTTTCCGCTAAGATCTGGATCAAGGCAAGGATGCCTGCTTCTACCACTGTTACTCAACGGAGTACTGGAAGTCCTTGCTAGAGCAATCAGGCAACAGAAAGAAATACAAGGCATCCAAATTGCAAAGGGAGAAATCAAATTATCCTTTTTTTTGCAGATGATATGGTCTTATAATTGGAAAAACCTAGACTCCACAAAAAACTATTAGAGGTGATACACAAATTTAGTAAAGTTGCAGGATACAAAATCAACATACAAAAATTAGTAGCATTTCTATATGCCAACAGTGAACAATCTGAAAAAGAAATCAAGAACATAATCTTGTTTACAATAAGTACAAATAAGATGCAATATCTAGGAATAAACTTAATCAAAGAAGTGAAAGATCTATAAAACAACTATAAAACAGTGATGAAGGAAATTGAAGAGAACATAAAAAATAGTACACAAATAAGGAAATTGAAGAGGACATAAAAAAATGGAAAGACATTTCATGTTCATGAATTGGAAGTATCAATATTGTTAAAATGTCGATTCTGTCCAAAGCGATCTATAAATTCAATGCAATCCATATCAAAATGCCAATGATATTCTTCACAGAAATAGAAGAAACAATGTTAAAATTTATGTGGAACCACAAAAGACCTAGAATAGCTAAAGTCAGCTGGAGCAAAATGAACAAAACTAGAGAAATCTCATTAACTGACTTGCAATTACACTACAGAGCTATAGTGATCAAAACAACATGGTACTGGCATAAAAACAGACACATAGACTAATGGTACAGAAAAGAGAACCCAGAAATAAATACATACATCCACAGTGAGCTCACTTCCAACATAGGTGCCAAGAACATACATTGAGGAAAGGGCAGTCTCTTCAATAAATGGTTATGGGAAAACTGGATATCCATATGCAGAAAAATGAAAGTAGACCCCTATCTCTGACCATATGCAAAAATAAATCAAAATAGATTAGAGACTTAAATATAAGACCTCAACTATGAAACTCCTAACAGAAAACAGTGGAAAAACTCTATGACATTGGTCTGCACAAAGATTTTATGAATAATACCCCAAAAGCACAGGCAACCAAAGCAAAAATGAACAAAAGGGATTGCATCAAGTTAAAAAGTTTCTGCACGGCAAAGTAAACAATCAACAAAGTGAAGAAATAACCCACAAAATGGGGAAAAATATTTGCAAACTATCCATCTGACAAGGGATTAATAACTAGAATATATAGGGAGCTCAAACAACGCTATAGGAAAATATCTATTAATCAGATTTAAAAACTGGGCAATACAAAAATTAGCTGAGCATGGTGGTGGGCGCCTATAATCCCAGCTGCTAGGGAGGCTGAGGCAGGGAGAATTGCTGGAACCTGGGAGGCGGAAGTTGCAGTGAGCCGACATCAAGCCAGTGCACTCCAGCCTGAGAAACATAGTGAGACTCTGTTTTGGGAAGAAGAAAAAAAAAAAGAAAAAAAGAAACAAAACAACAACAAAAACAAAACAAAAACTAGGCAAAAGCTCTGAATAGACATTTCTCAAAATAAGACATACAAATGGTAAACAGGTATGTGAAAGGTGCTCAACATCATTGATCATCAGAGAACTGCAAATTAAAACTCCAATGAGATACCATCCCCCCCCTAGTTAAAATGGCTTTTATCCAAAAGATAGGCAATAACCAATGCTGGTAAGGATGTGGAGCAAAAGGAATCTTTGCACACTGTTAGCAGGAATGTAAATTAGTAAAGCCATTATGGAGAATAGTATAGAGGCTCCTCAAAAACTGAAAATAGAGCTACCATGTGATCCAGCCACCCCACTCCTAGGTACATACTCAAAGGAGAGGAAAACAGTATATCAAAAAGATGTCTGCACTCCTATGTATATTGCAGCACTAGTCACAATAGCGAAGATTTGGAAGCAACCTAAGTGTCCATCAACAGATGAATTGATAAAATGTGGTACATATACACAATAGAGTACTATTTGACCATAAAAAATGAGATCCTGTCATTTGAAACAACATGGATGGAACCGAAGGTCATTATGTTAGGTGAAAAAAATCCAGGCACAGAAAGAGAAACTTCACATGTTCTCACTTATTAGTGGGAGCTAAAAATGAAAATGATTGAACTCATAAAGAGCAGGATGATGGTTACCAGAGGCTGGGGAGGGTAGTGGTGGGAAGAGGGGAAGTGGGGATAATTAATGAGTTCAAAAATATAGTTAGAAAGAATAAATAAGATCTAGTATTTGCTACCACAACAGGGTGACTACAGTCAACAATAACTTGTTGTACATTAAAAATAACTCAAAGAGTATAATTGGAATGGTTATAATACAAAGAAATAATAAATGCTTGAGGTGATAGATACTTCATTTCCCCGATGTGATTATTACATATTGGATGCCTGTAACAAAACATCTCATGTACCTTGTAAATGTATTCACCTACTACATACCCCCCAAAATTTAATAATGGATCTTTCCTATTCAATAAGAAATAGGAAAGTAACACTTTAGAAAAATGAGTTAAAATATTAGCAAGCAATTTACAATAGGGAAATCCCAAATGGAAAATTAACATGAATACATGCTTGATGTCAGAAAAAAAATTAAAAATTCCAATGAGACAAATTTTCACCTCCATTTATCTAACCCAAGTTAAACAGTACTATAATATCAACTAAGAGTGAAAATGTATAGCTTTTTCCTTCACCCCTTTCAGTTATTTGCTCAAATATCACCTCCTAGTGCAGTTTTCCTTGATCTGTGTATTTAAAATTGCATCTCCTATTCTAGCACTCTTTATTCCTCTCCTTGCTTCATTTTTATCCATAGTACTTCTCCCAATTGAGATATTATGTATTTATATTTATTTTCTGTCTCCCCACATTAGAATGCAAACTGCATTTAGGCAGAGAGTTTTATATCCTTGGTTTACTGCTATATATCCTCCTCTAGAACACAGTCTGTCACATGAATGTGCAATAAATATTTATTAAATGAACAAATGAATGAGCAGGGGAAACTTCCATAAATTGCTGAGGTAGTTAGTATCTATTGATACAAACACTTTCGGAAGCTATTTGCCATTAATGTTGAAGATGTGCCATAAATTCCATGTTTCCAATTCAGGTATATTCTCTCAGATAAACTCTTGCATACATGCCAAAGGAGATATGTATAATAATTTTTATTTTAGCATTATGGTAACAGCAAATAGATGAAAGCAATACAAGTGCCCATGAATAAAATAATAAGCATATCTTAATGCATTCCTACGATGGAATACTGTGAAGCATTTAAAGTGAAAGAACTAGAGCTACCTGTATATAAACATGGATAAATTTCAAAAACACAATGTTTAGAGAAAAAGACGAATAGCAGAACTGTGAGCAAATACGATGCCAATTTGCAAACAGATATCCAAAGTTATGATTAATAAGCAAAACAATTATTTGTTTTACAGAAGGACTGAATGCAGAATGCATTGAAATCTAGACATTCTTGGTGTATGGAATCTATTTACAAAAAGCCAATTTATATATAACAGGTTCAATTATATTGAGAATATATCTAGGGTTAAAACTTTTTGAAATGTTTGCATTTTCAGTTATTATTTGGAGACACAAGAGTCGATTTCATAATAAAAGTCTAATCAAGCATCACCAAACCAATGTGGCACAGAGTAACTATTTTCTGGAAATACTGTAATAAAGTTAGTTAATGAATTCCTTTTAAAGTTGCTCACAGCTGGAAATATAAGACAAAACTTCATGTCAGACTGATTATATTATATTATAATTACTGATTATATTATCCTAAATATGTAGGTTGCTTTTGTAGATATAAATTAATAAACTGTCTTAAATTTGTAGCATATCTATATGTTAAAAATATATATGTATTTTTAGAGATGGGGTTTTACTATTTGGCTTAGGATAGACTTGAACTCCTGAGCTCAAGCAATTCTCCCACCTCAGCCTCCCCAGTATCTGGGACTACAGGTACATGCCACCACACCTGCCTTTTATATATTTTTAAAGCAACATCCATTGAGGAGTTTTTATGCAGGACTTGTAAAGAGAAAAAAAGTTAATGTTCTTGAACTTATCAAAATGGTCTGTTTCTTCTGTGTTCAAGATAATGTAAATTGTAATAATCATCATAGAGCTAAATCCCATATTCTTTTTTTCCAAACTGAGTTATCAAGCATAAAAGTGTTTTTTAAGCATTTGCTCACATTAATTTAGAAAGTAGGCTCCCTAGGATATACTAATTTTTAGAAGAGAAATTAGCCTGAAATAACCAGCTTAGAACATTTTAGTGATTGTTTTTATAGCATGTGTTCTATAGAATTTACTAATTTGTTTTTCTCAGACACAACTGATTTTGAAGTTTTCAAGGAAGTCAGATTTTAAATCTCCTCCAGATAGCACTGGAAGCGTTAGCTCTAAACTCGTTGCAACTTTTTTAGAAATAAAGTTCTTGATTTGAAATCATTCCTTTTCCAATTTTCCTGTAAGATGGAAGTGGACAAGTCATGTGATATGATTGCTCAATATAGGAAGGAATAAAACATATTTAATACCAATCAAATTACTTTTTATTTTTTATTCCTCTTAGCATGCATGGGCTGAACAAAGCTTCCTTCACTGGGGGATAAGTCTGTATCTAAATGTCAAAAACTGTAACTCTCTGTGAAGCTTGCTTATTAAGAATTTGCTATGGCTCATTTTACAATGACACCTTCATATTCACTGGTGTCAGCATTTGGAGCAGCAATCTAGGATCCATTTATCTTGGCATTAAAAGGAGAAAAAAAAGGAAAAGAAAGAATTGGTAGCTTCACAAGAGCATATGGAATTGTTCAAAGATAAAACAGATTCATTATGGCACACACGTGCAATCCCCTTCCAAACCACCCTTCCTACCCCCATCTCAAGCAGTAGGTACCACTGCATTGTCAGTACAGACAGTGATAGCCCGCAGGAATACAAAACAGCCTTAATGCCTCATTTGCTTAAGCAGCAAGACTACTTTATATCCTTAGATGATGTGCTGAACCCTCAGATAAAATTGCCTTAGGGGAAAGAGCTTGTAGTGAGAAAAAGAGAGAGGAACAGCTTCAAAAATATTTTCTTTCTAGAGTTACCTCATTTTAGAAGTATAATCAAACCTTTGTAAAGACATTGTTAATATACCCTGAAAAATGAGTGATGAAGTGTGGAATGAGCTACTCTTTGCAACTCTAGCTGCATCATTCACAAAGTATAATAGCTATCTCTCTTATTTAGAAGTTCTCTGATTTAAAAAGTGACAATTAATTGAGTCAATCGAAATGTTCAAGAATGAATCTTTCACAGTGAGACTGAAGCTGCCCAAGAAATTATTAATGAAAATTATTTAAAAATTCATACAGGGTTGAGACAGGTTTTATTTATATATAGCAATGAAACCATGAATAAGATGGTTTATATGTAGAAATCTCTCCACTTGACCGTCTAGGAAAGTTCAGGAAAAACCTGCTCTGTATTAGAGTCATTTGTAATGTCAATCCACTTAGAAGGAGATTTGAAAGTATCCAAATGTAAAGTGAGACAAAAGGGAATTATACTAAGAGCACAGACCTTAAACTATCTTTGGGTAATTTTTTAAAAATAGCATATTTGATCCTGTGGGTTTTTAGGGACTTGCCGCTGTAAAAACCTCTGGCCTCCACTGTGTCATACATTTCTGGCTCACACATTGTCTAGTTGAATGAGAACCCACATCTCAGAAGTCATTGAATTTCAGTTGGTTAGAAGTCTAGTTTAGAGCAAATACGTCACACTTTAAAATAAATTCCCAGCTTATGTCAATAATTTTGGAGTCCCAGTTCACAAGGTTTTATAACATCAAAACAGAGAAAGTTTGAATATCATCTAATATTTTAAACTTTATATCATAACTTATAACCAATTTTAAAGAGAAAAATCTGAATAAAACATAAAAGCCTTCTTCAGTTCTTTAACTTTTCCTATTTCAGGACTCTCCCTTTCACACTCAGGGTTCCACCTTTGGATTCATAATCTCACACAACTCAAGACAGAACTATAAAGGGCTTTTGGCTTAGAAAAACCTGGGTTTTAATTCCAGCTTCTTCAATTAGCTAGCTATGTGATCTTTGGACAAGCTACTTGGCTATTTTGAACCTCAGATTCTTTATTTGCAAAATATAGATATTAATATCTTATGGAAGTATTCTGAGGAAAGTACATCCAGCATAGTTCTTGCATAACAACTGCTCAGCACCTGTATCCTTTCTATCTTTTAAGTGTCTTAATACTCCTCACCTATAGTTCTCCCTCCTTAAAGAGAGTAAATACCTTAATTAACTTTTATGGCTATTTATATTTTTAAAAAGGTTAATTGGGGTTACATTAATGTTAACAATTTTGACATGGTCTAATTGTGCCTTATCTGTTCAATTGTCTTTATTTCACCAAACTTACGGAACTCATTCCAAATGCTTTAACTGCTTCTTCTTCCACCTCAACTTGCCTTTTAAAAAATTGATAATTCTCTTCACAATTTCTCAAATACTTTTTGCAATAACAGTATTTCTTCATTGGTGTTACAATAGTAATAAATAACAATTATAACAGCAACAGATGTTGAGGAGGTGCAAGAATTGAAGCTAATTATAGGACGTTATAGGATGGGCACCCTACTTAGCACTTTACCTACTTTCTCATGTAATTTTCATAACAGCCATTGAAAACAGAAACTGTCATGGTCACCAATTTGCAAGTTAGGGAATTAAGCCTAAGGAAGATCGAGGAATTATCTCAAGGCCACTTAATTAATAAGTGGAAGAACTGGGGCTTAAACCCAGGCTTGCCTAATATCAAAATATTTGCTTTTAACCTATCATATCATATTACTTCTGTTAAACAGGATTCTTTTAGTGGAAAATTATTAAGTGTGATCCTTAAATAACGTGATTATTTGAAGTTAAATGGACTAACACAAATTTACAGAGAAAATGTAAAAATAAAATATTCAAAACTTATTCCTAATAAAATCGATATTTATTATAATTTAACGTTGCAACACTTTATAATGCCAGCCAGTTATTAATTAATCTTTAAGCATAATTTTTCTTTATCAAGAAGTCTATTTTAGAACATAAAAGACAAAGTGCTTTTCCCCTTAATGAAACCTCAGTTAGTACATTCTACTCTCACGAATAGAAATAGAAACCACATTTACTTTTACATATTTATTTTCATGTACTTATAAAAAGAACATAACATATATCAGAGTCTTTTCTGTTTTTCTCAGACGCTGTGGATAAATATGGTTTATTAAACCCTGCAGAGACAAGCTGTTGTGTTTGTTGATCTGTTAAATGTTGTTATACATCAGTTAAACTTGTACATGCTTGTTAGTTACATGTACTAATTTAGTGTATTGATAGGTTGTCAGTGTAAGTATCTGATTTAACAGAATAAAACAGACATGCGTTTGGAATTCACAGCGATTTCTATAATTTTTTGAAGGAGGAGAGAAAAAATGATCCAAATGATAGCTTATAAAAGTGTTTGACAGAGTTGAAAAGTGAACCTGAAAACATTTGACTAATTACTCTTATCAGCATATGTACAAGAGAGTTATAATTAAGAGTTTTGAAAGTGTAGCTACCAAAAATATCCTGTAAAATTTTATAGTAAGCATAGATCAAATATAAGCAGAACCCAGTAATTTTAAAAATAGAAAATAGAAGAAAGGTTTTAAAATTTTTCTTTTTTAAAAAAATTGACAAAATTGTATCATGTACAATGTATTGTTTTGAAATATATATATACATTGTGGAATGACTAAATTGAGCCAGTTATCATATGCATTATCTCACATATGTTTTCTGTGGTGAGAATATTTCAAATCTATTCTCTTAGCAATTTTAAAGAATATAATATATTGTTATTAACTATAGTCACTTTGTTATAAAATAGATCTCCTGAACTTGTTCCACTTATCTAATTGAAATTTTGAAATTTTGTATTCTTTGACCAACATCTTTCCCCCTCCCCTGTCTTTCATTTTGAAATAAGAAAGTGACTAATATTCGGTAGCATCGGGCACTGCATCTTCTTCTGGACAGTAAATTAAAATATGGATGATAATTGATTTTTGGCATGGAACAATTCCACCTTGGCTTCCAACAAAAGTACTTATATACAAAATAAACTAAATAGACCAAATTCCTGAAGTCTCAAGTGAAAGTGACCGTCATCTGCTTTGTCTGCCTTTTGGAACTAGATTATAACCTGGGTTCTTAAACTTGATGTGTAGCCCACAAACTCTCTGTCACTTGTTCACAAGAATTGGAAATGATAGGCCAATCAACTTCAACCATAGTGTGTGAAGGATTCTAAGAGCCCACAAACTAGTCTACTTCTTTTCAGAGAAGAATTATTTCCCATTACTTATGGAAATAATTATTTACTTCAATTCAGTTGTGAAATAAATAAAAATATTAGCACTTGTGTTGCTTCATTAAAATAGTCACATTAAAATCCGTGTCTCTAAATTCCATGAACCCAATGTTTATCAAATATCCAAATTTGAATTGCGTAATATTTGTAAAACCATTGAATAATCTTAAGATACATGTCTTCGATTTTACATTAATTTTGGTATTTTTTTGCATAATAGCATGTTTCAGGAAAATAATATAGAGTGGGTTAATGCATTATGACATTAGTTTTTTCTTCAAAAATCCATTGTTGAATATCTATAATGTGGAACGAATTGCATGTTTGCACAGTCTCTGTAGAAGCCTGTAAAGGTAGATTAATACGTGTAAAATACTACAATTCTGGGTCTGATATATGCTGTATTACAAGCCAAAATTTGGGATTATAGAGGAGGGAGTGATTAAAAGGGCAGGAAAAGCTCAAACTGATATTTGAGCAGGATGTTGGAAGTTATTGAGAATTGTGACAGTGGTTATGGCAGAGTATTGCACTTCTAGTTTCAAATTTGAGGTGAAAAGTGGACCTGAAATTTGGCAATTATTTGAGTTTTCGCTAACGCTTTAAAACAATACATATGTAACTAACCTGCACATTGTGCACATGTACCCTAAAACTCAAAGTATAATAAAAAAAAAGATTTTAGTTTCTTTCATTTTTCTATGTGAATGTCAACTCAGTTTTCATTGCTGTAAACACCAAAGGAGGAGACGTTTTAAGAAATATCAAATCCTGCAGCAACGTCTTATAGCCTGAGTGCTGGAAAGAGAGTATTGAGTGAGATAATTAGGAGGTTATTCTTATTTTTGCAGAGATAAGTTTTAAAAGTGTTAAATTGAGCAGTTGATTATTGGCAGTGGAAGAAACTGAATGCAAAGTGAGGAAATGCTGACAGCTGATGTGGAAGCAGACAGTTTGAGAGAGAAGCCAAGCTAAGTAAAGGGAAGAAATCAAGAAGGTCAAGTTTGGAAGATGACAAAGATCAGCCAGCTGAGGCAAAGAATGGATGATGTAGAGGGGTGGAACATGGTCAGTATATAGATATACTGGTCAGTATATAGATATAGGTATATAGATCTTAGGTTATACTTCATCAGCTGAGAAACACATGTGGAACATGTTGCCTTTGGAAATAGAATTTCATAAGCTTTAATATGGAATGGTTATGGTTATTTACGTATAAGAAATCCATCTTAAGCAGTGTGTAAATATGTTCTTTGTGAAGTTATAGTGTGGTTTTACCAAGGAATCTCAGTATGTTGCTTGGGTTGGCATGTTTGTTAAAACAGATATGCATATATCCATTTTGTAAAGTTTTGCAAATTACAGAGCATTTCAAATACATTATCTCATTAAGTGGCCACATAGCCAATAAGAGGAAGATAGCATTGTCTTTTTACATTTAAGAAGTTGAGTGGCTTAGAGAGGCTAAGTGACTTGTAGAAGCCACATGGCTAAGAAAATGGCATAGTGGACACTGTTCTAGTCCCATGCTCTCTGGCTGTCTCCTAATCAACTGGTTTGATCCCTTTCTCTACTAACTGTCTGTTGAAGGACTAATATATACACATAGAGAAAATAGAGCCAAACAATGACAAGGTGTTGGTGATTTTTCAGCACCATCTAACACAGGCATCATCCTGACCATAGAGCATGGCAGGAGATGGGTGTACCAAGCTATCCTAATTCACTTATGGTATTCATTATTGTTCATTTCCTTTTGATGATCCCTCTGGTATTTACTAAAGCAAACTTGCAGTAATTATTTTATGTGTACAGAAGAAACGTGCACTGACAAATAGACATAGGCATTCTAGTCTGTTGGTTCTACACGTCTCAACGTAAATTACTCTTATTACAATTTGATTTAATGCATTTCGATTGTGCCATTATAGCCCAGTCCTACAATAAATGAGTATTAGGTAAATTCTGGATGAATTAAAAAAATACACGAGGTTGAGGCTAAAAGTCTTATCTATGAAAAATACGACAAAGTCTTTCCAGCCTCCAGAGTGCCCTTCCATGGCGCTCTGTAACCATTTTTTTTTTTTCGAGATGGAGTCTCAGTCGGTTGCCCAGGCTGGAGTACAGTGGCGCGATCTCGGCTCACTGCGACTTCCGCCTCCCGGGTTCAAGCAGTTCTCCTGCCTTAGCCTCCCAGGTAGCTGGGACTACAGGCGCCCGCCACCATGCCGGGCTAATTTTCTTATTTTAGTAGAGATGGGGTTTCACTGTGCTGCCCAGGCTGGTCTCGAACTCCTGAGCTCAGGCAATCCGCCCGTCTCGGCCTCCCAAAGTGCTAGGATTACAAGCGTGAGCCACCGCCCCGGCCACCATTTTGAACATTTCTTTGATACAAATATATGGAGTTTAAGATCTTCGAGGTGAGCATTTCCGGGTAATTATAAATTCACAATACTGTCATGTGTGTGTGAGTGCCTGAGGTCAAATGAAAAGCAAGTTCATCAAATATGATAAGTGAAGTAACTCTGAGGACAGTTAAACGGGTCGTCAATGTTGATGCCCTGTAAGAAAATGGATGAGGAGAAAGAAAAATTTTGATTCCATAATACAATCATGAACTTTAGAATATGGAGGAATGTTTGTAAAGTGATGAGGACTGGGAGGTGTGGCAAGATGTTTGTATTTTAAAATCATGGGTTTCAAAAAGTGTTAAAACAAAAGTGATAAGTCAATGCATTGGAAAGAGACATGAGTGGTAGAGGACTGAAACTGCATCATATATGGATCGCAAGACCCAGAGGCCTATACATGAGAGTAGCCAAAGCAAGAGGTGTCATGCATAGTAAGTAAGCTGTAAATCAACATGAGGATGTGGAAGACCTACTGAATGGAAACAGTAAGGCTAAATGAGACCTTGATAACAACAAAATAGTAGGTTCTGGGGGCTTTGCGGAAGACACAGGGAGGAGGTTGGTGGGGTACACGGCCAGGCAATAGGGCAGAGTTAAGTGGGGAGGAGACATAGCAGTGTTTGGGAGAGCAGGATCACAGAAATGAAAGTGCAATTCAGACGGAGGACAATGGGCTGAATATGAAGATGAGAAACGTGTAGTGATTACTGAGTTCAAACCACACGTCTAATAAACAGTTTCTTCCCTATCTGATATTTAAATTTTAGCCCTATTCTTTTCCACCATGGTACAAACTCTCCTACCTTTTGACTAAAATCCTTCTAGTGTTTCATGTGTCTCTCTTAGGGCATATCCAGCCTTGATTTACAGTTCTTTGCTCTTTGTTTTCCAATCACATTTCCTGTCTTGATTTATATTTCTTGGGTCCTCTGGGACTCATTATGTCTTAAAGTCTGATTTATAGTAGTTTTCTCCTCAACATACTTATTTAAGAAGTTTTGCTCTACAGTAAATAATTATTTCTATAATATATTTTTTTTCAGATTTTTATGGTCCCAAATTACTGGTGCTGTGGTGGTTTTATTGTGTTCTCACACAACGAAATTACTGTGGTCCTCGACTAACGGCAAAAATTAAATCTCTTAGTTTGTTTCATAGAACAATACGGTATTAATAATAATTTACCAGAACACTTCAATTTTTTAGTGTGAAATTTTAGGTGCAGAAAAGTTATATGCTACCATTCAACCATGCTCAGAACAGTAACATTAAAAATGAATATGTTCTCCTAAAAACTACTTAGATTAATTTCTCATATTTCTGCTATATAAAATGTAGTCTTTTCTGATGTCAAACACACTTTAAATAGAAAACAAAACAGCTTGGTAATTTTATAAAACTACCCTCAGGGGATATCTAGTTTTCAGGTCATAATTCTTCAACTAATTTTCATTTGAGTCAAACAGATGTATATTTGTGTTTGCGGATTCCAGTATTAAGAGGTTCTAGTACGGTGAAGCAGATGTCAAAGTTGTCAAACAAATGTTCATGGTACTTCACCCAGATAATACTGTGACTTATACAGTTTCTAAATGCAACACTAGTCTTGACCTTATGAGTTATTACCCTTTGCTTCTGGAAGCTAATATAAATAAACTGATTCAAAATGTTAGACATATTCAAGCCTTTACTCTTATAATTTCTTGTTAATGCAAAATCTACCTTTAGCAAATAGATAAAAGAAATAGTAAAACTCAAGGCCAGATGGATTTATTTTCTGAAATGTAGTAAAACATAGCAGATCTTAATTCAACTGGCAATCACTAACGGGCTGTCTGATTTATAACAGCTCTCCCCACATGAATAGCATCCTTTCACCATATTTATATTGTACTAAGTAATGATACTTGTAGACAATCATAAAAATTAATGAATGAGCTAATGAGAGCATTCCAACTTATAATCTGCATGAGAAAGCACAGTTAAACTATCGTGTAGTGAATGAGGACAATCTGCAAAAACTGTAAGTAGTTACCGAAAAATAACACATTCATTCCTTCAGTCAATGAAGAAAACTTTATAAACATGTATAAAGTGTACGTCATTGCTGTGCTAGATACAGGAGAAATCAAGAACTTTAAATGTAGTAGGAGAGGAGAGATAGAACCTGTCTTATCTTAGAGTATGTCATTATATTACATATGATTAAAACTAGAAATTATTTACACAATGGCTTAAATGATATGAGGCTAAGTATACATAATTCCAAATACCTGGATAGAAACTGAAAATTTTGAAACAAATATAAAAATATTACTTAATGATTTTTAAATAAAATGACTAATGCTAAGAACTGCAAATAATAACTAAAATTTATGGAGCTCTTTCTATGTAGCAGATACATTCTTGGTGTTTTACATGTGCTAAATTCATTTAATCCTCATAATACCCCCATGAGGGAGTTTATAGGGCTTTTCCAGGCATGTCCCCACCTCAGTACTTTTGCACTTGCTGTTCGCTCTGCCTGGAAAGCTTTTACTTCATATCCATGTGGCTGGCTTCCTCACTTTCTTCAGGTTATTATTCAAATGGCATATCAGTAAGGCCTTCTTTTCTAAACTCTATTCTAAATTTGCAACCCCCCCAATTTTTATCTCACTTTCTTGACCATTTTTCTCCTTAGCACCTATCACTTTTTAATATGAGCTATATTTTTTACTTATTTGCTTTTTCACTGCTTCCCCCCCATTTGCATACACGTTCTATGTAGGTAAGAATTGTTGTCACTTTTTTGACTTTTTTGACTTCTTGATTTCCATGATTCCTAGAACAATACTGAGCATGTGTAAAAGTGTTCAATGAATATTTGTTGAATGAATGAGTATGGTTAGGACTATTATAGTCACATACATACGCACACACACATTGTTTACATGTTAATTAAAAACTTCATATTTAAATATACTTATATTTGCAATCAGTATATAAAATCATATGTCAGATCTCAGAGAATGAAAATGAGAAAATATCTATATATATGTAAATTCTTATGTGCAGATGGAAATAAAATAGTCTCTAGTATGTGAGCATAGCTATCGAATTCAGGTAATAGATACTATAATTTATTTTCTATTTAAAAAATGTGAAATAGCACACATCTTTCTTGTCTTCAGCATGATAAAAATAGCTACCATTTATTAAGCATCAATTAAGTTACAGTGTTAAAAACCATTGCAGTTGTTTTCCTCTTCTATTCTATAAATGAAAAATACTAAAACTAAGCAAAGTTTAATAACTTCTAGTAACTTTTAGGTCACAAAGCTAATAAGCAGCAAAGTTGAGATTTTAACTCAGGTCTGCCCGTAACAAAACCCTGGACACTTTTCACTATACCTTGCTACTCTCCTTAGTTTTATGCTTAAAATACAACCAACTATTTGAACTTTTCGTGCTATTTTTTAACTTCTGTGTCCAGACCTATTGACCACTTTAAAGCAAAAATAACACATCCATAAAACGCTTTGAATAATCTGATAATTATCTTTCAAGAAAATAGGAAACCAACCTAATTATTTCATGCTCTGAATAAAATTTGTTCTAATCAATCTATCATTTGAAACATCCAAAGATCTTCATTAAGTTTATTTTAGAATTTTAAAGTAATCAAATTAACTATGGAAATAGATATTTTATAACAAAGATGACATCTATTTGTGTTTCACATTTTAAATCAATAAAATAACCTGATATTAAAAGCTACTGCAGTTTTTTTATAATCGGAAAGATTTTCAAGTGTTTATTAAAAGCCAAGCAGACTAAATACATACATAATATTTTATAAGTATACTTTTTTAGTGATATTAAAATGAAAGACTTATTTATATGTATTATGTATGTTATATTATAGTATATGTAAAATAGACTATTTAATATAAAGCTATATAACATAAAGTGTTATAATATTACATAAAAATGTTATAACAGATTATATATAAAATAACATATATAAAATAAGCCTTTCATTTCATTATATTGGAATGATTATCTAGCTCGAAGTTCAAACCAGATAATCATTCCAATATAATGCACTATGTATATGTACATTATATTGAAATGATTATCTAGTTCAGCTTTCTTAGTGAGAGAAAATAGTGAAAAGGGGTAAGGGTATGTATTTAGAATTAAACTGTGGTGAGCCAAGCTCATTTAAATTTGTGATGAGAATATTTCTTTCTGGTTCAATTGTTTACTATTTTCCTCAAGAACATACTCATGACAACTCATTAGGAAAGCAATTTGCCAGTTTTTATCAAAAGGCTTAAAAATGTTCAGACCCTCTGATTTAATAATACACTTCTGGGAATTTATACCAAGACCATAATCTGAAATTTAGGAAGAGTTTTATATACAAATGTGTTCACTGCCGTGTTATTTTAAATTATTTAAATTACAAAAATAATGAATGCTCCTTAAATAACACGGAAGTACATGCAGTAGAGAGTGACAGTGCTTCTTCTCAGAAGCCCCTTCCTCCACACCTGCCTCGGAAGTTATCTTATTGTGCGTTTTTTATAGCCTAGCATTTGTTTGAAGAAAGCATATTTTATATATATATACCCCCACAAGGTTGTTTCACACATATAGGATCATGTGATGAGATCAATTATTTTTATCAAAGCTAAAAGAAGAATGTTTACATAAAGTTTGGTATAGCTACTGTGCAAATTGTATATAGATTTTAAAGGATTTGCAAAGAACTTAAGTTTATCCTATAGCATTAAAAGGAAGATATAAAATTATACATGGAATTATAGTTATGTATACACACCTATTCACACACATTCCAGAATAAAATAAATTCAAATGTTATTAGTTATCTTTGGGTGATGGGATATTAGATGATTTTTTTTGTCTCTCTGACTTTTCTGTATTTTCCAAATTTGTAGTAGTAAATGTAATATTTAGTTAGATTTTTGGAGGATGTTTTCTTTATCCAGAATCAGGAATTCTGAATTTGAATATTTTAAATGAAATCCAAGTGTTCTGCTTTGAAGATTACATTATTAATATTTAAAATATCTTAGTTTGAAAAGAAAAATCAGAATATCCTTCACCGACATAATGTAATGATGCCGAAAGACTGTTTTCTTCATGTTGGTAAAGTGCCCTTTTTGTTACCAGTGCTTGAGTCTCAGTATTTACATAGGATATTTTTTTTTTTAGTTTCTTTTGGGATGGAACAAAGAGAAAATGCTAAATTAATGAGTTTGACTCAGGCGTTCTTAAGGTCAGTTCACTGATGGGCGGAGTCACTCATTTCTCAAGTTCATGGAGCAATTAGAGGCTTATCTTTGTTATGCACATTTATTTGTTAAAGATTTATTTATCCAAAACTATTTATTAAGTGATTATGATTGCTGGGGACTTCGGCACAACTGAATTATTTCTCAGAAGGTCATATAGTTCAACATATTGAGTTAGTAATTCAACATCTTGACACCCTGAGTGAAAGAAGTGAAATGCTTTGTTTCTACAATAGTGGGAGAGATGTTATATTAGTTTGTTAGGACTGCCATAACAAAGTACCACAGACTGGGGGGCTTAAACCACAGAAATTAACTTTCTTACAGTTTTGGAGGCTAGAAGACTGAGATCAAGGTGTCAGCAGGGTTGGTTTCTCCCGAAACCTCTCTCCTTCCTTGGTAGATCGTCACCTCCTCCCCATTGTCTTCACATCGTCTTCTCTCTGCGTGTGTTTGTGTCCTAATTTCATCTTCATATAAGGACAACAGTCATCTTTTTTAAGGGTCATCCTATGGACCTCATTTTCACTTAATTACCTCTTTAAAAACCCCATCTTTAAACACAGTCATATTCTGAAGTACTAAGCCTCAGGACTTCAATATGTGAATTTTGTAGGGACACAATTTTGCCTGCAACAAGCAATGAGAACATAGGAGTTAGACGATCTGAGTTAGTGTTAGAAACTTGGTCACTTATTCTAACTTGCTATAAGATCATGAGTGAGTTATTCAGCCTTAGTTCTCATCTGTGTAAATGGACAGTATAATGTTATTGTGATGGTTAAATAAAAAACATTCTGTCTTTTAGAAGTACTTATCAGAGGACCACTCTTTTACAGGCATTATGTTAGACATCCATAGACGCAAATATTTTGTACTTGCCTTTCATCCTTAAAGGAAGAAATATAATGTCTTTCTATATAGAGGTATATTTACAAAGCATAGAAATAACACTTTGAATCACACAGATCTGGGTTGAAATCCAGATATTGTGAATTATTACTCTTATGTTTTGGGCAAGTTATCCAACCTCTCCAAAATGGTTTTACCATTTGAAAAATAAGGACAAAATACTCTAGCTTTCAAGGTTATTATAAAGATCCAGTTATATAACATATATAAAATTCCTTTTAGATACCAAGAATATAGCATTGTTAATTCTAGCAAGCATCAAGTAGCGGTGAGGCTATAACAGGAACAAGTAGAAGAAAATGTTCAGGTGTACAGGTGCTAAACACCTGAAGATGAGTGCCTCATCTTCCTATCAGATTTGGAGATTTACACTGTAACTTCAGAGAGAAAGAAGTAGCCTTGCTTTTATTTTCTGAGACAGCAATTTCATAATCAAACTTCTGAGACTGCCTCTATCCCCTCATTCTCAGCTGTTGATCTCACTTTATATTCCATTGATAAACAGAAACTATCAGATGTGAACTACTTTATCTTCCTACCATCCAACCCAGTTGCACCTGCATAAGTGGCTCTTCTTCCCTCATTTTATAATGGAGAAAATGTCAGTCCTCCCATCAAGGGACAATTCCTCATGTCATTCTGAAGGACTTTTCTCCTTGGCTGATTATTTTTCTCCTATATCCGTCTTTGCCTCTATACTAGATCATTTCCATTAGAATTCATACATAATATACTTTTATAATCTTAAACCTTAGCTTTGATTCCAGTTCTCCTTTCAATTACCGCCCCAATTTCTTTATTCCTTTATAACAGAAATACTTGAAAAAGCTGTCTGTACTTATTAGTTCCATTTTCTCTTCTACAATTCTCCTAAACTCATTTTAATCAGACTAATTGGATTTTTATCCTCACTATTTTTAGCCTCACTATTCTCCCCAAACTTCTCTCCTCATTATGAATCCAGTGGTCAATTCTAAATCTTACTTCTTAAATCAATCCTTCCTTGAATTTCTTTCTTCAAGTGCCCTCTGGGTGCTATACCACTGTTTTCCTTCTGCTTCCCTGGCTGTTCCTTCTTGGTGTTCTTTGTTTGTACTGCCTTTTGATCTCACCTCTTAACATGTGAATGCCTTAAAGCTCAGCCTTCAGCCTTCTTCTCTTCTGCTGACAACTCCTACATTTATATTTCCAGCCAGGACCTCTCCCCAGAACTCCGGGCTTATAAAATAAACTGGCTAAGATCTCCCACTGGGATGTCCAATAGGCATCTCAAACTTAATATGCCCCAAACTGAACTACCAATCATTTCCCTTCCACCCACATTGCAATTTTCCATATCTACTGATGGCACTCCATCTTTCTGGTGCAAAGGCCAAACATTTGAGAGACATCCTTTATTTTTCTCTTATTTTATAAACCTCTGTCCCTCAGATTCCACTTCCAATCCATCAGCTATCAATTTTCAAATATATCCAGACTCTGAACACTTCTCACTGTCTCCTCTGGTAACACTCTGTCCAAGATAATAGCATCTATCATCTGGATTTCCATAGTAGCCTCCTGACTGTTCTCCCAGCTTCTATCTTTCCCACTTTCAGTCTGTTTTCAGTGCAGCAGTCAGATCATGTTTCTTCTGTGCTCAAAATGCTACAATAGCTTCCGTTTCACTCAGAGTAAAACCAGTATCCTTATAGTGGCCTCCAGAGCTTCATGTGTCTGGCCCATAATTGCCACTCTTACCTCATCCTCTACCTCTTTCCTTCCTTGGCCTCTATTCAAAATGTACTGTCCTTTTTACTATTTCTTCAGTAACTAGGTGTTCTCCCACCTCACTAGGTGAGCTCTCTTTCTGGAACACATTTCTCTCGTATATCTCCAAGGCTCATCCCTATACTTTCTTCGTTTTCAGTTATATGCCACTTTATCAAAAAGATCTGTCCTAACTGTCCTTTTTAAAATTGCAAACATCCCACCCCACTCCACAACTTTCTACCTTGTATTTTTTATGAGACTTACTAACTTTTAATGTTATATAATTTACCACTGAAATGCAAGTTCCATGAAGGTGGGAATTTCTTTTTCTATTTGTCTGTTTACTTCTATATCTTAAGCCTGTAAGCAATATCTGGCACACAGTAGCTGATGAACATTTGCTGAGGGAACAGTTGGACTGCAGAGGTAGGAGACTGAAAGCAGTAAGACTGGTAAAGAAGCTAGTGGTGATGGGACCTGAAAAAGAGCCATGTGGATAGAGAGAAGGAGGTACGTATGAGATGTTGATAAGACCTCATGAGCAGGGTTTAGGGATTCACTGGATGGTACAGAGTGGAAGCTGGGGGTGGGAGAGAAGGTGAGTGTGACTCAAAGGCATCCCCTAGATAATTGGGTGGATGGTGATAAGATGAATTCGGTGAATTAAGAAAGAGAATATGAGACGTAGAGACAGTTTTGGCAATGGAGAGACAGAGAGTTCATTTTTAGATAGTTTCTATTAGAAATAGGGTGAAATAGCTGAGAATAATAATAATAGAATAATAACTGCATCTGCAATAGCAGCAGCAGCAGTAGTAGTGGTAGTACTAATGGCAAGAGCTAGCATTTATTGAAGACTAACTTATATCAGACACTGTATCTCACAGCCTCTCTCCCCTATGTTTTAGAGAAAAGGAGACTGAGAACATACAGAAATTAAGGACAATTTGTTCAAAGTGATTTGACTTCTCTGAATAGAATTTGTATACAGAATGTAATGAATGGAAATAGTTAGGGGCAGAGTCAAAAATAGAAACCCAAGTAGTCTGGTTCTGGTATCTGCTCCCTTATCACATGGATATAAGTGTCTAAAACTTGGTAGAGAAAAGTTGGTGGGAAGCAGAGAACTGGAAGTGCCTAATATATAGGTGATAATCTAAATCCATGAAGGGAGATGAGATTATCCAGGCAGAGTTTGGACGGCTAATATCACCATTGCTACTAACTACTGGTGTCATTTAGTGGGCACCTACTATAGGTCAGACATTAAACTATGACGGTGAACAAGATAGATCTGATCTCTACTCCTATGGAAATTACCAAGAGTTAACAATAGTAACACTTGTTTTAGTTGTGACGTTAAAACGAGAGGAGATCTACTTTGGGGAAATTCAAAGAGTTGGCGACGAACCTGGCTCAGTTCTAGGAGTCAAGGAACACCTTTTTGAGGATGTGATGTCTGAGCTAGAAGGGAAGAGACAGGTAAGAGCACATGACTTTGATAAGACAAGTCCTAAGATCAAAGAACAAGCTAGTGAAAGCAAGGGAGTGAAAATCGGTAAGGTTTTGAGATAGTCCTCAGAACAGGGATACAAAGCATTCACTCACTACTTGGTACACACACCAGTACTTAACAATTTCTAACTTTTCTTCTTTACATGATAAAGTGTGTGAATGAGATTGGATTATTTGGGCAGAGTCCTTATAGTCATAAGCCAGGAGAGGCATTTTGCCTTTTTTTCCTTTTTATCAAGCCATAAACTATTATTTGTTATTCTGTTTGCAAATAGCCTGGACTAATATGGAAGATGCTCCCACAGATTTGCCATTTTCAGCAATGGTTATTTATCCCTTGAACAAGACAGCCTTTTACCACCCCTACTCACCTATTTCATATTATGTCCTACAGACTTTAAATCTATTTCTAAATATGTTATGATAAAGAGTTTTGCTTGACCAAACTTTAATCATGGTCCTGAGTCTTCACAGAGCCCCATTTGTGTACTTCATGTAAAATCCAATTTTGGGAACTCTGCTAAGTCAGTTTAGCAAGAACCCTCCCCCTATACAATAAATACTGTGTTCCTCATCCTCTACCAACCCCCACATGATATCTGATCACCCTGGTCTGTTTGTGGCAAGAATCCTGTAAGGTTGGTTAGCCAGCATCCCCTTTACCCCCGATGTTTCTTAGTCATTTTCCATCCATTGAGCCCCACTCTGCTTCTTGGCTATAAATGCCTGCTTGCCCACCTGTCAATGAACTGGCCTTGAGAACACCTGAATCAAACTCATTAATTTAGCATTCTCTTTGTTTCACCCCAAAAGAAACTCAAAACAAAATTATCTCACGGAAATATTGAGACTCAAGCATTTGTAGTCAATGGAAACAAAAAGAACACTTTTCCAACATGAAGAAAACATAGTCCTTCAGCATCAATATATTATGTCAATTAAGCATATTCTGATTTTTCTCTTCAAACTAAGATCTTTTAAGTGATTAATAATGTAATCTTCAAAAGCAGAACACAGGGATTTTATTTAAAATATTGAAATTCAGAATTTCTGATTCTGGATAAAGAAAACATCCTCCAAAAATCTAACTAAACATTACATTTACTACTACAAATTTGGAAAATACAGAAAAGTCAGAAAGACAAAAACAATCATCTAATATACTATTACCCAAAGATAACTAATAACATTTGAATTTATTTTATTCTGGAGTGTGTATGAATAGGTGTGTATACATAACTATAATTCCATATATAATTTTATATCTTCCTTTTCTCTTAATGCTATAGGATAAACAAGCCATAGAATTTCAATTGAAAATAACCTTACCTTATGTCTCTCCTCTACTGCAAAATCCCATTGCAGTGGTCCCTATACCTTTTGCAATGTTCCTGAATAAAGTCTTCCTTGTTCCTGAATAAAGTCTTCCTTACCATGCTTTAAAAAGTGTCATTGAATAATTTTTACTTTAACAGTTAGTACACCACAACTGTGTTGGTTTTATAATAATATGGGACAATCCTATGTGTTGTAACCTCCTGAAACACAGAAAGATTGTGGATAGCTTATACTTTTAAATAAAATAAATGATTTTCCGTACACAAAAATTCATAAGTACAAAAACATGTATCTTGGCACATTTAATGAAGAGAACTGTAACAAAACTATTATTTATAAATCATAAAACACTGGAATGCTAATTGCCAAGTTTCAGCAGTTAGGAAAAGGGCAGTAATGCTGTCAATTGTTTAGCTAAAGAAAATAAAAATTTTCTCCTAAAATAACTCCTCACTTTACCACTCAGAATCTCTTAAGCAAATACCAGAACACCAATTTCAAGAAAGAACCAAAGTCACATGTATTTATAGTAAGCAGAGTATAGGAATATTTTGGCTAAGTCTGTCTTCCTAGGCTCATAGGATCATGTTTTAAAACTTGCTTTTCTTATCTTAAGGTGAATTCCGGTCAAAGACTGAAACTGCCGTTTAACCTTGCATCTGCTGTGTTGTATTTAAAGATACTAAGCCTCAATTATCATGATTAAAATTCAGTGCATTATTCTTCCAGAACACAGACTCTTGTGATGTAACTTGAGATCTGAGCAGGGTTAGAGTATAGTTTAGAAGCAGGCCTATAGGTGGAAATGGTGGACAACTCAAATGCCAAGGAGAAGCCAAGGGAGAGAGGCTATGCTGATGAGAATGGCAATTAGAGAGTTTTTTTTTTTCCCCAAAGGTAACATCTTAAAAAGGTTAGAAATGTATGACCTTAAAAATGTTAGCAATTTAAATTTTCTCTATTAATGGGAAAGATATGTTGGGTCATATTTCCCTCAGTTTTTAACTTAGGGTTTTTTCTTTCTTCTGAAACAGATACGGGTGTTTCCATTTTCAAAGTAAAAAGCTAAACTTAAGTTATTATTGTATTATGTTACACAATCCCACAATTTGTAACCATAACAAGGGGGTGGAGGTTACAGCCATTTATGAGTGAGCAGAAGCCACGGAAAATGGGTAAAGCTAGATTGCCATGTCTTTGTCATTCAAATTTCAATAAAGTCCCAGGACTTTCTTCTTTATGCACATAAAATTATCTAAGCTATGCTACTCTATCTTCTTATGTAGGACGATCCAGAATTTTTAGAAAGATCATTGCTTTGGGGCCTAATTTGGTTCTTGAAGCTAATAAATTTTTTCACATTTCCATTTAGCATACATTTAAGGATTTTAAATCTTTCAACAATAATTTACCCAACACATTTCTCCACATTAAATGGATAATGAACATAGAGGATTAGTTTGTTCAAAGTTACAGGTCTTTAAGAACCATTTTCATGCCACAAGTGTGAAAGTTCCATTGGTCTATCTAACTGTTCTAGCATTAGTGGCAATCAATACAGATGAACTGTTTTGTGCAACATACTGAACACTTTATTTTGAAATATGGCAACTCTTCGCGGGTGTATTCATATTCTGCTTACCTCAAATTACTCTTGAATTTCAAAATACTGTCCTATCTAAGGCTATTAAGTGCCAATAAACATTAACATTATTCAGTTGAAGGAAGCTATCTTTCAGTGATGCATGAAAAATGTTTCCAACCTCTGCTTAGGAAATTCTTCGGAGTGGAAAGTATAAGCCATTATTATTCCTTATACTATAATGCTTTTACTTTGCAATTTAACCTTGAAAAAATAGCATATATATTCTATGATCAAAAATAAAACAGAAGCTTAGTAAGTAAATAATGCATAATATAAAGTTAGAGAAAGAGGCCATTTTCCCCTTTCTCTCCTAAATCTTTCACTGCTCTTAAGAGATAGTAGAGCAAAGTGGTTAGATGTGTGAGCTCAGGATCCACTCCCAATCTTGCCTGCATTACCTTGACTCATTTAGTGTGTGACCTCAGGCAAGTTACTCAACTTCTCTTAGTTTCCTTTCCACAATAGTACTTATTTCAGAGAATGGCTGTGAACATTATACAAAATCCTACATGATAAGCACTTAGAAGAATGTTTAATATGCAGTAGGTGTTTAATAAATCTTAGCTATCAATATAATTACAAGAGCCAGATACCTTTTCTTATTAAACACTTATAGAAAATGCACTATCAAAGTATCAGGTACTTTTAACTACTACTCACAAATTACTATTATGTTATAAATGATTTTATGTGATAGTCTATCTATTAAAAAACTGTTAGACAATGTGGATATAATTTTAGTTATTTAAGTCAAGGTCTTTGGCAAGTTACTCCAGACTTCATTTCTCTTCATTTCTTTTTCTAACCGATTTATTACCTTTGAGACGTAAGGGAGAAATGCACACACACACGCACACACACACGCAATATATGACAGGTTCACGTTATTTGTGAGATGTTTTAAAGAGCTGATGAATTAGTCATAAATTTATTTGACTTTGTTATTTATATTTTACATATATAGGACCCTTTTTTGTTGGTCATAATTGGCTTATAATCAAGACTTATCAAAGATAACCAAAGAATATCTTTGATAAGTCTTATGTGAAATAATAAACATACTGATAAATTGATAGAAATATACCCCTCTCTTCCATCCATTTACTTATTTATCTGTATTTCTGGAACACATTTTTTAAGAATCTTTGGGGAGGAAAAAAGCTTTCATTATATAGCAGATATACTTAATGTACAGTTGAAAAATCAAACAAATTTCAAACTCTTTTTTTTTTTTTTTTTTTTTTGAGATGGAGTCTTGCTCAGTCGCCCAGGCTGGAGTGCAGTGGCGCGATCTCGGCTCACTGCAAGCTCCGTCTCCCGGGTTCACGCCATTCTCCTGCCTCAGCCTCTCCGAATAGCTGGGACTGCAGGCGCCCGCCACCACGGCTGGCTAATTTTTGTATTTTTAGTAGAGACAGGGTTTCACCGTGGTCTCGATCTCCTGACCTCGTGATCCGCCTGCCTTGGCCTCCCAAAGTGCTGGGATTACAGGCATGAGCCACCACGCCCAGCCTCAAACTCATTTTTTTAATGTCCACTTTTTAGATGTTCTGTTGGCAATAAAGAAAATATATTTATTTCTTAAAAGATTACTGAGATATTATTTGGATTTTTTTCTTAAAATAGTTAAATTTCTTATGTAAGAAAAGTTAACAGGGAAGTGACCTATTGGGCCTTATGATATTTAAAGAAATAAAAAAAATGCACCGTTATGCCTCAAAAGGTCAAATGTGATCAGACACTGTTTATTATTCATAATGGGAGAGTTGAAATTTAAATCAAAACAGGGAATGAAATGTTAATGAATGCTTATACATTCACACTGATCATTGATTACAGAAGGAGGGTTTGAAGTCTGAAACACAAATTTGGGGCCCATTATTTTTATTTATTTTAAAGAAAATAGATTAATTCTAGAGACTGTACAGCATTGTACCTGAGAGCTATACATTAAAATACAGCACTCAAACATGGACTGGCACTTCAGTATAATTCACCAAGAATGAACTTGAATACTTATACTAGTGATGGATTTTTAACTAGAATGATTATCTTATCTCATGCTCACGATTATTAGTGGACAGGAACCTGGGGCACAGGGCAGACTGACCAGAAGTGCCCAGAGTTAAGATAGATACAATTTGTTTTGACTTTATACTTCAGAGTATAACACCTAGCAGCAATGACAGGATATAGCCAGAGGGCACTTGCAAACTGTCTGAAAGATAGAGCCAAAGCGTCAAAACAGAAGAAGCCATATATGCCACAAGTCAAAAGAGCAATGTGGGGGTGAAGGAAAGAAGATAAAGCCAAAAGTCATGAGTCTGAAAAAAAAAAGCAGGGTTAAAGAAGGAGGTGAAAGAGAAAAGAGGGAACTAGAGAGGGCGGGGTCACTAGCTGGTGCTCTGAGAGGAACATACTACCCAGAGAGTTTGAAAATCAATGTAACTAACCGAGCAAATGTGAAGTATGATCACACATCAAGTTTGATTTATGGTGCGCATCGGAAGTTTTGTTAACTGTCACTCCTTGAAGGCATTTGAGTTTGCAACCCCTGGGGACAGTGCTTAATAAAAGATTAGAATGTCTAAGGTTATTTTCAATCGAAAGTCAATGGCTTGTTTCATGTATGTCTGGCTCTTGTTTAAAGGACAGCTTAGGGATTAGGACAAGGAAAGATCTGTCTATATTCATTAGAATCATTTGGAATGGTTCAGTTGTCAATAAATGATGAATAAAAGAAAAATAATGTCTTGTGAAAAAAAGTGATTGTAAGATGTTTGTGTTATATTTCTTAACATGTAAGATTGTCATGATGCAAAAATGAGAAAACAGATATAAAAGGAAAATATTGGAAGAAAAAGGCCCTGTACAAATGTAGGCCATGGCAATAATTGTCTTTTTTCTGCATTATTTTGCATTGAGATGGGAAGATATTTAAAGTTTTGATACAATCTTTTAAATCAAAGATGAAAAATTAAAAAATTTTTTAAACCATAAAATGTTTACAGTAGATTTTTCCACTTTCTTTGGACGCTTGTAATACATAAAGTGCTTCCTGATTTAGGGAAGCAGTGAAGAATAAAAAGGGTAGTCTCAATTTTTATAAAGAAGCTGATTACCTGACTTACCTGCTCTGTTTAATCTCTACTGTAATAACCTAGATAATTAATATAAGTAGGTGGATGTTGCTATTTGCCCAGCTGCCAACTGTACAAATGCCAATGTGTAGTGTACTTCAGTCTCTTCCCATTTCTCATCAGGGCTGAAAGTAATTTAAATTGGTTCTACTGCTGATAAATAGTATTCTATGCTATTTAAAGATATTACACAAAATCATTACAGAGATTCAATATAAAATGATTTTGAGTATAAAGCTTAAACTATGTAATCTCCTTATCATCCTTTTACATTCAACATTTTTAAAGGGCTTATCTTTGGATACCAAAGGAAAAAAAGAGATTATAATGTTTTTATTTTCCAAACTGATGTGAGAAGAGGATTGTGCCCATCGGGCAACACTGTCCTGGTATAAAAGATAGGATATCTACAAATTGGTTAGATGGCGGTGGTGTAAGCAAAAACACAGCAGGTGGCATAATCATGAAGAAATGGTTGGGATTTTGCTCAGACAAAAGTATATTTTCCTCTCTAGGGTAAAATATTTAAGAACAATTAGTCCTAAAATTAGAAAATAATTGTGGGAATAAATTATAATTGCACAGAATGATCAATGATGGGAAATGTGAAACAGTTAATATTTGTGTAGCACAGGATGAAAGTACAAACGGAAGCCGGCATGCCACGTTTCTAAATATTTAAGTTATAAGTCGAACTATCAAATTTTACAGTAAAATACATTTTTGAATTTTAGCTGCATGGTATCCTTTTCTTTCCACTTTTAGCTCTTTTCTGCCCATGGGGGTTCTTGCCCACATGCACGTGACATGCAGTACATGTCCACACTCCATCGACACCCCCACAAACAGCTATCCCTTGGCCACCCTTGGACGTATGGAGTTACATCTGTGGTGGGGGTTCCCCCTTGGAGAATGTAACGGGGACAAGTGATCCATCGGCCCAGAAAATGGGGTCAGGGGAGTTTGAGCAGGGAATTATGGGGTCTGGACACCTGGGGAATGATCTAGAAGAGGGGCACAGGCTCCTGCTGGATCTATCCCCTTGACTCTATAAACTCCTCAATTGGTAGTGAGGGGAGAAGCAAAAAGAAGGTCAGAAAGGGGACTTGAAAGAGCAGGATGCAGAACAGGTGTCTTCGTTGCTTGTGTTTAAGAATGCTCTGGTTTATTATATTTTTTATTTTTTTATTATTATTTTTTGAGACAGAGTCTTGCTCTGTCACCCAGGCTGGAGTGCAGTGGCGGGATGTTGGCTCACTGCAACCTCTGCCTCCTGGCTTCAGGCAATTCTCCTGCCTCAGCCTCCAAGTATCTGGGACTACAGGCATGTGCCACCATGCCTGGCAAAATTTATTTTTGTATTTTTGGTAGAGACGGGGTTTCAGCATGTTGGTCAGGCCAGTGTCGAACTCCTGACCTCAAATGATCCACCCACCTCAGTCTCCCAAAGTTTTGGGATTACAAGTGTGAGCCACTGTGCCCAGCCTGGTTCATTTTAATAAGCGATAATATATATAGTGTTGTTCTACTTACATTTAACTTTCATGTTTCTAATCTCATTGACTTTTGACAAACATCCCTGTGAGGTAGACAGAAGTTATCACCATAATTTTATAGACGGGGAAACTGAGTTGTAGAGGGGCTAAATGATGCACCAACGCCTCACAATTAGTATAAAGCAGTGGCAGAGCTCACACCCAGGTACTCCCAGTGTGGGATCCCTTCCATTGTACCTGGGCAGGGGCTGATCAAGTTTGCAATAGGCTTCTATACCAGACAGTCAATGCAGTGCTCATGTCCCAAGACTTTTGAATGCTCAAAATGGGGAAAAAACCCTTTTGGGTAACACTTACTTAACTTTCTCAGGCTGAAATGATTAAGGGAAATCCCTCCATATACACCAAGGGCCTAGGTCTAAAGTTTGCATCAAACCCTTCTCTTTAGTGTATAGTATTTTAGGACGTCACTCTGCTCAGAGTGCTTTCTGCCACAGCGAAACATGACGAGGCACTCTGAACCTGGTTCTGTCAGACCCTTTTCCAGTAGTCTTAGGATCTTCTCTATTAAAATAAGACAGTTTCAAATTTGGGGTGTATTGCTTAGCTACTTTGATTCCCCCCTCCCCACGTTTCTATGGCAAAAGTAGAAACAAACCCAAACTAACTATTCCTGTCTTATTGACCCATCTCAGAACCTGATACTGATAATAGTCCAATGTACACATATAGAATGTTTGATCATAAAGCAAACGCACACTGGGCTGCCTTCATCGAAGTCTGGTCTTCCGGAAAGAATCAGATTCTTGCTAATTTGTTTACAGTGTTTGCTCTTGTGGCATGGTCCCACTGGATGGACTCAGTGATTTTCAAGTAAGATTAGTAGTGGGTTCTTTTTTAAAATAAATCTATGTGGAAAACAAGCATGTCACTAATAAAGACAACTAGATTTGTTTTGGAAGAAACAAGGGGATGGAATGCCTAGGCTACTTGCCTAGAACTCAAAGTAGTCAGCCTTCCCCTTACCTCTAGGGGCAGACACTGATGCACCCTAGAATCCCTCTAAACATTGTGTGAAAGTATCAATGTAGCCCATTTATTCAATAGGCAAGTAATTCAGCTTCGAGACATTCAAAGTTTTGTTTTGATAAATCATTGATGTAGGTATATCTAAATCTAGGCTTATAAATCCAAGTTAAAATGTCAAGATCTTGTATGAGATGTGAATAGGCTTTGGTGATGATTTCTATTTGGTCATGGTTGCTATTCTCTTTATCAGTATATTAGAAAAAAATATAACTTTTGCTTCTTTCTCTTGGGTCTTTGTTATTGGATAGGAAGCAGTGGTATCCCAAGAGATATAAATTTATTACAGGATTTCAGTTTTCTTAAGTTTAGCTTACTGCACCTTGAGTTTCAGGGTTCATAGAAATGATCTTTGACATGAACAGATACTAATGAAAAGATGTAAAAATCCATATCATCATTGGTTCCAATAAACAATTGCTATAAACTGTACCTAGTGCAAAGAAAGAATCCTTTAAGATATAACTGCTGTAAAAGTGAAAACTTGTCATTTTTGCCATACTTTACTAGTTTCTATGTGTAGACTTTATATGCCCGTACACATACGTAATCCCTAAGGTCACATTTTGCCACTAATTTATCCTGGGAAGTTCATCAAGAAGTTATACTGTTAGAAGTTAGGTATTTCAAGGGTATAGCATTGGAATTTTAAAACAGCCACAAAAGCTGATTAGCAAGTGGTGCTCTGAAAAATGTCCAGGTCCAGATCATCTTCAAATTTTGTACTTGTGATTTTTCTTGTATTCATGTGTGAGAGAGAAGGTGCAAGGTGGGTTGGAGCCCAGTGAGAGGAATGTAGAGTAGAAAGAAAAATTTTGAGGACTGACTTTTTCAAACTGTACATATATACTATCTGGAGAAACTGATGTGCAGTTCCCCCATCCATCTCTTTGAAAATTGCTACGTGAAATAAAAGATATGTGTTTGGAGTGTGTTATGTGAATATTATGCAAGGGAATGGGGAGACACATACAAAGTCTAATCTTGAGGTTAAATTGAAATTCAGATAGTTCAAAGACTGAATATATTACAGTGTTTCATTATTTTTTCACTTTACTGACATTAGTTAACTTCAGTATATCACTAAATTTTTTTTCTATACATGTAGGAATTTCAGCAGGATTCCAAAATAAGTCTGGTAGCATATCATTTTAAATGATAATAATAATAAAATGGCCAATATATATTTTTGTACTGTGCATTATGCTAAGAATGCTATTTTAAATATGAAAAGGCAACACATATGTTTGCCACCAGAAATTTCTTGTAGGTTGATTATTTAATGCCTAGGGACATATTTTCTATGCATGATTATAAGGTACGGACATGCAATTCCATCATAAACACAAATTGTCTCATATAGAAAGCATATTTAGAAACATGACTCCACATTAACTCAGAGGCTTTCTGTATGTCTAATACTATTTCTGAATTATTTTCTCATTAGAAAATACTGATAGTGGAAAAGTAGTGTCAATAAAACCTGATGTACTATAATAAAATGCAGTCTCATATTACAAATTCTCATAGTAAATGCATCAACATTTCACTCATGAGATATCACTTACTGAGCATGCCAAACTGTTTTGTACCTGCTATAAAACATAACATTAGCAAAATAAAACCCCAAATGGTCAAAACTGATGCCACGAAGTAAATATCCAAAGCTCATAACTGGGATAGTATCTTCAGTCTAACTGTGAGTAATTTGTTCTTATTTTAGACAACTTTTTTACAAAATATTTGTTAAATTTTATAGCACATATCTTTCTCCACAGGAAATTCACTCCCATGCACTTTTAAGATCTACTTCAAAACTCTCTGCTTTAAATTCTTCCTTTATATATCGATGCTGAGCCCTTTAAATCCTGTCCTGGCCCATCCTACCTTGCCAAAATCCAGGAACACAAGCCACATTTTCCGGAGAATAAAATTCTAATAATTGCAATTAGCACACACAAATTGTAATTACTTGTTTATATCTCTACTTCTTTCTCACCTGACAACTCTTTGAAGGCTAAGACCATGTTTTATTTATCTCTGAATCCCTAACATTTAGTACAGTGACTAATACATTGTATAACCTCAATGCATATTTGTTGAAATAAATTGCATTTGAAATAGCATATTACAGATGGAAATGTTGAAAGGGGAGGTGGCAATAGGAATCACAAAAAGTAAGGGCAAACAGTCTGAATGCAAAAAAAAAAAAAAGAGAAACAAAAACTATGAAAATCAGATAACAGAACTCAAAGTTCATTGAGTGTAGGAGAAAATAATTACGTACATTTCAGTAATCCCTCATGGTATCATAGTCTTAAAGCACATTAAAATAATGCTTTTTCATATGGATTATTTGGGATTAAAATACTCTGTTTATAAAGACAGAGAAATGTGTAATGCTTGAGTGAAAAGCTTTAGGTATATAAAAAATTATAAAAATTATCTGACAGTAACAGAAAACTAAAACATTACTAAGCTATTGTTGGCCATAGCTAATGCATAACAAGTCATTGTGACTCAGGTTTGTATAAAGATAAGGAGAAAAATGCTAGTCTTTTAATCACTCAAAGTTTACAGAAACATCTTAAATATAGTAAAGGTGAAAAACATCATTACATTTGATAATCTTGAAAAGAAATACTAGTTCCATAATATGCCACTTCTTTTAAATTTCTTATTAGAAATATTTGGAGTCCATCTCAAGGCACTATGCTGATCCTACACTGCATTATGTTACATCTTGTTTCACATGGCGAATTTGAACAAAAGAAAAAATATTTATGTGGCTTAATAAATCCAGTTCCTTGATCTCACCTTTTTCACAGAATAAAAGCTATTATTAATATTTATATGGGGATGTTACTTTATAAATCTTATGGCTAAAATATTAATCAGTATGTTCAGCTAAACTCTGGTAAAGAGTGCTACTTTCATTTTCAGCAAATGGAAGTAACAGTGATATATTTTTAGCATCTTGGTGACAGACGGGATGGTTTATCCTGGGACTCTTGACAACTGAAGCCACTGCTCTCCATGAAACCCATCTGCAGACCTCTCTTTTGATAATTTAAGCCCATAAACGACACTTCATGGTAGAATTATGCTTCTTCAAAGGCAGTAAAGATAAGTCTTCTCCATAGGTGGTACCTCCTGGTTATCACTAAGGCCATGAAGAGCACAGATTTTTGGAAAAAGAAAAAAAAAAGAGAGAGAATCTAACAGATATATTGGATACCTGGATGTACTTGGTTAGAGGATTCTTCTACCTAGTAGTTATGCCATGCTAGTCTGTCTTTGTCCTTTAAAATCACCCCATTTAAGCACACCATTTCTTTCAAAAAGCCTTCCCTTTTGTTTCCCAGTCTAGTTTAGATCCTCTTTTCTGTTCTCAAAAATCCATGCACACCTCTGACTTAACTCTGTGATATACTGAATTGTCTTATTTATTTCTCTTTTCAATCAGTTGGAATATGCTAAGTGAAGGCAAAAGCCAATTTATTTGTCTTTTTATCTCTAGATCCTAGTAAAGAAATCATCACATAATAGGTTTTCAATAGATGTTTGTACAATTAATAATTACTGACTGGTAAATAAAAAGTTTCTATTACATTACAAATAAAATTAGAGCACCTGATACCAACCCGAAATCTGACAATCATTTGAAAGAGTGTTGTAATATTTAAAAAATTTTATAAAGATTTTGTTTTTTCCTTCTTTCTAACATTAATGTTGTAGGTTCATTTTCTAAAGTAGTTGTGTCTTTCTTAAGGAAGATTCTGGGAACTGTTGTTATGAATTCATCCTAATTATCTGAGAAGCTACTTAAGTCTTTTTTTTTCATTTTCATATTCATATAAGATCCAGGGACTTCTCAAATGAGGATATAAGTGACTGAAAGCTTAGGTCAATAATAAAGCAGAAAAACCATAACAACAGCATGATCCACTTAAAGTGCCTTACCTTTAGCTATATCCTCTTACTGTCCTCTGAACCTACCTTCTAGCTGCCGCCATGTAATTAATTCAACAGTGTTTATCGAATGGCTTCCACAGGGAGGCACTGTTCCAGGTGCTTATAATAATTATTGCACTCTTCAAATCGCCCAAATCTAACATAATGACACGCCAAACCCCATCTTCCTCTGAAACTCTTTAGAAGAGAGTAGATAGCATTTATCATACGGAATATTAATTATTTACTTGTCAGTTTTTTCTTTCATTTTGTGAGTTCCTCTAGGGAAGGGATTATGCATACGCTGCATTCTCAAGACCAAATTCAATAAAAGGTGCTTATATATAATATATAAGGTGCTCAAATTTGTTGAATTAATAAAATTGTGTTTAGCACCATAAAACTAGCATGGATTGTTATGCCAGAACAGTGCTGACAATGAAGACATAGCAGATAAAAACTAAAAGATGATACTTTTAAAAGAAACATATTATTTCAAAAGACATTTACTGATCGTCTATTACATTCAAGACATTTTGGGAAATAAAACCTAAACCAGTTATTGTACTGTTCCTTCAGGGGCTTGTGGTCAGTTGAAGATATGCATGTAAGTGCTCTACTACTCAATCCATTCTGATAAGAAAAGTGGGGATGAATAAATGCAGATTGAAGTGACTTCCAGGAAGACGTAATATTAGAACCAAATCTTGAAAACTAAGTAAGGTTTCACATGGGTGAGGGAAAGAGATATTTCAGGAAGGAAGTATAAATAGTAAAACACACAGTGACATGTCAAGGTTTTTCTGTTCAGGAACATAGAATGTACCCCAAACAAAGGGTGTTAGGTAGAACAAATGTAATCATCATGGCAAATGAAGCTGGAAATTTAAGAGGAGAGACTTCTAAGAAGATACAGAAAATATTTAAGAAGATTCAGAAGATACAGAAAATTTCATATATCCAAGTAACTTAATGAATGTCAACTTACAGCATTTACAGCAATCAAAATTAGCGTTTAAAGTACATCAGCACCTAACTCAGGTGCGAAGTGTACAAACAAAATAGCAGATTTTGAGGTGATGGAGCACACTGGAAGTGAAGCAGTTTTGACTGTTAATGTGTGAACCAGCTTTGTAAAGAGAATGGAAGACAAATGCATATAAAAGACACATCTTAAAATGAGCTGAAGGGTGTCACTTTCAACAAGTAGGCAGGATGAATGAAGTAAAAACACTACCCCACACAAAACAAAACTTTATTTAACAGTAAACAAGAGGTTTAAGGAAGGAGAGCATGAATTAGTAATTTTGGACAACAACATGAGACAAAGACATCAGAATAATATCTTGATGACTTGACGATCTGAGGGACTATATAAATAAAGCCAAGAGTGCATTTATTGCTTTGTACAGAAATCTCTACCAAACTGACTGAAGATTTAGCTTTCTTGCCAAGTGATGAGAAAACAACTGACACATCTATGGAAGAGCAGAGAATACTGATCATAGTAAACCCAGAAAAGGAATTAAAAATAAAAGACAAGTTGAAACTGGATGGTATGCAATGGGGATCCCCTTTCTTAAGTGTTTAATTAGAATTCATTTCATTAAAACACAGTCATAGAAATGCTCCTAAAAGTAATTCTTCTACTGTTATAAGAAACCCCACACCTACTGTCACGCTGATTTTGATAAACACAAATTATTAATCACTTATTTATACTTGATTTTGTTTCATTTTACTTTCTCTTAAAATCTGTGTTTTAGGTACATTATACCTCTTCTTTGTTGAATCCTCACAACTCTAACTTACGCATTAGGTTCTATCATCCTCATAATACAGATAAGAAAGTTGAGTCTCAGAAGTGCTGAGTTAATGCCCAAGATCTCATTGCTAATAAGCTGCAAAGCAGAGGCAAGTCCAGCTGAAATTATGTATACTCCACAGCTTCAAAGGTCCCACGTCCAGAATTGATCTCCCAATTTTCATGTCCCTACCCACCCCAAAATATTCTTCCTGTAGGCCTCTTATTTCATTAGATGACAACTCTACCCTTCTAGTTGTTCAGACCAACAAACTTGGAGTCATACTTGGCTCTTCTGTTTCTCTCAAACTCCACATCCAACATATTAGCAAATTCTGTCTCAACTATCTAGAATCAGACCACTTCACATACTTCACATTGCTGCCCTTATGGTCCAAGTCATTGCCATATATCACATGAAACTGCCTGCTTCCACTTTGTCCACTACAGTTTACTCATAACAGAGCATCTGCTGTGATCCTTTTAAACCTTCATTCAGATAGCACCATTTCTCTGCTCAAAACTTTGTAGTGCCTTCCTACTCACTCCAAAGCAAAGCCCTGGCACTGGCTATTAAAGTTGTACATGATCTGGCCCTGGGCCACCTCTTTTGACTTCTACTCCTGTGACCCTCCCTCTCTGCTCTCTGCCTGCTTACTGTTCCTTGAGTATGAAATCGTGCTTCTACCTCAGGGCCTTTGCACTGCTGTTCCCTTTGTGTGAAATGCTCTTTTGCAGACATCTGCATGGCTTGCTCCTTCACCTGTTCAGGTTTCTGCTCACATATTAGAGAGTTTATCCTTGACCACTGTATATATACATTATTAAGTCCTGATTCACAACTCATCCCATTCATTTTCTCCCTTACCTTATATTGTTCTTTGTAGAACTAGAATCCAGGTTCCATAAAAGCCGAATATGTTTGAAAAAAATAATGTTTAAGCCAGGTGATGTATGAGAAAGATGATCCCACATAGCATACACTAAAGCAATCTCCCACATTTTCTCAGTGAGATACCCTGGGTAACTACTTTTTATATGATAAGTTTTTCATGTGAATTCACTAATACACTCAAAGTTTTAGAGATTGCCTTCTTGAAATATAGGAATCAGAAAAACTGGAAGAAACGTTTTTCTAGCCATAGATTCCATAATAAGACTGACGATATGTATATCCGGCCCATAGACCGAGGTTTACATAAATGCTCCTTCCATCATGAAGCACTGCCTGATCCTTACAGCCTACAGTGTCTGCTACCTCCTTCATATTACAGTAACCCTCTTACTCTGGGGTCATATTCTACTTATACACAAACACACACACATACATACACATAATTCATACATATGTATTTTGGACACACAGTGAGTACTGTGGGGAAACTGGCTCTGTTTCAGCTCCCAAAGGTTCGCACCGTTGGTGTGGGTGTGCATTGTTATGGTTGAGCCTGGGCAGCCAAAATGTGACTCTCAGATGGTTTTGGGGGACACATTAGTAGATGAGAAATCTTAAGAGGACTCTTCATGAGCACTCAAAATACCTCCATAACTGTATGAATCACTGAAGGGAGGCTGTAGGCACTATGTTCTGCTGTGGGACATGAAGCGGTGAATTTGAAGTTCTCATTGATGATGATATGGCCTTGTTTGCATTCCTCAATTGGCGAGGCCTAGAGAAATTTGGGTTATGATAGCATGAGAGAACCACTGATGGTAAAACTCAGAATTAGAGTTAACATCAAATCAAACCATTTCGAAGTTTGCCTGGCATTTGTTCCATTTATCTGTGTCTCTCTGTGGCAACATGAGGAAGCACAGTGAGTTCACTTGATACCTGTTTAGGTGCAGAGAGAAACATGCTTGTAAGGGACCTGCCTTCCATTAATGGAGACTGCTTCTTTATTTAGGATTTAAACAAGCTATGTCTTCTCACTTAGTTAAATGAAACATTTCATGTTTTGTGGGCAGTTTAGCTAGAATCTAACTGTTTTGTTTTCTCAAGGAAAAGCACTCTTATTCCTTCATGAGGGATTAGTTTGATCTGGTACTATTAGACAAAGAAATTATGGAGACAACATTTTTCTGAGTTAATAGGGTTTAAGTCATTTTTTTATTTTGATAGCCTAATATAAACGCTCATGCTACTACAAACATTGCTCCCAATTTAAAAATGAAGAGATTCACCACTCATCTCTTTTCAAGACAGCTTGAAAACACCCTGCTACCTTTTTCCAATTAGCTTTCTAGCTTTACTGAGTCCGATCAAGAGTTTTGAGCTGTGTCTCTATGTTTATTTACATGTTTCAGAGAAATGTTCTCAGGTGCTGTCTTTAGAAGCAGATCAAGATAGAGCTTACTCTATTACAAAAAGAAGTTACTGAAAATTTCAAAATCTTTTAGGCACTGTTTTAGGTACTGGGCATACCACCATGAATAAAACAGACTATTGTTTGCATAATATTTGCATAATATTTCTGCATATTATGGGAAGGACACAGGTAAACATAATATTTATAGTGTTCCAGGTGGTGGTGGTGCTATGGAGAACAACAAAGCAGGAAGAGGGATGAAGAGAACCAGAGTTGGCAGGGATGAGCCTGTGCCTTTAAGTAGGTTGGTCAGTGATGGCCTCAGTGAGAAGGTGACATTTTAGCAAACGCCTGAAAGCAATGCAGGAGTAAGCCATTTAGATATTTGGGAAAAAAAAAAACCAAAACCCAAGAGCTTTTTAGGCAGAAGTAAGTAAGGAGGTCTTGAGGCAGGAAGCTGCCTGGGATGTTCCATAAACATCAAGGAAGCCAGGTAGCTGGAACAGAATAAGCAAGGGTTGGGGGGAATGGAAGAAGTGATGTCAGGAGCCACAGGGAAAGAGCTGGCAAGGCGGGGAGCCCACATGCTGTAGGACCATTGGGATAACTTTGCCTTTGATTCAGAGTTAGAGGGAAAGTCACTGGAGAGCTCTGAGGAGAATTGAGCCATGATCTCACTTAGAGTTTATATAATAAGAACCACTCTTGTTGTTTTGTTGATAGACTGTAAGAGAGCCAGGGTGGAAGCAAGGGTGCTGCCATTTGTGCTGACTACACAGCTGATTATCATTATTCATGGTAGTGATATTCCATAAAATCACTGCAAACACTGAATTCACTGATATTCAATCATTGTTCCTACAAGAAATTCAGGGTTACGGGAGGCGGAGCTTGCAGTGAGCCGAGATCGCACCACTGCACTCCAGCCTGGGCGACAGAGCGAGACTCTGTCTCAAAAAAAAAAAAAAAAAAAAAAAAAGAAATTCAGGGTTAGGTTTCTGTGAGGCTTCGGTCACTACATTTTCATCAACAGATTAACCCGTAAACTTGTTTTATGCATGTTTCTGTTTATAGAAGGCTTATTTAATATATATTGTGGATGCACAAACATTAAGCTCATGGCAACAGCACTATAACTCAAGTGTGAATGAGCTTATTGAACACACATATTTTCTCCATAAGACACACCACAGCCTTCTTGCACTTAGGAATATCAGACAGCACGTCAGCACTATTCAGTGTCATTTTAAAAAGCAAAGTCACCAACTAAAGAAAGCACGAAAATGCAAAAAACATGACACTGAAAAAAGGATACTTGTTTACTGCATGAGAGCTAAAACAAGATGGTAGAATATCACCTTGTTTGACCTCAGCTGGAAACTTAAGCATCAAGCAACTCAAATTTTCACCACTCTGTGCATTTCTGCAAATGACCATGAAAACAATGCAAGAACTGATTTGGAGGTTATGAATTACTTTTAGTGAGTAAGCAAATTCTCAGATGCAGAATCGTGAATAATGAGGATTGACTACTACATTTTGTTGGGATGCAATTCTCCATTTCATTTCTGCATATCTGGGGACAACTTTCATCCTGGACTCTTTTCAAGGATGTTTGTATAGCCAACACATTTGGGAGATAGTAGTACCTTTCTTCAGGTGTGAGGTCAGTTTTTTGTCTTTTTTTTTTTTCCCCCTGTGGATAAGAGAGATAATATCTCCCTCTGGGGCAGTGTTTGGGCAGGTTTTCTAACAGACTCAATGTAAGATTGGGGGCTTTCTAAATGCCCTCTGTGAGCAGGATCCATCTGCGCCTGCCTTTGTATTATCTGCATGGGCTCTGGAGGCAAGGGGAACTGGTGAAAACATAAGGCTCATGCTGCCTGTGCTATGCATAATAAACTCTTGTTTCTGACCCAGGAGTCTTGAGTCTTCTGTTAGCATCTATGAAACCGTGGCAGGCTAACTTGGTAGCTTGCAAGTCATATAAGATCTCAGACTGTCACAATTTTTGTCATATTTATAATTTTAAACTTTGATTCTTAAAAATATTTTTAAACTTTTACTCACATGTTGTGGGGGAGGGAGGCAGATACATGACTACTGCTCCATTTGATAGAGAGTATTTCTCATATTTCTTGATAGAAGATTCAATCAAAATAATAAGATAAGGCATTTACTCCATAATCATTTCTAAGACACAAATGTATATTTGAATTAAATCATACCTCTCTGACTTCCTTTTTTTCTCACTATGAAATTATAAAAAAGGCTCCTTTTTCTGACTTCAAGCACCTGTAATATAAAACTTCTTTGGGTGACTACATGTATCTACTGGTATATCAAAATAATATCATTTCAATGTGGTTTCACTTTAAAATGGTATAATTTGAGAACTAACCATAATTTTACATGTATAGGAGCTGTTTTGACTGAGTTAGCATTTTAACTCAGTAAATGTAGCTAGAAAATGTACTCAGTAACTAGTAAATGTAGCTAGAAATACAGGATACTCCCCACTTTTCACATGCGGATATTCTTTATTAGAAATAATTCATATGGATAATGTTCTTAAATTCAACTCTAATTATTTAAGTCTTCTTTTATAAAAAAAATTTTTTTTAGAAAAGCCTCCAACCCTGGATCAGAAAAAAAAAATCACTAATAGTGCTTTATTTTTGACACTATTATCATACCAATGCTGGTATTCATGTAAAATAATGAGTCACATGAAAGCAATTTTTAAAAGTAAATTAGAGATTCCATTATGAAAAGAGGGCATTAAAACCTTAATTGAAAATGATATAATACAAAAGGGTCAGATCTTACATCTTCATGAGATTTTCACTTTAAGAACTAGGTCTCCCATCTTCAGTACAGAGTCCTCTTAACAGTGAAGCTTAATTTAATATTTAAAAGAGACTGAGAAACCAATGGAAATTCCCACTGATGACTCAGCTATGTTTGGGTCTGCAATCTGCCTATTAAACCTGCATTATATCCCTTCTTCCTGATGTCTTATTCTAGTCTGCCAATCATTCACTGCAGGGAAATTTATGGCAGAATGCAAAATCTAAAAAGTCTGAAAAAGGGAATATAACCTTCCATTCATCATCCCTTCTTAAGACCTGACATCTATCAAATTAAAATTTTCTCTTTTAATTTCAGAACTTTTTATTTGTCAAATTGAGTTTTAACACATATATTTTTTAAGTTGAATATGATATGACGAACATAACCAAAAGATGTATGGGAAAGAATACTAGTAATTCATTGGTGAATATAAAATCTGTGTCTCTCAGCCTATACCCACAACAGAGCCAGGTGTGACGACAACTTTATAAACAAGCAGTATTCATCTGGTCCATATGTGCCCATAAGTGTGAGACCTCCAGCCTCTGTAAATTTCCTTTTAATTAATTCTGGGAATCACCTGTGCACATTTTACACGCACTTCTGGACTTTGAGATGTCATATGGCCCTTTTACTTCCAGTTTTTGGCACTTTTTTTTTTTTTGCCTGATTCTAAGACCTTTCAAAACTTGGAAGCCTGGTAAACATGCCTCCTTAACTTAGCTGTTGCTGCCACTGCTGCTAAATTGCTACGCTAGACTGTCTTCCTGGTGACAGGGCTGCTGGCTGCTATTGGGCTGGCTCTGCCCTTAAGTCCATTAAGGCCTCCATTCAAATGCTTGCTCCAGGGCCCTGGAGTCTCCCCAGAAGTGTGGAGAAAAACTTATCCTCTGGGCCATGCTCTGCTAACTGATTACAAAGGTTTGTTAACATGTGCTCTCAAGTTCTTGCACAAATTTTGAGTAAAAATAGTTTTTTTCAGTTGCTTTGTTCAGTTTCCCTATATAAAAACTATTCGCTGGAGATTGAACACTATGAAATTCTAAAATTGCTCTTACCCTCTAATAATGGGGGCAAAACTATTCAGCCAAGCATCCTCATCCCTTATGACTCATTCATTCTCTAGAGAACTACTCAGAATCTGAAGGCAATATAATGCTGATGGCTTATTTTGCCAGTCATTGAGACTGGTAATAGTAGAGTGGATAAGAGCACGGACTCTGGAGCCAGACTATAAGGGTTTGAATACTAACTCCATTATATACTGCTCTTGTGATCTTGGGTAAGCTACTTAAGTCACTTAACCTCTGTAATCTCCAGTTTTTTTAATTTGTAAAACACGGTAGTTGCAAGTAACAAGAGGTATATAAAGGTCTTAGAATAGTGCTTGGTGATAGCATGCCTTACATTGGCCTTTGCTATTAAAATTATTTAAATGGTATTATTTCAATATTAAATAAGACCTCTTTATTAATTTCTAAAATTCCTATAATTTTCTACTAACTTCTGTTGATGCTCCAAATATGTCTGTTTAATTGTTATCTTTGTCTATTTTTGAAACCTCTTATTCACCCCAATGTACTGTCATCCTATTTCAATTACCTACCAGCTAAAGTCATTTAAATTAGTCCAACAGTTCAGTCTAAAATGATAGGGCTTATTTGATGCTCTAAGACTGATTAAAAATACCATTATTACAAATGTTGCCCTAAGATACAAGTGGCAAACATAAAACCTTGTTTTTTGCTTCTGAAAATTCCTATCACTGTTGTTGGAAGAAGGTAAGAGCAATAACCTTTTTGAACAGGATCCCAGTGGAAGTAGAAATGAATGGTCCATTTCAGCTCAACACTCATTCTGAAAACAATCCAGGTCACTGACTCAGTACAAATGAAGTTCCTCTCTGCTTCAACTCAATTACTAATGAACATCTTGATTGCCCTCAAAAGTAAATTGGCAGCTGTATTGGGTTCTACAAGAAATTTGTACCTTAGGCAATCCAGCTATAGACTCTGTCCTCAATGTAGCTTGGAGACAGTCCCCCAAGGAGATGCTTAAGTAGAACATTTTGAGTAAGAACTCAACCACCGAAAACAAACGAACAAATAGAACTAGTGGTTTGAGTTTGAGTTCTTTGAAGTTGGGGCAGAAGTGACTGGAAGTAGAGGGTTCTGTTTTTTTTTTTTTTTTTTTTTTCCCCTAAATCTACGCTTGAGCCTTTGGTGCATAGGTATGAATCAAAGAGTGTAGTATTACTTGGTTTTTTGTTTGCTTGTTTTTATGTGTGTGCATGTGTGCATGTTTTTGCCCAGGATGACATTATGATAGAAAGATTTATGTCCCATCAAATCGAATAGTTCCATGATAGAGTATTTAAAGTAGAGAAAAATTTTAGGATTTGGTGGGAGCTCTTCTATAACTCCAGAGCTCTGTAACAGTGGTTCAAAGTTGTTTAGTCAATCTACAGTTTAATTTCAGTATTCACTCCTTATTTGTTAAAATATGTACAGTATCCTAAGTATTACATATGATATACAATATTCTAAATATATTAAAGTATTATAATTATTAAGATAAATTAAAGTGAGTTTCTACCAATATACAAATACCTAAGAAGTAGAAGCAGAGATTTATAAGGAAATACTGTGTGAAAAGAAATAAGAATATGAATAAAATATCATCTGAAGGTAGGGCTAGCTAATGAATTTCTTGTTCTTAAATAGATGTTATCAATGCATATTATCCCAGGTAGAGTTACTAAAATGCCAGACTTTCTATACATACCACAGGCCCAGAACATACCAACTGATAACACATTGACACCTTTTCCTCCTAGGGCAGTAAACCATCTTATCACACTGTTAAAACTACCTGAAAAAACAAACTCATGTGAGCTTGTTTGAAATTGTGGATACTGTTAAAAAGTCCCAAGAAAAAAATTGAACCTCTTATGGAAAATGCAATTGAAATGACAGCTGGAATTATTTGTCTTTTTTTTTTTTTGAGGCAGAGTCTCGCTCTGTCGCCCAGGCTGGAGTGCAGTGGCGCGATCTCGGCTCACTGCAAGCCCCACCTCCCGGGTTCACGCCATTCTCCTGCCTCAGCCTCCCAAGTAGCTGGGACTACAGGTGCCCGCCACCACGCCCGGCTAATTTTTTGTATTTTTAGTAGAGACGGGGTTTCACCGTGTTAGCCAGGATGGTCTCGATCTCCTGACCTCGTGATCCGCCTGCCTCGGCCTCCCAGAGTGCTGGGATTACAGGCATGAGCCACCGCACCCAGCCTATTTGTCTTATTTGATATAGGTATTTGCATGTTGATGAATAGGCTAAATTTACTTTATTTAGTAACAGACATAATCATCTGTAGTAGATCTAAGCTGACAATAATTTTTCAAAAATAGCAAATAGGTTAATTAATACAAACAAATTACCTAATATATTTTAGAGCTTTTCTTGACCCCCAATCTTCACACTTTATGGTACTTATTATTTTCAATGCCCCCATAGACTGTGGAATATAATTAAGGTTGAAAATATTTATTTCTTCAATGCAAAATGAATTTAAATAGTTCCCACTTAGACAAAATACATTCATCTGTTCTAATACATTAAATAGAGAGAAACACTTTACTAGAATGACTACTGACTCCAGTAAACAATTATTTTTTTCTCAGAAAAAATAATTGACTCCTAGAATTAATTATTTTTATTATTATCAAATAAAATGGATATTTTAATAAAATTGTTAATGTTTTAAATTTGCTTTGATGTACTGAAGATACATTTATATATATATAAAATGTTTTTATGATATATATTGCATAACTTTTGAATTCTTTTAAGTATCTCAGCATTTTAATATTCAACAAGGTATGGCTTTTAATATAAAACTTGTTTATGAATTTGAAAACTATGCTAATGAAGGTATTTTTTAAATTAAAAAATGCTTTCTGAATCCCATTGGTGTATATATCACTGTAATGACTTTTCTGAGTGTACATCTAGAGTTATGCTATTAGTCATATGGTACATAAAGAATCAGTATGCATCAAAAAGCCATTAATATTTGTAAGAAGTTCCAAGACAATGAGTAGGTGGGACAATGAGGGATTTAGAACAATTTAAACTGCCTAAAGTTTTCCAAATGTAATTTTAATATTTTGTTATAAAGATTCAAACAGAAATAAAAGAGTCAGCCTTAATTTGAGGACTTAATAACATTCAGATTAAACACAACATCTTTAGAAAGAATTAAATCTTATGTCTAGAAATAGAGTAAGCAAGTAGATGACCTATCTTTTGGCTTTTACAGTTTTCTTACTTTATAATTTCTTCCAGTTTTGATAATTACTCTTCATCATAACTTTCTTTTTTAAAAAAAAGAAACTGATTTTCCAAACAGTGGATCTGTTAGAGATATTTCATGTCCAGCATAATTTCTTGAATATTACTTTAGGAAAATATGTTGAGAAACATATGAAGTGAAGCAAATTCATAAAGTTATATAATTGCCCCAAAGACAAGAGCAACACAGCTTAGATTTTTCTGTTCTACTGATCTGTGGCATTAGTAAAAATGTTTTAGATTTTTGTATTTTATTAATTTACTTTTGGTAAGAGGTTTGAAAACTAATTATTATGGCTTATTTAATTTTCTTATCTTATGCTTTATGCAAGTCTTGAAATTTGAGGAATTCTAAGGAAGGGCCATCTCTATCGGCAGAGAAGTTCCCTGATTCCCAAGTGGATTTCTATGGTACTTATCTGGTGTTCAGTTCTGAAGTATGGGTAAGATCAAAAGGTAGAGAAAAGAGCAGCCAAATGGGGCACAGGTCTTCTTTCAGATGACATGCTCAGTAGTTTATCAAGAATGATAAAGGATCTGGATTTCTAATTAGTTTCTCATAGTTTTTATTATTTTTGGTCAAAGCATGTGTTTTTATTGTTATTCAGTAGGGGATTTCATGCTAAAATTTCTATCAGTGACAGCATCCATTAGCAGAGTCTACTTAAATCCCCGGTTACTGGAAAGGAAGTATGTGATACTCACTTATTCACTGACATTGGGGCAGTGGAATTTTCTCATTCGGCTCCTTATCATTGTCAAAAAATTTCCAATCCTTTTTTCGAATGGGTTTTTGAGTTCTGTATGTCTATTTCGTAATCCTACATTTTGTTGGCATTTTAAAGCATCCATTTATATGCATTTATTCTATTTTTATTCTCTTGTATCTATTGTTTTACTAGGCAGTTTCAATATTCTGGTACTACATAAGTTTTTTTTCTCCTTACTCAGGCACTGTAGTCTGTAATAATAGCAATCAAGGCAGTTCATTCTGACAAATGTGTGTCAGAAAAAGCCTGCTGTGACTTTGAAATATTGCAAGTGACTGATAACATAATGTGTGAAGCAGAATAAATGCATACAAATGGAAGTTTTAGCTGAGCAGTCAAAGTATGAACTAAATACAGCATCAGAACTCGGCCCTGAAAGCTCTCAGTGCCAGTGGTTACAATGGTGAATTACTAAATGCACTCTGCAAAGTGTTTTATGAATAAAGCAGGGGCCAGAGTTTTATCATTTCTCTTTGTGCATGGGCTTCTACTGGAAGCAAAATGAAGTGACATTCCCTTAAAAATTTTCTGGTATAGAAAGTCACACATGGTTTAAGAAGAAACTAAATGCAGTAAAGGGTAGTTGGGAAATATGATGAGAGAGAGAAAATGATCGTGGATATGAAAAGGCTGGCCACTAGACAGACAGACATCTGGGCTACAGTAAGTCCACTTATTAAGAAACACCCAGGAAATAAAAGAAAAACCTTGACTGGCAATTTGCTGAAACCTATCTTTATTGTTGAAAAGCTTACTGACATTTAAAATGGAGTGCTTTGAAGAAAAGGATAATAAAATAAATCCTTCTAATATTTGAACATTGCGTAGATGGCAAATAAAGTTTTCCCATGTGTGAGACTCACTGACTTTATATGCTTCTTGCTAACTCCTACTTGTCCAAAGATAGAGCTCCTAAGAAAATCAGACATACTGACTATGTATACTTTCCAGCAGAGATTATACTCTCATCTCAGAGAGTAACCACATCTTTCATGCACTAAAAGTAGGTTGTTGAGACAAAGAGATTGACTAAGCAGTCAAACTAGTGGGTGGTAAAAATCTCTTTTCTTTCCCCCCATTTCCACTCATTCTTCTGCTCCTCCTTTCCTAATCCTTTCTCTTAGCTAACTATATTTAGAAGGCAGCTTACTCTTCTTCAGGGATGTCAAGGCTGGAGATGCAAGTTAAGAGGGTTTGTGAGTATTGTGTTGGCAATTTTCACACATACAAAATAGCACACTGCTGGTAAGTGTTTAAATATAGGTATTATAGAATGTGCCTCAATCCATGTTCTTCTTAGAAGTGTGAATTAATTTAGCGTTCTCAGGTTTCAGAGTTCAAGAGTAAAAGCCTGAGATATGCTGGAGTTGGCAGGTGCCTTAGGAGAAGTTGCCAAATATATTAACTAATAAAAACGGAATTTGCCTTCTCTTACAAATATGGCTATTATGAGAAGACTAAGCACTGGGGTGGAAATGTGACAGCGTGGAGGAGGCTCAGAGATTGTTCTAACAACTTTGTTCTCATATTGTTCTTTTATTATAACTCAAATTTACTTTTCCAAACTTTTTTCCCCCATTTTCACTGTATTTTAGGTTGGTATCATCTCTCATCTAGATTAAATTTCTAACTGGTCTCCCAGTTTCTAAGAGTCTTGCTCTCAGACAACTAACAATCAACACTGCAGCCAGAGTGACTTTTATAAAATGTAAGCTTTTTATATTCAATCTCACTTAAAAACCTCTGGTGGCATCCCTTCATGCTCAGGATCGAGTCTGAACTCTGGCCAGGCATCTCAGGCCCTTCTCAATGAAGCCAAGAAGTACCCATGTCCTTTGTGTATCTTCCCAGGCTCATTTGCTGCCACTTCCTGATTAATACTCCATTCGAAGTGGTGCCTCTTGTTCCAGTACTTTTTTTTTTTTAGCATTTACTGTCATTCATCGACTGTATTAATTTGCCAGGGCTGCCATAACCAAGTACCATGGACTCGTTGGCTTGAACAAGAGACATAGTCATGTGTTGCTTAATGACAAGGATGTGCTCTGAGAAATGTATCTTTAGGTGATTTTTGTCATGGTATGAACATTATGGAGTGTAGTTACACAAACCTAGACCGTACAGCCTACTACACACCTAGGCTATATGATATAGCCTATTGTTCCTGGGTTCAAACCTGTACTGCATGTTACTATACAGAATACTATGGGCAATTGTAACACAGTGATAGGTATTTGTGTGTCTAAACATAGAAAAGTTACAAGAAAAATGCAGTATTATAATCTTATGGAACCATTGTTTTATATGCAGTCTGTCATCGACCAAAACGTCACTGTGTGGTACATGACTGTATTCATTTTCTCACAGTTCTGGAAGCTGAAGTCTGAGATCAAGGTGCTGGCAGCATTGATTTCTTCTGAGATATCTTGTTTACTTTATAGATGGCTGTCTTCTCCTTGTGTCTTCACGTGGTCTTCCCTCTGTGCATGTCTGTATTCTAACCTCTTCTTATAAAGACACAAGTCATATTAGATAGGGCATGCCCCAGTGACTTTTTTAAACCTTAATTACATTTTAAGACCCTGTATTCAAACATAGTAACATTCTGAGGTACTGGAGGTTAGGACTTCAAAATTTAGCCCATAACATTAACCAACATCAATTGTTCTTTAAATAATCTTTCCAGTATCAATTCCACTAGGAAGCTTTCCTGATACTTTTCACCTGAGGTCTACACTGCTTCCCTGTGGTCCCAAAACACCTATCACACCAAACAGAAAATAGCTCATTCACTTGTTCACCTTTCCTTCTAGAGAGCAAGAGGTTTGGAGGCTGGGGTTGTGTATAGTTCAAAGCTATAGCTCCACAGCCTACCATAGTGTCTGGCATTTAGTAGGTGGTTAACAAATACTCGTTAAATGGGATGAAACACTGCTAGTTTGTATATATATTTTTCTATCTCTTTTCAAACAAGTTCATATTAACTTGAAACATATTAAGCATAATGCATGGCTGAATGTACCAGTTTCAGCATATATGTTCTTTTTAGGTTGACTTAAATTTTCATTGCCTTTTAAAAGTCATTTTTCATATTAGGCTCATAGTGTGACTGCATCAAAATAGGCATACAAGTGGGAATATTGAGGTGATGCAAGGTCCCCATTAAATGCTCCGCCTAACAGCAGCTTCATGGATTTCCAAAGTGTAAAGATGCAGAAGAAAGGGAAGCTTAAGGATTCAAAGATGCGCTTTACCAGGTGTTTCATTGTGAAGCCTATCAGCTGTGTACAGTATATGCTCCACCAAGTGACCACATCCTTTTGGAGCTCTTCCTGTGAAATTTGGCAGTCCTGAATTTTAAATCCTATGTTATAGAAAGAATAACTCTCTTGTGCTGCCTACAAAACTGGTCCTGTACACAAGGTCATCTTTGGTGGAAAGGAAATGGAACAGTCTAACCCGTAGGAAACACATGAAGTGGTTGTTTGCTGTGAGGGATAAGATGGATTTTCAATGTTGGCAAAAGATACGAGAAACTCTGAAGGGAGTATGAATTGGCTCACTATTTAAATATTTCCTAAAGGGATTTCCCTACCATCTTTTGTGAGGTGATGCAGAATCTGTGTGCTAGAGGTAGCCAGTTTTCAGAGAAATGAATTTGTGCAGAGTGGTTACAATGGCTATTTGAGACCTCAAAAGGTCACCTTCACATCTGAGTAAGACAAGTCTGATCATTTCGCATTCAGTAAACTGACTCTAGGAGCCTTTGTTTTCAGAATGAGTATTTTTTTGCAGTATGTATATAAAATATTTTAAGGGACAACTCCTTTTAAACCTTTCAGTTTGTTCCCCTTCTTATTTTAATCAATGATAACAGGGAGAAGCTTTGCTTGAAGAATTTTTTTTAAAGCTTTTCTTTGAACAGGCTACTTTTCTCATTTATTTCTTACATTTTTCTACATGAACTGAAGGTCAAAAGAGTTCTTAGATTTAAACTAGGACATAGCATTCTGCATAAAACATTCCAAAGGACTTTTTTTAAGTGTAAGGAATCTAAAAAGCATTTGCTTAGAAACTCCTGTGTTTCACACACCACTATACAAGCACTGGGTTGCTTTAAAAAGGAATTAAAGCAAAGGGTCTTGTACAGCAAGTTGGTTGCACATTTCTCATTTTTGTGCCCCTTTTTCTAGACTGAATCTTTGCACAGTAATTTTGAGTAAGGGATATGCATTCCAAGACTTTCAAATTTCAGGAAAAAAAGTTGGAGGATTGATAGAGGTTGCTCAATTTTTATTTTGTTGAGGTATTTTTTAAAAAATCTATGCTTTTTCATAAATAAAATAACATATAATTCCCCAAATATAAAAAGGATATAATCTCAGAAAAAAATCACAGTTCTTTTCATTGAGGTAATTGAGTTAACATCTGATGATTTTGTCCTTATTTTTTTTCCCACTTCCCAGTGAATTTTGGAACATATCCTCAGGGCTACTTTCTATCTGTGGAAAGGCATTGGAAGTTGGCAATAAAGGTGGCTGGATTTCACCTCAGGGACAGGCTATTTAAAGTGAGATAGGAAATTGAGTAGGAGTTAACCAGAGGAAGTGTGAGCCTAGGAATCAAGGCCCTCACAGAAGCAGGCACCAAGAGTACCCTAGTGCCTTGGAATGCAGATGGCGAGCTGGGTCAGGGAGGTGGTGGTGGGGGAAGGCATATACAAGGCGAGCTGGGGGAGGAACTTTGTAGGATTCTTTTTATCTATTCTGTTTTTCTTTTTTTATCTTCATAGTGCCTGATTCAAAACCTATGTAGCTAGTCACATTCTGAACATCATAATGTTTTGGAGATGGACTAGGATTTCGGAGTTATAAAGTTATGTGACAGAAAGAATTACACAAGACTGGTAATAGGGAAGTCTGGGATTTTCTGTAATTCTAACTCTGTCAGGCTGTACCTGAATGACTCTGGCCCATTCATCTCTCCTCTCGGAGACTTCATTTCCTCACAGTGACCTGGATAAAGACGGCTTTGAAACAGATGATAAATTATCACTCTTAGTTTTGAGTTTACGGTTCTGTGATTTTAAGTTATCAAGAGACCTATAGACTTTATGGTGTGATGCAGGGAGAAAATACTAGGAGTATAGCCTTGGGAATATAGCAGGAGACTTGTTTTCCTTCTTTAAGTGAAAAAAACTTTTCTTAGTAAGTTCTTCTTCACCGTCCAAGAAAACCAAACAAGCTTTAATGACTATAAAAGGCAAAGTTTTTATTGTCAAAGAATTATTATGTTAATAAAAGAAAAAAATAAATGAAACTTTACTGGGATAAGGAGAGTGGCCAAGTAGGATATTGGCTTAGGTGAAAGTCTGAAAGACTGCTACCCAATGCATTAGTTAACATCATGTTGTTGATTTCCTATAGGCAAAGCACTGTTTGAGACATTAGGCCAAGTTAGAGAAATGAGTTGATCAATAAGAAGGATTCTATACAGGCAAAAGGAACAACAAGCACAGAACGATTTTAAAAATCATGTGATATGGTCAAAATAGCCGTTAAAAAATGATTTTGGTTGTTGAAGATGATATCATGGTTGATCAACTAGAAGAAAGGAAATAAGTGGAATTGGGGAATATTAGTTCAAAAAGAAATTAGAATGTCAGTCTGTTGTATAATTTAGGTTTATTGATTCAGTGCTAAAGTATTTATCCTTTGTGCTAAGCTTTGCTTTATAATCTATAAGACAGGCACAATAATCATTCTCTCAGTGATGTTTTGCAAGAATTAAATAAAATAATGTAGAGTAGTAGCAATTGTATGTGTTTGCATATGAAATCCAAAAAACATGGTAAAAAAAAAGAGAATAAAGAAGCAAGAAAAAGATGCAAGGGAGAGAATAAGAGCAAAGAAGTCAAAGACCGTGTATTACAAGAGTGGTTCTCAAAATGTGGACTAGATCTAGATCAGCAGCACAGCATCACCTGGAACTTGTTAGAAATAAAAATTATACATGCCTACTAGACCAGAACCTCTGGGGCTGGAGCCTAGAAATGTGTTTTAACAGACCATTCAGGTGATCCTGATGCTTGGCTAAAAATGGAGAACCATTGTGTTACAGTGAGGAACCACAGGATAAGCGGAAGCAGTCTATAGCAGCTGTTTATTCTCTCATTTAAGAAATAGCCCTTCAACAATGGCTTTGTACAGAAATTGCTCGAGGTCTTGAGTATGTACAGATTTCATAGTTTGCTGTCATTACTTATAAGGCATGCTTCTAGTCATTTCTTTACTAAAGCCTCTTCCTCTTTTTTCCTCTAATATCAGTCCTTGGGGGCTTTGTTCCTTTTTCTCTGCACATAGTTTCTCTTGATTTTTCCTCGTTTTACTTTTTACTGATAAATCCTAAATCTATACTTCTCTTCTCCATCTTACCCAACCTTCTGTCTCATACGTTCCACAGTTTTCAGACTTCTTGATGTCATTACAAATTCAACATAGCTAAACCAGTATTATACTCTTCCTTCCCATACAATCCCCCTTCTCATGTTCCTGTTTATAATTTTCCAACTGAGTTTATGGTATCATCGCTCTTTCTATTTTCATTTAACTAGAGCAAACTGGTTAAGGACATGACAGCTGAACTCAGATTTCTCTGGATTCAAATCCTAGCTCAGCCATTTATTAACTATAACTTGAGTAGCTACTCTATGTGTCAGTGTCCTTGACTATAAAGTGAAATGATAATAGCAGCTCTCCTGGGGTGTTATAAGGACTAAAGTAGTCCATGTAAAAATTTTAGAAGAGTAGCTGGCACTTAATAAATGTGCAATAAATGATAGCTATTTTATTATGGGTGTTCTTTTTCATTTGTTCCTTATATTCTCTACTATCTGTCAATCCTTTCTTTAGATTAGTTGTAGGGAATGTTATAGTATAGGTATGGTATAGTATAGTATACCTTCCAACGTTTCTTCCATCCCATTAGGTACGCAGTCTAAGCCATCAGTATATATTCTTGTGTGGATCTGCTCAGTCCGTGGTAAACCTGTGACCTAAGAAGATGAACTGATTTGGGTAAACATACGACCTAAGATGAACTAATTAAGCTGAAGAGACAGAGTTATATTAATCTGTTTCTGCTTGAGAGGAGAGATTTCTCCTGAATGAGAACAAGGAACTATATTATCTCTGTCCCTGTGGTCAGGATACTTCTGTCACAAGGCGGGTCTGCCTGAGGACAGTTTTGTCTCACTCACCATGGATGGATGAGTATAGAGGTGAAAAGAACTTCGGTTCTTGAGAACATTGTTCTGTTGAACCTCCGAATTGAGCAATCATGGAGCTCATTCTATCATTAAATACGTTGCTATGTGAGATAAATTTCTTAGGAACATTTGATTTCAGATTTCCTTTCTTACAGTCAAAAGCATGTAATGAAGTCATTTGCCATACTCATTCCTAGAATTTAGGAACTTTATAAAAAGGTGCCTATTTTTTTCTGCTTCAATTCTCTTCCCACCCACTTCAGTGTATCTCTCAGATCATTTAAGCAACCCTTAATAACTACTAATCTCTAACATCATCAAGCTCAAAGTCCTTCATCGAACACAGAAATCTTTCATAAGTACCTTCTACCTTTCAAATTGTAATTTTTATTTTTTTGTTTTCTCCTGTATTTCACATTTATACATCTGTTATAACTTAGATTAATTTGTCTAATAAAAATCTTAAGCTTACTAAACCTAAAGCTGAGGTATTAATTTCCCATGTTTGTTAACCTACTTTGGGTTCATGCTTGACCAGCTCAGTTAATGATACCATCACCCATTTATTTGTTCAGAAAATAAGCTTATCCTGATTTCTCTCTTTACCTCACCCATCATATCACACCCAAACAGTTTCCAGTCCTATCAGTTTCACAGCTATGATAGACCTGTAGCTGCCACTTTCACATCTCAATTACAGCACCCTAGACTAAGCCATCACCCTCTCTCTCCTGGATTACTGCATTGGCTTCCTAACTTCTCTTACTACATTCACTCTTGCTCACTGCCTCTGCTGCACTCTCTCCTTCTCACTATATATCTTTCTCTACTTTAAGAGCCAGAGGTAATAAATGCTTCTTTAAAAATTTCCAATGGCTTGTCTTTGCTATTAGAACAAAGTCTTAAGTCTTTACTATGTTTTCCAAGGTTCTATTGTATATCTGGGCCCAACTAACTCTTTAATCTCCTTTTATATGACTGCCTTGTTTGTTCCCTCTCTTTGAGTCAACATTGGCCTCCTAGTCCTTCCTTAAACACTCCCAGCTTGTTCCCAATGCATGGCTTTTACATCTGTTGCTTCTTATGCATTGGATATTCTTCCTCCAAAATTTCCATTTGAGATTGTAATAAAATGTTCCTTCCTTTGGACAGTCTTCTGTGTCCCACCCCCACGCTGATCTATCTTTATTCTCTGTCCCAGTTATATTTTCTTTAAGGCAAATTTTCCAATATAAAATTATCCCATTTATTTTGTTTTCTTATTTATTGTCTGCATCTTCCTCTGACTTTCTAGTAAAATGTAAGCTTCAGGAAAGCAATAATCTTGTCAGTCTTGTTCACTGTTTTATCTCTAGATAAATCAAAGAGTTTCAAGCACTAAGTAATTGCTCAATAAATATTTACTGATTGAATGAATAAACATGAATCCTAATCTCTAGTAAGCTGCTTGCCTTAGTAGTCACAGTGAGGATAGGATTGTCTTCTTTCCCCCTCAAACATTATTAACAAAAATTCATTGAACACCTACTTTATTATGGAAGATGAAAAAGGAAGTGTTAAGATAGATTTTGTAATTCTTTGCAAGCTAAGAATTTAGAACGTATTTGAAATGTCAAGTATGAACACAAGAAATGATTAATTAACAAAAATGTGACATCAGTGGTACAGGGAAGATAAAATATGGAAACATAATAAAGAGCCGAATTTTCTATAGAAGCCTTATGGTAAGGCTGGTCATGAGGTGAGGTCCACAGAATGTATTAGATGTGAATAGTCTGGAGAGAAAGGGATGACCCAGGTATCCAGGAGACAGGCAACATGATGTGCTAAGAGATTTAATTAGGTTTGTGACCATGGAATGGAAAGAATAGGAATGCAAAAAAGAGACATTTGAAAACAAATTTTTGCCTCAACCTTTTTCTTTTTATCTCTATGCCTTTTCCATGGGCTGTCTTTGGCTTTTACTATTTTAATGGAGAGTTTGCCCAAGTCAATAACCATCGCTCCAGCCTCTCTTTCAAATTCCCACCCTACTTTGTCATTTCTTTGTCATATTCCCTACATTTTCTTATATGGGTATATCATCCTCTAGTGCCCCAAGTTCAACATACCTAGACCAAAATTAGCACTTTCACTCTCAAACCAGTTTCCTCTTCTGGCTTCTCTTTTGTTAATGACTTCTCGATCTCTCAGCCAGTGAGGCTAAGGATTTCAAAATGATTTTGCCCCCCTCCGCTTTCCCTTGATTTCTGTGTCCATTTGATTCCCAACACTAAGTTCACAATATTTTTCCTTCCCTTTCATTTCTTTTGCCTTCACTCCAGGTCAGGCCTTTGACTTTGCCTGGGTCATTCATTCATGAATTTTTTCACTCAGCTAATATTTATCAAACAGCTATTATGTATTAGGCTTTCTTCCAGGTGCTTTGGAATATATCTCTGAATAAAACAGACACAAATCTCTGCCTTGTTGGAGACATTATAGATACAGCATGGCCTCCTATCTGGTACTCTCTCATCTAGTCAATTCCTTTTATTTCATTGCATATATATTTTTTTCAAACTGATCAAAAAGCATGCTTCTGATTATGGCTAGGCTTTACTAAACCCTTCAATGATTCCCCTTGTCCTAAATTGAGTCAGGCTGGTCTGATATTTACAGCCTCTGAGTCTCAGTCTATTTTCTCATCTACCTTAATGAATGATTTTGGGTCACTTTACTGAATACATTCTGGTTAAGAAGTAATTTGGCAAATTTCTGCACTTGCTAAAAACATGCAGAAAAGAGGAAATTAAACTAGTAAAATTCATGCTGATTAGCACAAAGAATGTAAGAGGCTCCCTAAAAGGGCCATGGTGGTTTTCTTAGGGAGTACTAAAGGGATCTTGGTTCATTAATGGAAAATACACAGAAAATTGAGAAAAATAATCAGAACAAAAATTTTGCTATCAAAACCACCATTTTGGATAAAGATCAAAAACCGTACAGAGTAGAAATGTCACGATTTTTTTTAGTGTGCCAGCTCCTTTCTGTCATGCCATATCCCATTCTCGTGGAACATTGGTAACCACATGTTCTCACTCATAGGTGGGAATTGAACAATGAGAACACATGGACACAGGAAGGGGAACATCACAATCTGGGGACTGTTGTGGGGTGGGGGGAGGGGGAGGGATAGCATTAGGAGATACACCTAATGCTAAATGACGAGTTAATGGGTGCAGCACACCAACATGGCACATGGATATGTATGTAACAAACCTGCACATTGTGCACATGTACCCTAAAACTTAAAGTACAATAAAAAAAATCTCCCTTAAACAAAGGGTAGAAAAAAAAGTGCTTTAACAAATTTGAATCAATATATGTTTCACCTGTGCAAGATCTATAAGAATAGAGACTGAAAATTTTTTCATTATATTAATAAATCACTAGTGCTTAGCATGTAATAGTTTAATTCTTTTCAACAGATAAACAAATATGTAGATTTTGAAAACATATTTTAAATTCCTATTAAATACATTGTTTAAAAAAATATCATTAAGATGCAAGTTTTAAATATGTTTCCTTGGGCAGTAATATACAAAATAAAAAGATGTTGGATTTTGATCATTTTCATTAGTTACTAACATTTCAAAAATAAAGAGCTTTATAAAATGACAGAAGCAGAATGGATTATTATGAAAAAAAGTAAATGAACACATTGAGGTACATATTTCTCTAGTTGAAATTGGTATTAAAACAGAGAACTACGTTCACAAAGAGAAATCGTTAGAGCTTATGTTAGACTTATCTGGGCTATATGGAATAATGGCTCTTATTCCATATAAAAATTCTTATATTTTTATCTTAGCAATAATTCATGTCTAGAAGTATCAGATTCTGTTTCATATTAGTAAACCTTTAACATGTGAGTAGACAGTCTGACCAATTATGATGTTAATTTATTTCAGCTGCTCAAAGAACTATGAAATGAGATAGATAAGAGGCAATTATGAATGCCACCAATTAAAATGTAATGATGAATTAAAACTTCCATGAAGGAAGAATTAAAGTTTTGATTAAGTAGAGTCTTAAACGAACTTGTAGCAAAAGAAGATGAGAGGAAGGGAAAATATGTCAGTATCCTCCCATAGCTTTCAATTTTCAGTATATTTGCTTCTGGTCAGCTAATGCAAGACAGCTCCAATTTCAGATGGATCTCTCCCTCCCTGTAATGGAGGACCCTTTGTTATTGGCATACCATTTAAGTTTCTGAAAATATTCTGCATTTCATTTAAACTAAAATGCCCAACAGCATTTTAATATGAAGGAAGGCAGCCATGCTGGCAGTCATGAAGACAACTTAGATTCTTATTATCCTTTTCCAGCACTGGTGCATGTTCTTGGACTTGTGGGAATATGAGCCAGGATAGTATTTTCTTTGACAGCATGGGTTCAAAGCCTGGCTTTGTCACTTATCAGTTTTATGATTTTGGAAAATTTCAAATCATTTCTGTGATTTAGTTTCCTCTTCTATAAAATAAAGCCAATAACAATATTTACCTCACAAGCTTAGTTTAGAGAATTAAATTATTTAACATAGTTAGGGCCTTTATAGTGATACTTGGCACCTGGTGAGTTTTCAATGAATGTTGACTACTATTTTAGGCTACAGCATAGCTTCTTTATAAGTTAGAGAACACAATCCAAAGCACTCTATTCATCTTTGTGCTACATTTTCTTGTGTCTATGAAGTAATGACAATTTTTAAACAGACGTTCTAGTTATGTTTGTGACCCTGTTGAAAGTATTTCCTAATGAATATTCCTGCTCCTTTATGTAATATATTGACATGACTATGTTTGTGAAAACATATATTTTACTGGTAAATTTTAGGGATAAAAACTGACTTTTTTAAACAAAAGGAACTGGCAGAACAGGGCAGGGGATGGGACACTGGACTGGGAGCCTGGACTAGTGGTCTCCAGGGCATGGGTTTAACCAAGGGTTACACTCTGGGCAGGACATCCCACTTCCCTTCTTGGTTTCACATTTGAAAAATTAGAGAGTTATCTAAATGCATGCCAAAGGCTCACTCATTGCTCAAAATCTATGATTGTTTCCTCTATAGACATAATTATTATGTAAGCCCACACGTTTATTCCCATGATGTCACTGTGCTTACAATATTTTAAGGGCCTATGAAAAAGTAGCATGTTCTTTGATTATTTTTGATGACATCAAATTTTCCTTTTAAAAGTAGACTGAATTTTTCAAACAGTAAAAAGTGTCTTGAGGTTATGTTTGTTGAGTAGAATGAGTGTTTTGAATGTTAAAAATGTGATTTAACTATAAGGGAATAAAAGAGTTTTCGAGAGAGTCTTATAATTACTCTGGAGAGTATGTGTGTGTGTGTGCACGCGTGTGTCTGTATTTTCAAGTGCAATGCAAATTTGTGGTTTTAAGTTCTGGAATATTGTGTTAAAAAGCCTTTAGTAACACCTAGATTATATCAGTAAAATAACTACGCTTTTTGTAAACCAGCGGGTTTTTGAATAAACAATATTTACTGAGATCTAGAAACAGCATAAATCTTATTTGTAAAAAGGCTAATCAGACTTGCTGCTTCAAAAGCAGCTTGGTCCAGCGTCATGGGCTTATTATCCAGCTGAAATACTGCCTTGCACCTTGCACTAGTCATTTATCTTCCCTGTAGCTGAGGACTTATCCCAGAAAAATCTAATAAAGATGCTTGTTCATTAAGGGTACTGTTGCATCTTGAATATAGTGTTCCCCGAATGCTGTATGATGTAGTGCAAGAAGAATGGAAATTTGTATCACTTAAAAATCTACCACATGGGGTTGCTGTTTGATGTCTAGGTTTGTGCTTAGCAGTGAGAATGCTATATGCTTCTTAAGAGTAAAGGTTTATAATTGTTTAAAATTTGGCTACAGCTTGGCAAGACTAATAAAACTAAAATCATATGGAACCCATAAATATTTTAGAAAAATTCACGTACTGGAAATATCACTAACTATACTTATTCTGTAATCGATTTAGACTAAACTCTAAAATAAATGTAAATTATTTGGATTCTTCACTAGAAGTAGCAGTCAGGGTGCTTGCTAAAACTCATAGGATATTTGTCATAAAAGTAGCTCCACAAGGATTCAGGAAACTGAAAAAGAATGATAGACAAAAGCTTACTCGTTTCTCTTGTTTATTGAAGTTCTTTAAATTAAAAATTCTAAATTTAAAACAGATGTTTTAAAGAGGAGGTTGCTCTGAAATAGGAATAGCATATTCCTTTGTATGGATTCCAGAGGCTAGTCCTTATCTAAATAAATGTGTATTATATGAGAAAAGAAAATAATTTCCTTTCACATCTTATAGGATAAAATGTTATTCTTTTAAAGCAAAAATATATGTATTTATATATAATAAATACATTATTATAGCATCCTACTCCTGTCTCCTTTTGAGAGTGAACCTTCAGTGTCCTCTTTCTTGCTTTTGTTTTGAGACTTTTCAAATGTTCTCCTTTCTTAATTATCTGCCCATCTTAATTATCCTGTTTTCTTGATCTGGAACAGAAAATGTGGATACAATGAAACCAGCTGATGTTAGTGGTGTATATATACACACATAAAATTAAATAAAACATATATATATATAAATTAAAAAATAATGTCTGATGTATTGTGAGAGAGAAGAACAATACCAATAGGAATATGTGTCTGTGATGTGAGCAACAACAGAATAGAAATCTGTAGGTTGTATGGTTTTTAGAAATAATTATTTATTTACCGGGTAGTAAATGATCATAATTAAAATAAATAATCACTGCCCTTCTAAAAATGATGAAATACAGCTGATGCAAACTTGTAATAGATGACCAAGAAGGAGAAATAAGACAGCTGGAAGAAGTAGGAGAAAAGAGGGGGCTGTTTGTGGCCATTTAAATCTGCACAGCCTTTCTTGTTCAGGTTCCTGGATTTTATGCACTTTGATTTTTCACCAAGTTCTCCCTATCCCTTCTCCAAACTTATCTTTTTTTCTAATCTTTTTTCCTAATTCTTTTGTAGTATTCTTACTGCTTCCTAGCTAGAATACTTGCAAATGGCCTTCTTCAATTAAAAGCTAACCTAAGACCTCAGACTCCTCAAATCCTCCTCCGTACAGCTATTTCTCTTCTCAGAGCCCCACAAAGCTGGTGGAGGGTGCTGAATAAGGACACGAGCTTCAACCTGAGTCCTAGATCTGTTTGTTATTAGTTGTGTGAATTTGGCAAGATATTTAAGTCTGAGGCTCAGTTTCCTCAAATTTATGAAATGCAATGCACAGAGTTGTGGCAAACATTATATGAAACATATCAAGTGTTTAGTGTAGTAGATGCTTTATAACTAGCAGCTGTTGATAGACTATCACATTCAATTTTAGTTTCTCTACCTAAATCCCTCGACTAATATTATCTCCAGTCAAGTTGTTCCTTCTCATCATCCTTTCAACACACGATGACTGTTTTTATTTATGTGAATTTCTCATGTTTTCCTGAGTATTTTACCTGCACCTGTTCTCATATCCGAATTTGATTTATTTTTGAATTCTCCCTGCTCAAGTCTAGTAACCTGTTTTATTCTACCCTTCACTGATATCGTTTTCCTTAAAATTTTTCCTGCAAGTATTGTCTATACTATATAGTTTAATGTATACTTTGATATTGCTTAATGTTTACAAATGTGTCTCAATAATGTCACTTCTGCTCTCACAGCTTGGGGCTAGTTTATATTTTGCATCTGTAAAGGGAAGCCAGTTAACTGTTTAACTTCTGGTTTTATGTACCTTTATGAGACATTCTTTTAACCAGCTGAATACAGAGCTTAAGCCATTTGTTGGCCAATCCTGGAGCCACTAAGTGGGCAATCAATGGGGGATGCTTTTTTCCCCTTGCTGAACGGTGAACAGAACGCTTGAAAGCACCCCATTCCAATTGGGGTACTAAAGGATTAGGATTATGCTTTCAAGTTAAAGGAATGTTTTTACTTTCCTTGTGGGAATGAAAGCATACAAATTATTACAGCAGGGAGTTGGAAAGAAGGGTAGGCAGGTGCTGTGTTTGTTTTCTTTTTCTTCTTAGATTTTTTTCTTAGCTTTTTTATTGGTTGGATGAAAAATTATAGGAACCAAGAAAGAAAAAATAATTATGATAAAAAGGAAGATTTTAGAAATTATCAAGCAAGCAAAACGCACAGAGGTTTATCTGGCTGTAAGTAAATGGGCTGATCTTTAGCCAAAAAGTTAAGTAGATCTTTTATTCATGTATGAAATAATTATTGAATGCTTACTGCACGCTAAACAAGAAAGTAGGCACTAGAGATATACAAACACATGTGTGAACTCAAGGAGCTCAGGAGCTTTCCAACAGGAGGTGGGAAACAAGAGGTAAAGTGTAAGAAGTATCAAGATAGAGGGAGGTAAAAAGATCTAATGTTCTCTTTTTGAATACAAGTAAAAATACAAAGTAAAGCACCAAATATTCTAATAGTTAATAGGAAAAAAATTCTAATAGTTATAATATTAAATTAAATATTATAATAGTTTATAGGAAAAAAAGACTACAACTAAGGAGTTTAAAACTAATCAAATAAATGAATAGAAGTAGCTATTTATGGACCAATTATGAGAGGATTGTGAAGTACCAAGGATTGTGATTTATTCTACTCTTTGTGTGTCTATGTGTGTGCATGCATGCATGTGTAGAGACAGAGAGATAGAAAGAGATCTTATACACCAATAAAAGACAAACAGAGAGCCAAATCATGAGTGAACTCCCATTCACAATTGCTTCAAAGAGAATAAAATACCCAGGAATCCAACTTACAAGGGATGTGAAGGACCTCTTCAAGGAGAACTATAAACTACTGCTCAACGAAATAAAAGAGGACACAAACAAATGGAAGAACATTCCATGCTCATGGATAGGAAGAATCAATATTGTGAAAATGGCCATACTGCCCAAGGTAATTTATAGATTCAATGCCATCCCCATCAAGCTACCAATGACTTTCTTCACAGAATTGGAAAAAACTATTTTAAAGTTCATATGGAACCAAAAAAGAGCCCACATTGTCAAGACAATCTTAAGCAAAAAGAACAAAGCTGGAGGCACCATGCTACCTGACTTCAAACTATATTACAAGGCTACAGTAACCAAAACAGCATGGTACTGGTACCAAAACAGAGATATAGACCAATGGAACAGAACAGAGCCCTCAGAAATAATCCCACACATCTACAACCATCTGATCTTTGACAAGCCTGACAAAAACAAGAAATGGGGAAAGGATTCCCTATTTAATAAATGGTGCTGGGAAAACTGGCTAGCCATACGTAGAAAGCTGAAACTGGATCCCTTCCTTACACCTTATACAAAAATTCATTCAAGATGGATTAAAGACTTAAATGTTAGACCTAAAACCATAAAAACCCTAGAAGAAAACCTAGGCAATACCATTCAGGACATAGGCGTGGGCAAGGACTTCATGTCTAAAACACCAAAAACAATGGCAACAAAAGCCAAAATTGACAAATGAGATCTAATTAAACTAAAGAGCTTCTGCACAGTAAAAGAAACTACCATCAGAGTGAACAGGCAACCTACAGAATGGGAGAAAATTTTTGCAATCTATTCATCTGACAAAGGGCTAATATCCAGAATCTACAATGAACTCAAACAAATTTACAAGAAAAAAACAACCCCATCAACAAGTGGGTGAAGGATATGAACAGACACTTCTCAAAAGAAGGCATTTATGCAGCCAACAGACACATGAAAAAATGCTCATCATCACTGGCCATCAGAGAAATGCAAATCAAAACCACAATGAGGTACCATCTCACACCCGTTAGAATGGCGATCATTCAAAAGTCAGGAAACAACTGGTACTGGAGAGGATGTGGAGAAATAGGATCACTTTTACACTGTTGGTGGGACTGTAAACTAGTTCAACCATTGTGGAAGACAGTGTGGTGATTCCTCAAGGATCTAGAACTAGAAATACCATTTGACCCAGCCATCCCATTACTGGGTATATACCCAAAGGATTGTAAATCATGCTGCTATAAAGACACATGCACACGTGTATTTACTGTGGCACTATTCACAATAGCAAAGACTTGGAACCAACCCAAATGTCCATCAGTGATAGACTGGATTAAGAAAATGTGGCACATATACACCATGGAATACTATGCAGCCATAAAAAAGGATGAGTTCATGTCCTTTATAGGGACATGGATGAAGGTAGAAACCATCATTCTCAGCAAACTATTGCAAGGACAAAATCCAAACACTGCATGTTCTCACTCATAGGTGGGAATTGAACAATCAGAACACTTGGACACAGGAAGGGGAACATCACACACCCTGGCCTGTCATGGGGTGGGGGGAGGGGAGAGGGATAGCATTAGGACATATACCTAATATAAATGACGAGTTAATGGGTGCAGCACACCAACATGGCACATGTATACATATGTAACAAACCTGCACGTTGTGCACATGTACTCTAGAACTTAAAGTATAATTAAAAAAAAAAAGAGTATCCCTAAGTGTTTAGCTGAAACACACTTGTTAAAAGTGTGTGTCATTTTTGTGAAAAGCAGTATAGCAGAATAGTTAAGAGACCCAATTTTTGGAGCCAGACTCTGGGTTTGAATCTCAGCTCTAATAATCGACAGCTTCCTGAACTTGCACAAGTTACTTTACTTCATGATGTCCCAGTTTCTGTATCTGTACAATTGGGACAGCAACAGTATTTACCTCACAGGTTATTATGTGTAGTAGCTGAGAGTCTAGCATATAGTAAGGACAATATAAGAATATAAGCTTGCCATTATTCTTACATGCTTTTAGAAGAAATATAAGGGAAGATAGAATGTATAGTGACCAGAAAACTGGATATGAAATCAGAAATTTTGAATTTTTTGCACCTTTATTGCTTTTTTTTTGTGATTCTAAGCAAATTGTTTATTCCTGTGGACTACTTTCATCCCTGTCAGAAAGGGGATAGCTACTGTTAATTCCATTTCTAAAAATTCTCGAATTCTGCAATTAGTTTGAACAACTGTTTATATATGTGTCACTATCATGAATCTAAGAAAAATTATTCTCCATGCAACTTGGAACACGTAATTGTTTTTGTGACTTTGGGTAGTTCTATATCCCAAGTTTAGGGACTAGAAGCCAATAAGCAAAATGTGACCTCTTTATGGATGAACTATAAAATTAAACTAATGAATTTTTCCCAGTATCCACTTAAGATTTGAGAATAGACTTGAGCTCATACTTTTTGGTTACCTTTTTAGCTTTCTGCATTGTTAACATTCTGAAGTTAACACTGGAGTTAACTTTATTTATTGCACAATAAAGTCAACCTGAAAAATTCAGTTTTCTTCTTTTTTGAATGCCTTTAATGAGACAACATATGACTAAATGTTTTTAAACTAAGAAGTTACAAGATGAGAACCACATAAAACATCTGATGACAAATCGTGTCAGGTAGAGAATTCATTGCAAGCCATAGTTACCACACTCACACACACATCTGATGACCAAAAAAAAAAAAAGACTGACTTTAACTTCTGCTGCCAAGTTATCTAGTTATGTGCACAAAGGACACAAAAGGAAGCAAAACTCTTCTGCCATTTCTATGGTTATATAAATTGTAGCGCTTACTGGTTCCTTGAAGCCATTGTAATGTGTGTTCGCTCACATACAATCGTACATGTGAGTGTATCACTATAACCCATGTCTCCTAAGCTGAATTTGATGCTTGTCCAGATGCAGACTCATCCACTCAGTGTATGTACTTGTAGCATGGCAGTCATGCACTAATAAGCAATGCTATAATGAACAAATGTGCAACACCTCATATGATTGTTCTAAAGTGCCTATCAAATATATAAACATATAAGACATCTGGCAGGTAGCAGGTAATAAATGTAATTACCGTATCACTATATATTTTTTATTTTACATACTAATATTTGTTACATATTAAAGTAACTTAATATTTTAGAAGTTGTGTTATAAAAATATAGTCACCTGAAAAGTAATATTGAATTATTAAAAATCACCTAGTATACTATATTTTCAGTGAAAATAATCACAATAGTAATATGTAATATCAATGGCCCCAGATGCTGATGTGTAAAACATATTGACCAGAGTGTACTAAAATGGTTAAATTTGATGATCTTTATAATTTTTAAAATCAGTTAACAAAAAGGGAAGGTCTCTTTTTCCTTATGGCTATAAAAAATGGAACAAATGCAAATATTTTCTGAATTTAGCGAGAGGTTTTGGGTGATAAATTAATGTGGTACATGTGTATAAAGAGAGGAGCTGGCACACTGATGATCACCAGCTCCTGCTTCTTTCCTGGCTCTCCTTTTCTCCATATGTCCAGGGAATCAGGATGCAGGGTGCCATTACCAAGAAACTCCACAGAAAGAAACAATTTAAACTGCCAACATCTATACTGCATATCAAACAAAGGAAAAATAATGCTCAATGCTTAATATTACTTTTTAGCAGTTCACTAGAGTACATTTTCTGAGAATTAAAATCTCTGATAGGTAAAGCACCACAGGGCTAATAAGAAATGCAACACTTGGTGTGATTTATTAAACATTTCTTTAATTACTATTATGTTCATGCATTATTTTTTACATAAAAGATCCAGAAAATCGCCGGGCGCGGTGGCTCATGCCTGTAATCCCAACACTTTGGGAGGCTGAGGCGGGTGGATCACCTGCTATCAGGAGTTCAAGACCAGCCTGCCCGATATGGCAAAACCCCATCTCTACTAAAAATAGAAAAAATTAGCCGGGTGTGGTGGCGTGCACGTGTAATCCCAGCTACTTGGGATGTTGAGGCAGGAGAATCGCTTGAACCCGGGATGGGGAGGTTGCAGTGAGCCGAGATCACACCACTGCACTCCAGCCTGGGTGACAAGAGCGAAACAATGTCTCAAAAAAAAAAAAAGCCAGAAAATCAAGTCTGAAAAGCAAGAACATCTTTAGTAATGAAAAAGCCAATTAACCATAACTAATCAATAATCAATAATCAATAACCCTTTTCTCAACTAGCTCTGTAATGTTAAGGATGCATTAAACATTTCTGCTGGTCTTTTACCATGAAACCCTGGATCCCTTTTCATTCTATTATGCTTTTCCATCCTCACATCTAAATTAAAAGCAGTGGTGTGTTTCTTCCCTTAGAAGGGTCTCTTTCATTTGTTCCTTCACCTTATTTCCCCTTGCCCCATCAAGGTCAAGTTCCAGGATTACCTTCTCTGGAGAGCTTTCACTCATTTTCCTTTGCTTAACTACTCTGTATGCTGTTCAATTATTTCAATACCTTAACTACATAATTTCAAATAATATAAATAAACAATACTGATATTATATACATATATATCAACACACATTTATAGAAATGTGTGTATTGTTTTTTGTTTCTTGTGCATGGGTCTTATATCTCCAACTAGATGCCAAGTGCTTTACAGACAGATTCCCTGTGGCGTAATTGATTTTTGTAGTTTGTTCCTCTTAGAATTTGCTCATCAATAAATGTATTTTGATTGATTATTATTTAGTATTTTGCTTCCCAGTTAATCCATATGTATGTCACTTTCGGCTCACTGCAACCTCCACCTCCCAGGCTCAAGCGATTCTCATGCCTCAGCCACCCAAGTAGGTGGGATTATAGGCATGCACCACCACACCTGGATAATTTTTGTATTTTTAGTAGAGATGGGGTTTCTCCATGTTGGCCAGGCTGGTCTCAAACTCCCGGCCTCAAGTGATCCGCCTGCCTTGGCCTCCCAAAGTGCTGGGATTACAGGTGTGAACCACTGCGTCCAGCCTATTCATAATCCTTTACTCCTTCCTTCCCTGTGTGTGGGGTACATTTACCCACTCCATTGATTTTGGGCTTGGCCATGAGACTTGCTTTGGTTTGTGATCTGTGGGCAGATGGAGCATATGCCACATCCAAGCAAGAAGCACAGGAGGCACTGCAGGTTTCTGCCAGCCTCTTTTGCAAATGCTCTTTGCAATGAGAACAGCATGCCCCTGTTAGGTCGGCTTCTTCAGCCGGGCCTTGGAATGATAAGCTTGCACAGTGTAGGCCCGTAGTTGACCCACAGCTTGAAGCAGAACACAACCAAATTACAGCCTTGTTTCATGAATGAGAAGTAACTTTTCTAAATCACTTATACTTTAGAGTTGTTTGCTACACAGAAAAGCTGAATAGTACAGGATCTTAGAATTAATCTAACTTCATTTTGCATGTCATGAGAGAGGTTTAGATTTTTATGGTTTGCTAATGGAAGAGTTATGACATAAATTGTGAACTACTGATTTTTAGTTCTTTTAAAAAAACATACATACAAAATGCCTGGCTTTTTTGTTATCCTAAAATTTGGAGAAATATAACTCAAATTGCTTGAAATTTAGGGCCTTAGTACTATCTGGAACTGCCCTCTTGGACTGTCATTAGATTCTAGAGAATAGGTAGAAGAAAATCTAGAAAATAAACAAAATGTACTTTCAGTATAAAATAGGATTTACTTCTATATGGAAGATATTAATCTGTCTTAGGTCCAAGCTTGTTTGGTAGGAGATATAATGAAATGCAGTAATCTTTGTGCATTCCTTTCAGGCCCAAGTCTTTCATATGCATTGTTAATCTAAAATATTCATTTAAAAATCTTCCATTGTAAACAACTCCTTTATCATAGAACATTCTGATTTGAAAATGGATATAATGTCTTAATAAGTTATCTCCTTGATTCCCATGACAAAATCTCACATATACTTTGATGCTAAGCAGGGAAGTCCAAAATCTTAACCATTTCCTTTGAAAAATTCAGGTGGCAACATCCCTGTCATTATCTGCTTCAGTCCATCAGAACTTTAACTTGGTCCTGAAGTTTATGTTATGCTTTTGTATTCTTAGAATGAATTCATTTTCTTAACTCCTGTGACATTTGTTGCTAAAAATTCAGACTAGACTACTAGTTTAATTCTAATAGAAATTACTAACACACGTACTTTCTTTTCCCTGTCATTTCTTTTTAGAGTAAAACCAGTTATATGTAGCATTATTTTTCCCACTACTTATGGAAAAAATAATACTTCATGTTTTAGGTAATGAGTGTTTTATTGAACAACCACTTACAACCATCTTTTTTGTTGTTCTTGTTTATTGTGCTTCTCCTAACAAAGGAAACAAAATGTAATAAACCAGATCGGGTAACCAAATGGATATTCTTTGTCTGAATTTCATCTCTCCCCTTATTTGGTCATACACAAATCTTACCTTTGTGAAAAAACATCTCGGTAAGGACTGCCATGTTGTAATGCAATTCCATATCCCCGATCAGCAACAGTATTTCCAATGGTGTAAAAGGAACAATCTGGGTCATTGATAGCCACATATTCCAATACAGCTGCATCCCATACGAAAGCATAATTTCCATATTTTACCTGTGAAAAAATGAAGAACAAAAGAAGAAATAGGGTTTAAAGTTGGAATTTTAATTTACATAGACAGGATGAAAAGCATTACATTGGTATATATTTAATTATGCTAAAAATAATAGAACATATAATCGTCCTTCAGTATCTGTTGGGGATTGATTTCAGAACCCCTGTGGATACCAAAATCCAGGGATGCTCAAGTCCTTATATAAAATGGCATAGTATTTGCATATAATCTCTACACATCCTCCAGTATACTTAAATCATGTCTAGATTACTTATGATACCTAATACAATGTACATATGCTATGTAAACAGTTGTTGCACTGTATTTTTGTTTTGTTTTGTTTTTTTCTGAAATGGAGTCTCACTCTGTTGCCCAGGCTGGGGTGCAGTGGCACGATCTCCACTCACTGCAAGCTCCACCTCCCAGGTTCATGCCATTCTCCTGCCTCAGCCTCCTGAGTAGCTGGGACTACAGGCACCCACCACTGTGCCTGGCTAATTTTTTGTATTTTTAGTAGAGATGGGGTTTCATCATGTTAGCCAGGATGGTCTCAATCTCCTGACCTTGTGATCTGCCCACCTCAGCCTCCCAAAGTGCTGGGATTACAGGTGTGAGCCACCGCACCCGGCCCACTGTATTGTTTTTAATTTGTATTTTTATTATATTACTCTATTGTGTTTTAAAAATATTTTCAGTTCATGGCTGGTTGAATCTGCACATGCAGACCTGCAGATATGGAGGGCCGACTGTATTTCTAAGTGAGCTTTTATTCTGAATGAGAATTTGTACTTTGGTTAATTTATATCTCTGTTCTGAAAACATGGGAAAGGTCGAATGTTTACTACAGTTTTAGGCCACGTTGCTTGTAGTAAAATGACCCCTGAGTGGAAAATGTCATTTGGATTGAGAGAACAAAAAATGCATGAAAGGAAGCCATGTCTTTGAGCTTCTACCAGTTCAGTGATTCGTGTGACTGAGACTGTCCCTTCTGGGGACCCTGAAAGCTATGCCTTTGGAGTTAATGACAAGAGCTACTGACGCCTTGGGTTACTAGGCTTCTAAGCCAGGTGGGCTTCTGCACTCACTCAGTATAGGTATCATCTTGCATGTCATCCCTATTCTACATGAAAGCTGCAAGTACAACTCACATTGAAGAAAAATGAAAATGCTGCCCTGCTGATGAGCTATATCTCCTGTCCTGTGTCCTTCTAAATTAATCTATTGTCACATGTGGCCTATGGATATCTTGCAGCTGAACTTAGAAGAAAACTCCCTGGTGGGCATTGCAGTGAGGAAAATAAAACGATTCCACAACCTCCTCTATCATCATTTAAGGAACATAACTTTACTCTGGTTCACTTACAATGTCTTTAGTGATTATTTTTTTTTCCCCTCAGTAATCACTTATACACTAAGTCACAAATTTACCCAAAAAAAGCCCAACCTACTATCCTAAACATCTCAATAAAGTATATTTTCAACTTTTTCACATATAAAAATGGACTTAAGGAATTCATAAAATAAATAGAAGTAATAGTTAAACTCCAAGGTTAGTTTGCTTATATTAGAATAATGTAACATTATTAAACAAGGAAAAGCAACACTTGTTCAGTATTAGAAATGTTACTGGGTGACAATACATCTTCCAAATGAGGCTTTACAAAATCTTTAAATGATCTTTCAATAGACACAAGAAAGATACTTGGCAAAATTATAAACAGTTATCTACCTGTTATCTATCTATTGGTAAACCAGGAGAAAAAAAATCCATAATGAGATACAGAATACTTCAAACAACAGCAAGCCTATTACAAGCTTAAACTCTTGTTGCATTACCATTAAAGTAAAGAAAATTATGCTTACTATTAGTCCAAAGTTAACATTATTGTAACAACTTTATCCTATGCAAAAATGGATGGAAACAAAACTGTGAGTTCAATCTATTAGGAAAAAATTATCATCCGGTAGAGACAAAATTATCATTATTTGATGATATATTTAAGAAGCCCACCAGAATCAAGTGAAAAAGTATTTTAAAAATTCAGATTAAAAAATAGATTGATCATAAATGGATATATACAAATGATTTGCTTTTCTATTAATATATTAATGAGATGATAGTTGGAGTAAAAATATCTATGTACATTAAATATAAATACATAGAGAGAAATTTCACAATAAATTAGTAGGAGCTATATGAAGAATACCTTAACACCTGACTGAAGACAACTTGAACAAGTTTCTGTATAGACATAACATATTCCTAAGAATGCAGATGCATAACTATAAAAGACATTTAAATCTTCCTCAGATTCTCCAATACAAAATGTAATTCTAAATAAAATGCCTAAAGGTTATTTTAGAACTTCTTAAGACCTTTGCAAATTTAATTAGGAGAAAACAGACAATAGCAAAGAAATTTTGAAAATTAAAAAATTAATAATTATCAGAGACTTAGAATACCAAGTAATGAGACATGCTATAAAGCTTAAAAATAAAACAGCACAAAGTGTATTTAAGAATAGAAAATCAGTGGAACAGAACAAAAGTTTACTGTTTTTAAAAGTATGTAAATGTCATATAAAGACTGTGCTGGACTGCATAGTATTCCATGGTGTATATGTGCCACATTTTCTTTATCCAGTCTATCAGTGATGGGCATTTGGGTTGGTTCCAAGTCTTTGCTATTGTGGATAGTGCTGCAATAAACACACATGTGCATGTGTCTTTATAGTAGAATGATTTATAATCCCTTGGGTATATACCCAATAATGGAATTGCTGGCAGTTCGTGTCCTTTGCAGGGACATGGATGAAGCTGGAAACCATCATTCTCAGCAAAATAACACAGGAACAGAAAACCAAACACCACATGAACAATGAGAACACATGGACACAGAGAAGGGAACATCACACACCAGGGCCTGTTGGGGGGTCAGGGGGCTAGGGGAGGGATAGCATTAGGAGAAATACCTAATGTAGGTGACGGGTTGATGGGTGCAGCAAACCACCATGGCACATGTATACCTATGTAACAAATCTGCACATCTGCACATACATCCCAGAACTTAAAGTATAATAATAATAATAATAATAAAAAGAATCAGCTGCCATCATAAAACTTTTACTTCTCTTTAAAAAAAGACTGTATTAGCAAGTCGATAAATCAAATCAGTGTGGCAAATATGAAATATTCAAAAAACATGAGAAAGGTGATTATTGCAAAAATGTCAATATTAGAGCACTATGTCACATCACACAAAATAAATTTCTGTAGTGTAATAAATTAAATATAATTTTTTAGAAACCAAAGTTTTAAGAAAAGAAAAACTAGAAGAACATGTGAGAATTTTTTTGGTACTGAAAAAAGAATGGAATGTCAAAACATAAAAGTAAAGGAAGCAAATATAGAAGAAACATTTAATTGTTGCCTTTTAATGTATTTGCTTAGATCCCACCAATATTGGATACCCAATAAAAAGTTTTGTATGAAACAATGAATGGCCTAAAACCTTCAGTCCAGTTAACTGTGCTCAGTGGATATTTACTGTCTTTTGTTGAGGTGAACCCCAACCAGAACATGAGGTATTGAAACAGACAAAAGTTTTTTCCCTAAAGAAAGCATTTAATGCAAGTATTACTCATGGAGTGTCTGTGGTAGCCTAGACCCTCGTTTAGGTACTATCGGTCAGTGTTTCTCACAATGTGATGCTAAGACTACCACCATTAGAATTACTAGGGGATTTTTGTGTTAGAAATGTAGATTCTAGATCTAATCCCAAACTTACTGCATGATGATGTTTGATGTTTAAGGCCTGGGAGTATGCATTTTAACAATCCTGACAGCTTATGCACACTTTTTTATTACTAATGATGCTGATGATAAAAAAAATGAGTAATATCATCGGAAACAATTTTATATACGTGGGGCTTGATATAATTATGAAACTAGGAGATGCTTGGAGTGTTGGTGTGAGGGAAGGAAAAACACTTGGTTAGGTTTCCTCTACATTGATTTCTCACCCATAGAGTTATCCCATAGTTTCCTTCTTTTCTCTGATCCTTTGCAACCAACTTGCAGATCTGCTTTTAGCTCCCTAGGTCTAAATTTACAGTGATTGGGAGTAGCAGTGTCCTTGAAGTTTCCTCTAACAACCTACTTTGATTTTTGTGATTATCTTCTGTTTTAAACAGTTAGTCTGGCCTCCTGGATCCGCTGGCAGCTTCTTTACAAACCTCAAGGGACCTCCCCAGTAGGGGACATATTGCTTTGCTGTTAGAAAAGTTTTCTAGCATTGTTGTCAATGCTTTGTGAACCGTAGAGCTCTACTTAAATGTATAGTAACATTATCCTTGCCATTATATATGCTGTCTCTTGCAATACTAATGTTCCAAAGCATTATGAATGGATTTTTAAAAAGAGAATCATTAAAACAGTGTGATTATAGCCTGTAGCAATGGCAATGAAATGTTGCATAGTAACCCAAACTATTTTAGCTTTTAAAAATGGCCCTGGCCTTTTTCATCAATTAAAACATATAATCACTGCCTTTTGAATGGTTTTTAACCATCAAATTAAAACTCTATAAAATACTCATCAACAAAGCTAAAGTCACTTTTCAACAGAATAATAATTGAAGGACTGGCCTAAAAATTTTCAATCCATCTGACTAGGTAATGGAGTTTTCTTAAAATTTTTCAACTAGCCCTGTTCTTGACGCCATGTTTAGATAGGCAACTGAATCACATGCCATTGATTTATTTACTAATGGATTCCACACCAGCAGAGTCCTTCACACTAGGTTAAACAGAAGAAAGCAAAAGTGAATCTGGGAGCTTCATGTCAGCATATTCCAGATCTCATTATGAGGAAGAAAAATAATCCAAAGTGATATCTACCTCTAGTGTTTTCAATCTCCAGACCCCAAAGTAGAGATGCTAGGATGCTATGGTTATTGATTGACATTGGTAACTATTGAGACTCAGCACCTGTGTCCTCGTAATAGTGCCTGAGATACCAATAGCCTCCCTGTGATAAATTTCTCACTTCCCAGATAACACTAGGAGCTAGGTTTTGTTCCCATTTCTATATTATTTCTATAACAGTTGTTCTTTAAATTCAATTTTACCAACAACCATTACACATTAACTCTAAAATCCTGAAGGTTAAGTCTATAAGGAATATAAAGGTAAGACTTGGGCCCCCATCATCAAGCTGCTTACAACTCAGTAGTGGAGATAAGTCAAGTACTAAATTGTTGTAACACGAATCACATTATGGTAAGGATCATACGAACAGATTTTGTTTAAAGTTGTAAAAGAAAAGGGAAATTAATTTTTATTGGAAGGAATCAGGACAAGTCTCAAATATTCTGGTAACTGAAATAGCTGTATAAGAAAACCCCAAATATTTAAATTCCTTATCAATAGTACCTAACCAATTAAAAACATAGATATGCTTTGGAGACAATTTCTCGTTTATGCACATTCCTCTAACCTAAAAGTTTTTGAAATTTTCCATTTGTCAGATGAAGAACTGTAAATATTCAATGTTATTTTCTCAAATATTTGCACTTCTTGCGAAGTAAAGTGAAGGATGGGAAAGTGCATTTTCAAAACCTGCATCTGTGTTCCTCAACATGTTAGGGATTATGACACATTTCTATTTGTTTATAGATTACTCGTGTCCTGTATGCTCCTGTTCTGACATGTCCATCATGAGCTGATGCTGAAAGCACTTTGCTTTTTAATTCATTAGGTAGCAGCCTCCTGTACTAACTACAGAAGTCCATGCCACAAACAGACTTATCGCTACCTGTTATCTCACCAATCTTGATTTGAATCGGGAGGACAATATTCTTTCTCACATGAATTTTTAATTTAGTAAATTTCTTAAAAGCTCACTCCAAAATCTATAGCTTCAGAGAGACTGAAATGATGATCCTTTCTTATTAAAAAACTTTCAATGGGAACAATTACGGAAAACTGACATTTAAACCAAAAGGGTTAGATAGGAATTTCCTTTGCTAAAGAAAGAATATCCTCCCTCTGTCTTCCATTTATTTATGATAATAGATAACATTTACCAAACATTTTTCAACTGCTAAAAATGCCATTTACATACACATTTATTTGTTCTTTACAACACTATGAGACTGCTGATATGCTATCTAATTCACAGGTGAGGTAATTGTAACTTGCTCTAAGTCATACCAATGATTTGCGGTAGATGTGGAATGTGAGATCAAGGCTATCTTCCTATGCTCTTTGCAGTACATTAAATATAAATTTCTGGGAGATTCTCCATAGGAATGCAAAAGCATGTGACATAGAATAGCCTTTGTCTGTAAGGTATAGGCTATGGAGTTTGAGAAACAACAGTTATGTAAAGAAACATAATGCTATGTAGTTTATGGCAAGGGCCACAGAAAGCCTGCAATTTCCTCAGTTCTATATGATCACGCTATTAAGGTAAAAAAAATTGGGCTTTTAAGAAAAAGGTTGCTTACTTCTCAAGACCATTGGAAAAATGAATATTTGGTTTATATGATTCTGGACCCTCAAGGCCTGTTGGTTTTGTAGCCATTGCTCTCTAAGCATTTCTGATTCTTAGGAATGAAACAAAGCAGAGCTTTTGAAAATTAAAATAAAGGTTGAAGAATGAAAATCTATTATTTTTCCTCATCAAATAAAAATGAAAAGGCCTGAGAATAATGTGAGGGAAATAAATTCTAGCCTTGCCCACTAAGCTGCAAACTTCTTTCCAATTTTAACTAATGGTCAGTGGGGGATAATGTGATTGTGAATCACAGGCGCAAAGAGTTATGATTAACCCAGAATTGATTTACAGTGGTCCTTATAATTCATTACCCACATAAGTCCTAAAGATGGGATGGCTTTAATATTTATAACACATGGTTCTGGGTGGTAGCCTCTCACACTTTGGGCAAATTAATAATTTAGCAGCATTCATCAATTCTTCTGAATTTATACAGCACAATAAATCATGATCAAACTCAAGTTTAAGTACTTAAGACTGACTTTAAAATATATACGGTTTTGTTTACTGCTACCATAATTGTTGGCCTATGATAATTTATCTGCTATTTTGTCGAAATTTTAATTTGTGCTCTCACATATTTATCATAGGGCACAAACTTTCAAAAAGAATATATGAATGTATTTAAAATAAACCAACTTTTTTTAAAAAATCAATTATTTAACCTAGAAAAGAAGTGTTATGCCCACCTCTAAATCTTATTTCTTGCCTGTTCTTTTTGAGATTATCAGGAATACTAAATATACTTTTTAAAGTTTTTAAAAGCATTCTAGGAAAATAGAAAACTAAATGTAGCTTCCTTCCCCTCCACTGACAACTTTTTCTTGAAACAAATGGCTACTGGGCTGTGGAAGACAGAAGGTTAGAGAGGTTGAGGCTCTAGGTAACTGCGTGTGGGAAAAGAACTGGTGATTCTCTCCTTCAGGCTGGGTGTGTCTGCGAAAACAAGTGCAACCTTCAGGGAAGGCAAGGAAGAAAGTAAGTTTGAGGAAAGCTTGGTTCACAGAGATCTGTGGCTCCCAAGTCCTCCGGACTTCCTTCCTTAGATATTTGTTCCCATGAATATACATGTTCTGTTGCCTTTAAACTGGCCAGGAAGGAGTTGAATGGATGGACAGAGACCTCCCTGTCCTGGATTCCTGTGGCTTGGGACAGACCAGAAGATTGGAGAGCCCTTAGCTGCTTCTGTGTGTCTCAGGAGGGGAATGGAGTCACCTTGTTTGTTCTTGTTGAAATTATAGGCGAGAGGATATTTTACCTTCTACAATTAGCAAGACTGCCAGTCCCTAGGCTACTTCAACAACTAGACCTGAATCCTCATGAGCTGACAAAGAAAAAGAATAATCCATGTAGTGAGTTCCACAGTCGGAAAGGGAAAAATGAATTAGAACAAGTAGAATACACTCCAGGGAAACAGCAGTGTGGAAGATTACAATTCTAACAGAAAAATAAAAAGAGCACTTAACTGGATTCAAGTGAGACCAAAAAAATATTTGAGGCTACAAACAAATAATCCAGCCCCAATTTCTCAACCAAAGTATTGAATAGGTGAATTGAAGGAAATGCTCATAAATCTAAGCTTAATAGGAAGAGCTAGGGTGACAATTGCCCAGGTTTGCCTCCAATGCCCAGTCATAGTACAAAAGCCCCATGTCATGAGTAACCTTTCAAGGAGGCGACAAATCCAGGTTTTTGGCAATGGGTACAGAAGTTTAGGGAGGGGTAGTATCAAACCCATACCGTGGCTCAAAAAATAGCTGAAAGCAACACAGTTTTTGTAGCAGATGGATATGGCATAGATTATCTGTTTCCCACAGTTGCTGTCACTGTTTTTCCTCCTGACTGCTGATGTTGGCAACTGTGATTTGCTGTTCACAATAATGAATCATCCCTTGTTGCACTGCTGCGAGCGCTGAGGCTTAAGTATGCTACTTAAGCACATTGTATTCATGAGTATTAACAGTCCTTTGTCTGTGGATTAACGGTTTTCTTGGTATCATCTTGATACCAAGATAATGTTAATTTAACTTTCGATACTGTTTTTTTCTGAGAGTCCAGATAATAAAAATGAGAATGATTATAATACCAATGCCAGCATGACCCTAATATCGCTGAAAAATAAGGCTAAATGACAATGTTATCTTATTACAGATGGAAGGACAGAAATAACTGGATCAGAGAGGCAAATAACCAAAACAAACTACTGCACAATCTGCAGAAAAGAAATTTGCAATTGGGTATGATGGAGGAAAAGGATGTAAAAACACATATGTAGACTGAATCTCATAGTTTGGAATAAGACAGGGAATATTTCTAAATCAATCAAAAGATTCTGTGTCTCCCAAAAGACACCAATCAATGCAGTTAAAAACAGTGGCTATGAGTTAGTTTGGGCATATCACATGAAGAAACATACATTATTGTACGGTTCCCCTGATAGCTCTATAAAATGGAGTGAAGCTACTTTTCCTCATTACTAGGTTTCAAATAAAATGTGCTGTGGGAAAACAAAAGGACAAAATGTTGCTAACAGATGAGTTGGCCTCTTACTGTATAGAGCTGATTCTTTCAGATCTTACTTGAATGTTTTCTACAGTAAAGTTATGTGTCAAATAATGGCAACAAAAAACTGATTCATCTAGCTTTTAGGTACTTTTATTTTAAAAATGGAGCTTCAAATCATCTTCTTGATTTTTATGAATTTTTTTTTTTTTGAGACAGAGTCTCGCTCTGTCACCCAGGCTGGAGTGCAGTGGCGTGATCTTAGCTCACAGCAACCTCCGCCTCCCGGGTTCACGACATTCTCCTGCCTTAGCCTCCCGAGTAGCTGGGACTACAGGTACCCACCACCACGCCTGGCTAATTTTTTGTATTTTGTTTAGTAGAGATGGAGTTTCACTATGTTAGCCAGGATGGTCTTGATCGCCTCACTGATTTTTATGAATATTTTAATAAAACTGCCGAAAACATAAAGCAAAAGTTGACTGATATTTTGTCCAGATACTTGCCCTCTACCTGCATATTCTATAGACATCGCAAGTGTAAATTTAAGCAAGTTTTGTTTAGTCTATAAACTTTTTTTTTTGAGACAGAGTCTTATTCTGTTGCCCAGGCTGTAGTGCAGTAGCTTGTCTGAGACCACCGCAGCCTCCACCTCCAGGGTTCAAGCCATTTTCCTGCCCTCCTGAGTAGCTGGGACTACAGGTGTGTGCCATCACACTGGTCTAATTTTTGTATTATTTTTGGTAGAGACAGGGTTTCGCCATTTTGGACAGGCTGGTCTTGAACTCCTGGCTTCAAGTGATCTGCGTGCCTTGGCTTCCCAAAGTGCTGAAATTATAGGCGAGAGCCACTGTGCCCGGCCTTAGTCTATAAACCTCTTATCTAAGAAAATTAAAAGATCTTACCTGCAAAATGAACTGCACAGTTTGTGTACAACACTGCTTACCTGTGATATTAAAGCTTTCATAATTAAAATTTTTGATCACTCTTCAGTTACCTCAAAATATGCAGAAAAACTTGGGGGTTTTTACTTAATAGAGATGGAAGGAGATAACTAGCTCCTTTAGACATATGACTACAAGATGACTATTAGTGGCTAAAATGTTGGACCGTCATAAAGTCATTTTCAAAGTGTGAGACAAGAAGAAATGTCCTTCTCTAATTTGGAAATACATTAAGTGACAATGCAGAAAAGAATACAGTAAAATAAAAATTTATATGCTATATTTCCAAACTTGTTTGATGATTTTTGAAAAAAACCATAGGAGTATAAAAAAGGATGAACTGACTGCACCTGTGTTGTTTGATGGTATGTGTAGATTGTAACAAAAACTCAGAGTGAAACAATGACACATTAAAAAATAAAACTACTTCCAAACTTTTTTACTACGAAATAATAAAAATAAAAAATAAAACAGTAAGTC